>NC_046219.1:9646441-9949471 GCF_011004875.1 Balearica regulorum gibbericeps | reverse complement strand
GCTCTGCTGCTACACTTGCCCATGCTGCCATCAGCACATACAGGACAGGCTGCTCCCACACCCCAAAAGCTCCTCTGCTGGGGAGGGATCCTGGCTCCCCAGAGCAAGGGAGGAGTATTGATGAGCCACCACACTGAAATTTAATATACCACTTCATTACTTGTGGCATTGAGCTCTAGAGCCACTTTTCAAATGGCACTGCTCTCCCACAGCTGAGCCCCCCACAGGTGAAGACAAGTGCCATCAGAGGAGCCCAGCCAACTGCCCTAGCATGCTATGGTCCTGTCATCCAGAATGTGGCAGCTGATACCAGACTCGGCCTCAGTCCCCCGCAACACAGCTCCCATGCCCTGCTCCTCTCAGCTCATTAAACAGACATTTACTCCTGCCCATAAACACAACTCTCCACAGCCATAAGCAAAGCAGCAAAAAAGGCAGCTTGTCTGAAAGTAGGAGTAAAAAAACCACATAGCCCATTTGATAAGCATCAGTCTAGGAATTTACCTGACTAATGCTTTACAATCTAGTCCTGGATCTACACATCCATGGGTCCCTCCCATCCTCAACAAGGACATCCCAGATCGAGCAGCCCTGACCAGCTACGAATCCCTCATTAAAATTATTTGCAAAGATTGACTCAGAGGGTAGATGAAGGCACTGAGATATTGTGGTATTGTACTAGTTTTGCTTAGGAAACCCTCCGATAATGAGGGCAAGAGCAGAGAATGAGTAACTTGTAGACACTGAAAAGTGAAAAACAGATACTTTCTAGAAGAGATGCTGTATTAGCAGCTCACAGATAGGAAGTCGTCTTTCCTGCCAGGGCCAAAGCAGCTGTTTCTGAGCTGAATATCCAAGCACTGAGAAGGCAGAGCACAGGGAGTGCCAACACCTACAGTGTTTATGCTGGGAGGAGTCTCTTTCCACACCAGCTTCTGATAAGTCCAATTACATGCTTTCCTCCTCCAGCACATACTGGCTTCAAAGCAGCAGTGCTATCACATTAAATAAGCAGTTACAGATGATTTTAGAAACAGCAATGACAACCTGCAGGATAAAGGTGGCCCCAGGACTGAGCTGAAGAGGAAACTAGTTTGAAGACTTTCAAAATTATGAGTCCTTAAAGTCTAGTCTGCTATAATATTTTTTGGCAAAGACTTCAGTCTGACTAGGACCCAGCAGATAGTTTTCCACAGCTTCAGACAAACACCTTATGAGTACATCCATCCATCAATCCAGCCACATCAAGTTCAACACAAACAAACTTGGTTTGAAGACAGAAAGCTCAGTCTTTCTGCTTAACAGGGCAAGTATTAGTCAGAAGACTGGGAAGATTTATGAAAGAATAAACACATTTCTGCTGTACCAGTAACTTCTTCATAGTGCTCAACTCATGAGGGAAGAGAGTGCTGCGATAAAGGATGCTACAGGGCAGAGTAAGTAGGACTGGGGTTCAACTGGAGACCTCCAGCCCACTGATAATCATGGAATCATAGAATGGTTTGGGTTGGAAGGGACCTCAAACATCATCTAGTTCCAACCCCCCCCCCCGCCATGGGCAGGGACACCCTCCACTAGACCAGGTTGCCCAAAGCCTCATCCAACCTAGCCTTGAACACTTCCAGGGAGGGGGCCTCCACAACCTCTCTGGGCAACCTGTTCCAGTGCCTCACCACCCTCACAGTGAAGAATTTCTTCCTAACAGCTAGTCTAAATCCACCCTCTTTCAGTTTAAAGCCATTACCCCTTGTCCTGTCACTACACTCCCTGATAAACAGTCCCTCACCATCTTTCCTGCAGGCCCCCTTCAGGTACTGGAAAGCCACAATAAGGTCTCCCTGGAGCCTTCTCTTCTCCAGGCTGAACAATCCCAACTCTCTCAGCCTGTCCTCATAGGAGAGGTGCTCCAGCCCTTTGATCGTCTTCGTGGCCCTCCTCTGGACTCGCTCCAACAGCTCGATGTCTCTCTTGTACTGGGGCCCCCAGAGCTGGACGCAGTACTCCAGGTGGGGTCTCACCAGAGCGGAGTAGAGGGGCAGAATCACCTCCCTCGACATGCTGGTCACACCTCTTTTGATGCCGCCCAGGCTATGGTTGGCTTTCTGGGCTGCAAGCGCACACTGCCGGCTCATGTTGAGCTTCTCATCAATCAATACCCCCAAGTCCTTCTCCTCAGGGCTGCTTTCAATCCATTCCTCGCCCAGCCTGTAGTTGTGCTTAGGATTGCGCCGACCCACGTGCAGGACCTTGCACTTGGCCTTGTTGAACATCATGCGGTTCGCACGGGCCCACCTCTCCAGCCTGTCAAGGTCCCTCTGGATGGCATCCCTTCCCTCCGGCGTGTCGACCACACCACACAGCTTGGTGTCGTTGGCAAACTTGCTGAGGGTGCGCTCAATGAGGAGTGCACTCAATAAGACCAAGCACGATCCAGGCAGACAAAATGTTGCTGCTAAAAAGATCCAAATGCAACAGAACAAGGCACATGCATGCTACATAGGAGCTATACAGGAAAAAGATGCATCTAAAATAATGTCTTATGATTAATTGAATCAATTTTTTGACTTTTAATTTGAATTAAGATAAAAATATCAAATATTCCCTCAAAGAGAAAGTGTTATGAGTGTCCGGACTACTGACAAGAACTAGTAAAATGCCAGTGCAGCTAGCATAAAAGCTCTCCATTTCAGTTCATTTTAGATGTTGCTACCCCCATTAGCCAACAGTTAATACATACAAAATGTGTGCTAAGTCACCATGTTCCCTCATTATAGAGATTGCTTCATGGAAAACACTAAAGGAAGTGTGTAGGAAACACTACATGGAGCAGTGAGCAGCATTAAAGCTTAAATTGCCACACCTAATTTTGAACAAACCCAGGAACAGACTTATTCTGGCACTCGGTATGGTGTAACAATTGTCTAAGTAAATTCTTCCCACGATTAATTGATTCAATGGAAAAAAGTCACATTCTACTAGCGACTTCCTACATATTCTCATTCTACATTTCTTGCAAAAGATATGTTTGTTTACCAGGGAGTGTTCATGAGTTAAGAGACTTGAGACTTTTCTATCAGCTGATATATCACACCTGTATCCACCTTCACCTTTGAAATATTTCTGTACTGTGTACCACCACCATGAAAGAAGCAGAAGAACAGGTAAGGCAGTAGCTAGGACTAATGGAGATTTGGGGTTTGTTTATGGATTGCAAAAACTTTCTAATACTCCCTGATCCAAGACAGCCACTCCAGATCCTGGCAAATACTTGGAGCTCTGTCAGCTGCCAGCCACAGGGCTGCCAATACAGCCCAAGGAAGGTTCTCCATGCACCTAACAGTCAACATGGCACAAGAAGCATTTACTGAGTAACTCAGTATTAGTAGACAACATAAAAGCATTTCAACCTTCTGGATTTGAGCATGTTTTCAGAAATAGGGCCGCCACTTCTGAAGCTGCAATACAGTTACTGAAACTAGTGATCAGCCCAGATGTGCAAGAGCTACTGGAACCATGCATGACCTTATTAATGGTGTCTGGAAAGAGATTCAAAACTTCAGGTTCACCTAAGATCTCCTCAGTTTACACAAGAATTTTAAGAACAAGTGCTAGCTATTTAAATGCTGCCCAAGTTCAGAGTTAACCCTCTTATCACAACCAGGACAAGGATTTTGGAGGTCCCAGGGTAACAGAGATAATCCACATAAACACCGAGCTCACAGAATCTCTCACATTAGTATATTATACTTGAGATTACAGTAAATAAAACATGTTTTACAGGTCTAATTTGCAACAATTTTCAAATGATCCAATGGATTTTTAAATGAAGCTAAAATTGAAACTTCTGTAAAAAGATAACCAAAGAGCATGCAAGGAAAATAACATTTGTTTTAATTTCTGAATGCAAATTTATGGAACCCTTCACAAGACAATTGCAAGATATTCAGTGATAACACTTCCCAAAACTGTCGTCTTTTGTTATCTTTAAAAACCGAGATTGGAAAAAAAAAGTACTGCAAAACATACAGCAGCATTTAATGCTTCCTGGTCATTCATTTGCACTCAGCTATATGACTATTTGCAATAGTTGCAGAACAACATGTGGCTGCTTCTAGCAGGCAGATACTTTAATAAGGGGTTTGCCACAGACATACAAAAAGACTTCTTATACTGAAGAAGGCAAAGAAGGGAGCAGAGGCTTTTATTTCCCAAGGCCAATCCCCCTCAAATTCCTGCCACCAGAGACTTTTTCCCCACGGAATGCGAGACATGAGCAAGAAGGGCTCTTTTGGCACCACAACAGGGAAGCTCAATGCACAGGACATAAGAGGATGGAGAGAACAAAATCATCTTATGGTGACAGAAAAGAATTTGTAAAGTCAGGATTGAGAGAGAGGAAAAGAGATACATGAGTGAATACTGTAAAATACTGGAATAAAAGTTTCTCACTGGAGCATTTGAATTAAATATTAGCTAAATCACATTTGACAGTCCCAGCTGTGTGCCATCCTGGCCACACAGTAGGCAAGGTAGCACTCCAGTCCACTGGCAAGAAATTCTGCAAATTTTGTGTATCCCCTTCTCACACTTTCCTGCCTCCTCCACCTGAGCCCCTGCCCCGCCCCCCCCCCCCCCCCCAGTATTAGCACACTGAAAAACATTTAGCAGAGCCATGCTGTAACAGCTGAAAACACAGAAAAAAAAGCCAAGCCCCTCTTGCACAAAAACTCCTGACTGACACTTCGCTGGCTGTAGCCAGCCCCAGTGAAAGCAGAGCCCAGTTTCAATGCAGTGACTGACAGACACTAGGCAGCATACCATTTACATCTGTCTATACCATGAGGACAAATGACTCCATCATATTTGAGAAGTCCTGGCAATCCGGTGAAGTTCCCACTGACTGGAAAAGGGGAAACATAACCCCCATTTTTAAGAAGGGAAAAAAGGAAGACCCAGGGAACTACAGGCCGGTCAGCCTCACCTCTGTTCCCGGCAAGATCATGGAGCAGACCCTCCTGGAGACTACGCTCAGGCACATGGAAAATAAGGAGGTGATTGGTGACAGCCAACATGGCTTCACTAGGGGCAAAGCGTGCCTAACCAATTTGGTGGCCTTCTGTGATGGGGTTACAGCGTTGGTGGACAAGGGAAAAGTGACAGACGTCATCTACCTGGACTTGTGCAAGGCATGTGACACTGTCCCGCATGACGTCCTTGTCTCTAAACTGGAGAGACATGGATTCGATGGATGGACCACTTGGTGGATAAGGAATTGGCTGGATGGTTGCACTCAAAGAATTGCGGTCAACGGCTCAATGTCCAAGTGGAGAACGGTGACGAGTGGTGTTCCTCAGGGGTCGGTCCTGGGACCGGCACTGTTCAACATCTTTGTCGGCGACATGGACAGTGGGATCGGGTGCACTCTCAGCAAGTTTGCCGACGACACCAAGCTGTGTGGTGTGGTCGACACGCTGGAGGGAAGGGATGCCATCCAGAGGGACCTTGACGGGCTTGAGAGGTGGGCCCGTGCGAACTGCATGAAGTTCAACAAGGCCAAGTGCAAGGTCCTGCACGTGGGTCGGCGCAATTCCAAGCGCAACTACAGGCTGGGTGGAGAATGGATTGAAAGCAGCCCTGAGGAGCCGGCAGTGTGCGCTTGCAGCCCAGAAAGCCAACCGTGTCCTGGGCTGCATCAAAAGAAGCGTGACCAGCAGGTCGAGGGAGGTGATCCTGCCCCTCTACTCCGCTCTGGTGAGACCCCACCTGGAGTACTGCATCCAGCTCTGGGGGCCCCAGTACAAGAAAAACATGGACCTGTTGGAGGGAGTCCAGAGGAAGGCTACGAAGCTGATCAGAGGGCTGGAGCACCTCTCCTATGGGAACAGGCTGAGAGAGTTGGGATGGTTCAGCCTGGAGAAGAGAAGGCTCCGGGGAGATCTAATTGCGGCTTTCCAGTACCTGAAGGGGGCCTGCAGGAAAGATGGTGAGGGACTGTTTATCAGGGAGTGTAGTGACAGGACAAGGGGTAATGGCTTTAAACTGAAAGAGGGTGGATTTAAATTAGATGTTAGAAAGAAATTCTTCACTGTGAGGGTGGTGAGGCACTGGAACAGGTTGCCCAGAGAGGTTGTGGAGGCCCCCTCCCTGGAAGTGTTCAAGGCCAGGTTGGATGAGGCTTTGGGCAACCTGGTCTAGTGGAGGGTGTCCCTGCCCATGGCGGGGGGGGGGGTTGGAACTAGATGATGTTTGAGGTCCCTTCCAACCCAAAGCATTCTATGATTCTATGACAAGCTGCAAATATGAAGCATTTGCCATCACAGTTCAGTGCTGTAGTTTCAAGAAAAAGCTAGTTGCATTTTAGATGGTCAAGGTGACCCCAAAAACCTTAGGCTGTATGAGAGCATATAACTATTTTGTCCTAATGTGAATGAGGCCAATAAGTTCAGTACCATCTTTTTATTTCTAGTAAAATTTGTGCTTTCAGGTACCCAGGACCCCAGCACTGTCTGCCCAGAGTGGTTTGGCTCAGCTGTCACTCCTAGGGTGGAAGTTCAGGTGCTGATACCCCACCAACACAGCACCAGCCAGCCCCCGTAACTGGAACAGGTCTGATCTGGCGATGCTCTCTGAGCCAGGCTCATCGCTACCTGAGCTGCCCTCACTACAGTGGGGCAGAAGCTTATGGCATTGTCAGGCAGTTGGAAAATACATGGACAGGATTACATGTAGAGATATCAGAAGAACGCTGCTCAAAGCTGCAGAGGCAGAAAGAGTTCCTTCCCCAGCCTCCATTCCCAAATACCGACTGACAGGTATCTAATGCAACAGCTTATTAAAAATGCAGAAGAAAATACGCCAAATTTAACTATGAACAGAAATCATTCAATAGGCCACTAAAAAAAAAAGTTTTACAGCACCAAACGTCTATGAGTTCTCTTAAGGTATTTAGTACCTACAGGTCCACTGTTTTACTAGAAGATATTTATCTTTGGATGAAAAATTTAAGGCTCTGATCAAGACAGCCTTCTATAGACTTCCTCTGTCAAAGAGGACAGTTGCAAGCAGCTAGTGCATGTCCCACAACAATAAAACCAGATTACTTGAGTCTTTTTGTCTATGGCTCCGGTTAAGGGAATTTAGTTCGTTCCCTGAAAATTTTCTCCAAGACAGGGCTCTGGGCAAAGGCAGACACTGTAAGCACTCAAACACCTATCACAGTTATGAACTTGGAGGGCAGATTCGCTTGATATAATAGACTAATACACTTTATTAAATTATGAGGCTCTTCAATCCGGCATTTTTCAAATCTTTCCAACATTAAATTACTCTCCCTTAAAAAAATGGCTATGGCTCTCCAAATCTAGTTATTACGTTGTCCGAAGCATGCAGGCTCAGATTTTCATACAGGAATGCACATGCATCTTCTGGAGAGCAGACAGACATTAACCACTCTCACAAATTATTTGTCACACAGGATCTACAGGGCCACTGCTCTGGACCAGATCTTACTGCCAGACACCATGCAAACAGGGAAAACAAACACCATTTGCATGGGAGCGTTGACAACAGAAGTCCAGTAAAAAGACATCTTGATGCAAAATTAAAAACTAATCCTTCCCTTGACCTTTCTTGTAGAGCCTTATTCCGGTGCATTTACTCTCCTGAGTCCTCCTCAACTTCCTTGAAAAAGGTCTTATTTCAGTCTTATGTATCTGTGTGTTGGGTTTGCGTGGCAAGGTTTTGGTAGTGGGGGGGGGTCTACAGGGGTGGCTCTGTGAGAAGCTGCTAGAAGCTTCCCCTGTGTCTGATAGAGCCAATGCCAGCCGGCTCCTAGACGGACCCGTCGCTGGCCAAGGCCAAGCCAATCAGCGCCTCTGTGATAACATTTTTAAGAAAGAGAAAAACAGCTAGAGAGAGCTTTTGCAGCTGGAGAGAGAGGAGTGAGAAGATGTAAGAAACTCTGCAGACACCAAGGTCAATGAAGAAGGAGGGGGAGGAGGTGCTCCAGGCGCCAGAGCAGAGATCCCCCTGCAGCCCGTGGTGAAGACCATGGTGAAGCAGGCTGTGCCCCTGCAGCCCATGGAGGGAGGATGAGGGGGTGTAGAGATTCCACCTGCAGCCCGTGGAGGACCCCACACCGGAGCAGGTGGAGATGCCTGAAGGAGGCTGTGACCCCGTGGGAAGCCCACGCTGGAGCAAGCTCCTGGCAGGACCTGTGGATCCGTGGAGAGAGGAGCCCACGCCAGAGCAGGTTTGCTGGCAGGACTTGTGACCCCATGGGGGACCCACGTTGGAGCAGTTTGCTCCTGAAGGTCTGCACCCCGTGGGAGAGACGCACACTGGAGCAGTTCGTGAAGGACTGTAGCCCATGGGAAGGACTCACGTTGGAGAAGGTCGTGAAGGACTGTCTCCCGTGAGAGGGATCCCACGCTGGAGCAGGGGAACGATGAGAGGAGTCCTCCCCCTGAGGATGAAGAAGCGGCAGAAACAACGTGTGATGAACTGACCGTAACCCCCACTCCCCGTCCCCCAGTGCCGCTGAGGGGGATGGAGGTTGAAGCCGGGAGTGAAGTTGAGCCCAGGAAGATGGGAGGGGTGGGGGGAGGTGTTTTAAGATTTGATTTTATTTCTCATTCCTCTACTCTGTTTTGCTTAGTAATAAATTAGATGAATTCCCTCTCTAAGTTCGGTCTGTTTTGCTCGTGACGACAATTAGTGAATGATCTCTCCCTGTCCTTATCTCGACCCACAAGCTTTTCGCTGTACTTTTTCTCCCGTCTGGTGAATGAGGGGAGTGACAGAGCGGCTCTGGTGGGCACCTGGCCCCCAGCCAGGGTCAACCCACCACAATCTGCTACCACAAGTCCAACCACATCTGTTTACAGAGATGGAGTGCTATTACAATACATGAACCTTAGGACTATCATACCAAGGGGAATGTGATACAAGAGCAACCACAAACCATGTGCCTGGAGCCAAGCATCGAAACTCCTTGATTTCAGAGTCTGTCAAGTGCCAACACTGGCAGAAGGCTGTAGTACACCTGAGAAATGTCTCAAGATACATGAATTCCCACAAAGTTAAAAAAAGTCACATAGACAAGATATATGAAACCCCAAACAATTTCAATTAGCTTCACAGTAGTGCTTCCACCTGCAGTTATGAACCTGAAATGCAATTATCAGACTGGAAAAGCAAACAGGCACCAACAGTGGATGAAGTGGCTGATCGACTCCGGCAATATGAAGAAAGTCTCTCTTCCTCCCTCGTCTTGGCTGTGAAGAAACTGTCCCGGGAGTTCCAGCAATTCAGAGAGGATAGGTCCTACTCCCCACCTGTACGGACCAGTATCTCAGCTATTCGGACTAAGCATTCCTCTGCTCAAGAGAGAGGATATAGAAGGTACACACCATGAGGCATCCTGTGGTTTTATCTGCGCGACCACGGGGAGGACATGAGGAAGTGGGATGGAAAACCTACCTCAACCCTAAAGGCACGAGTACATGAGTTGCAAGGCAAAACAGTCACAAAAGGGGATTCTTCCAGGAAAAATGCCACTCCTGTTTCCAGTGGGCAGTCTCCCAGAGCGAGTGGAAGGCCCGATCATATTTATGATCCTCTTGAAGGGACCTCTAAGTCCTTTTTGCAAGAAGTGAGTAGCGCATATGATGAGCAGGATTAGAGGGGCCCTGCCTCCAGCTAACTGAGTTTATTGGACGGTGTGGATCCGATGGCCTGGCACGTCATATCCACAAGAGTACAAGGCTCTAGTAGACACCGGTGCACAGTGTACCCTAATGCCATCAAGCTATGAAGGGGCAGAACCCATCTCTATTTCTGGACTGACAGGAGGATCCCAACAGCTGACTGTACTGGAGGCTGAAGTAAGTCTAACTGGGAATGACTGGGAAAAGCACCCCATTGTGACTGGCTCCAAGACGGACCCGCCGCTGGCCAAGGCCAAGCCAATCAGCGCCTCTGTGATAACATTTTTAAGAAAGAGAAAAACAGTTAGAGAGCACTTTTGCAGCCGGAGAGAGGAGTGAGAAGATGTAAGAAACTCTGCAGCCACCAAGGTCAGTGCAGAAGGAGGGGGAGGAGGTGCTCCAGGCGCCAGAGCAAGATTCCCCTGCAGCCCGTGGTGAAGACCGTGGTGAAGACCATGGTGAGGCAGGCTGTCCCCCTGCATCCCATGGAGGAAGGATGAGGGGGTGTAGCGATTCCACCTGTAGCCCGTGGAGGACCCCACGCTGGAGCAGGTGGAGACACCTGAAGGAGGCTGTGACCCGTGGGAAGCCCACGCTGGAGCAAGGGGAACGATGAGAGGAGTCCTCCCCCTGAGGATGAAGATGCGGCAGAAACACCGCGTGATGAACTGACCGTAACCCCCACTCCCTGTCCCCCTGTGCCGCTGAGGGGGGGCGGAGGTTGAAGCCGGGAGTGAAGTTGAGCCTGGGAAGATGGGAGGGGTGGGGGGAGGTGTTTTAAGATTTAGCTTTATTTCTCATTCCTCTACTCTGTTTTGCTTGGTAATAAATTAGATGAATTCCCTCTCTAAGTTCGGTCTGTTTAGCTCGTGACGATAATTAGAGAATGATCTCTCCCTGTCCTTATCTCAACCCATAAGTTTTTTTTCATTGTACCTTTTCTCCCCTGTCTAATGAAGGAGGGGAGTGATAGAGCGGCTCTGGTGGGCACCTGGCCCTCAGCCAGCGTCAACCCACCACAACATTTTATCCATGAAAGTTAAACATGTGCTGCAATCAAGCAAGCCAAGCGGGTAAAGCCTCTGTGGTATGGAGGACGATGGCTGAAATATAAATATGGGGAGGCCTGGCCGATCGACTACATCACACCCTCAAACCTGCTAAGGCAAGCGCTATGTACTTACAATGGTGGAAGCAACCACCAGATGGCTGGAAACATATCCTGTGCCCCATGTCCCCGCCCGGAACGCTATCCTGGGCCTTGAAAAGCAAGTCTCGTGGTGACATGGCACCCCAGAGAGAATTGAGTCAGACAACGGGAGTCATTTTCGGAACAATCTCATAGACACCTGGGCCAAAGAGCATGGCATTGAGTGGGTGTATCACATCCCCTACCATGCACCAGCCTCTGGGAAAATCGAACGATACAATGGACTGCTAAAGACTACACTGAGAGCAATGGGTGGTGGGACCCTCAAACACTGGGACACACATTTAGCAAAGGCCACCTGGTTAGTTAACACGAGGGGATCTGCCAATCGAGCTGGCCCTGCCCAATCAAAATTTCCACGCCCAGTAGAAGGGGATAAAGTTCCTGTAGTGCGCATGAAGAATATGTTGGGGAAGACAGTTTGGGTTACCCCTACTTCAGGCAAAGGCAAGCCCATCTGCGGGATTGCTTTTGCTCAGGGACCAGGGTGCACTTGGTGAGAGACTGTAATGACAAATGGAGCCCAAAGCCATGGACTAAATGAACTCGACGGACATTTTAGAGTGATGGCCCATAGACTAAGCAAATGATATCGGTGTATGATCTGGGCCTGACGTAGATGGTATAGAATAAGGAGTGGATAATATCCTGGTTTTGGCTAGGATAGAGTTAATTTTCTCAAAGAGCCAGGACAGGTGATCCAAGCTGGTCAAGGGGGTATTCCATACCATGTGACCATAAAAGGGGGCTAGTTGGGGAGGGGCAGCTCGGCATGGCTCCGGGATGGTCTGAATGTGGGCTGAGCATCTGAGTTGGTCATGGGGTCGGTAAATTGCCTTGTGTATCACCCATCGTGTATATTCTGTTATAAGTACTGTTGTTATTTCCCTCTCCCTTTGCTGTCCCAGTAAACTGTCCTTATCCCAACCCATGGGGTTTGCCTTTGTCTTCCCCATCCCACTGGGGGAGGGGTGTGTGAGCGGCCGCATGGTGCTCAGCTGCCGGCTGGGGCTAAACCATGACAATCCTTAATAAGACTGTAACTGTTTACTTTTACATACTTGGCTAGTTCGTCACCTGTCATGGTTTAACCCCAGCTGGTACCTAAAATCCATGCAGCCACTCACTGACCCCTCCCCCTGCCAAGGGGATGGGGAGGAGAATGGAAAAGAACCCCACAAATTCGTGTGATAAAGACAGTTTAATAGGAAAACAAAGGAGGAGAATAATAATAATATTAGTAATAACAAGAGAAATAATAGAAACAACACGAACAACAACAACAACAGTAATATATATTTTAAAAAGTGATGCACAAATGCAATTGCTCACCACATGCAGAAAGGAAAAGAAAACAAACCCCGATGCCCAGTCTCTTTCCGAGCAATGATTCCGCCTCCCGGCTAGCTTCCCCAGTTATATATGGAGCATGATATTATATGGTGGGGAATATTTGGCCAGTCTGGATCAGCTGTCCTGGCTGTGCTCTCCCAGCTTCTTGTACGCCTTGCAGGGCATAAGAAGCTGAAAAGTCTTTGACTTAATGTAAGCACTACAACTACCTAGCAACAACTAAAAACATCAGTGTATTATCAACATTATTCTCATACTAAATTCAAAACACAGCAATATATAAGCTACTAGAAAGAAAATTAACTCTATCTCAGCTGAAACCAGGACAGTATCCACCCCGTATTCTATACCATCTACATCATGCCCAGGTCTTATACTTCTCAATACATTCCATATAATCACCATCACTTTTTCCTGTCTTTTGACACACAGATATCATTCCCTTAGTCTATGGGTCATTTCTCTAAAAAGTCCGTTGAGTTTATTCAGTCCATGACTTTGGGGTCCATCTGTCATAACAGTCTCTCAGGGGAGGAGAGATGGTGTGTGATATTGGAGTGTTGCATGCTGCATCCGGAGCTCACGTCTTGTCTATCTGGCACAGTCCATGCTCACAGTCTGCAGGTTGAAGATGTCAGTCTTGAGGAAGTTACTGGGTGCTTGCTGCTGAAGCCGGTTCTAGTTTCATCACCACTGAACCTTGCTCAGTTTCATCAAAATTCATCCTTCATTAATTTGGGTAATTCTTACTGTAATACCGTTGTTATGGCATATAGCAAACATAGTAGTGATGACGTGCAATATTATGTAGCAGTTAACATCATACAATTTAATTTATTGACTGTTCTTATGCAAAATCAAATCCCCTTGAGGTACACATTCAACTGTCTCATCCTTCCACATCACCCACCAAGTGCGCCCAGGTCCTTGAGCAAAAGCAATCTCATGAATGGGTTTGCCTTTGCCTGAGGCAGGGATAACCCAGACTGTCTTCCCTAACATATTCTTTATGTGCACTACAGGAACTTTATCTCCTTCTAAAGTATGTAAAAGTTTTGATTTGGCAGGGCCAGCTAGGTTGGTAGATCTCCTAGTGTTGACTAACCAGGTGGGTTTTGCTAAATGCGTGTCCCAATGTTTGAGGGTCCTACCACACATTTCTCTCAGTGTAGTTAAAACAATCCTAGCGGGACTCTGTTTTCAACAGTTTGCTAGCTACCAATACACAGCACAGCACCATGAGGGCTGCTGCGGGGAGAATTAACTCCATCTCAGCCAGACCCAATACAATCTCCACCCCTTATTCCATACCATTTGTGTCGTGCTCACGCTCCACACACTTTAATACATATATATATATATTTTATAACCGTTTCATTGTATTTACTTCTTATTAACTACTATCTCCAGTCCTTTAACAGATAGATGTTACTCTCCCGTTCCATGAGCTTCCTCTGCTCCTCCAGATGTTCATGAACCGGCTATGACTTGGGCCCAAACTGTCAGGATGGGTGTTCAGGTTCAGTTGTTGGGCACCAACACCGGCTTGCTTTGGGCTGTTGTTGCATTCATCTGGCTCCTTGCGAAACTTGCTCTTCGTTGGTTTGGGTCATTCCTTCTACATTACTTCCTAGAACGTACAACTCGCACTACAGATTATTTTACCCCAAGGTTAAATCTCCTTGAGGCACACACCGGGTCTCCCCATCTTTCCGCATTACCCACCAAGTACACCCAGGTCCCTGAGCGAAGACAATCCCAGGAATGGGTTTGCCTTTTCCCATGGGAGTAGCAATCCACACTGCCTTCTCCAGCCACTTCCCCATGTGCACTACGGGGACCTTGTCTCCTCCCACAGTATCTAGGGGTTTTGTTTGGGCAGGACCAGGACGGTTAGCAGATCCTCTGGTATTAATCAGCCAAGTGGCTTCTGCTAAATTTGTATCCCAGTGCTTCCATGCCCCATTACCTAATGCCCTCAACATAGTCTTTAACAGTCCATTATATATCTCTCCATCTTTCCAGAGGCTTGTGGGTGATAGGGGATGTGATACACCCACTCAATGCCGTGTTTCTTTGCCCAGGAGCTTATGACATTATTTCGAAAATGAGTCCCATTGTCTGATTCAATCCTTTCTGGGGTACCATGTCGCCATAAAATTTGCCTTTCAAGGCCTAGGATGGTGTTTCGGGCAGTGGCATGGTTTACAGGAAATGTCTCTAGCCAACCAGTAGTTGCTTCCACCATGGTGAGTATGTAGCACTTGCCTTGGCATGTTCGTGGCAGTGGCCCAATATAGTCAATCTGCCTGGCCTCGCCATATCGAAAACCCAGCCACCGCCCTCTATTCCAGGGAGATTTTACTCGTGTCGCTCGCTTGATTGCAGCACATATTTCACATTCATGAGTAACTTGTGTGATGGCCTCCATGGTCAGGTCCACCCCTCGATCACGAGCCCATCTGTATGTTGCATCTCTCCCTAGATGTCCTGATGTTTCATGGGCCCATCGAGCTACAAATAGCTCACCCTTACGCTCCCAGTCCAGGTCCACCTGAGCTACTTCAATTTTGGCAGCCTTGTCTACCTGTTCATTGTTTTGATGTTCTTCAGTGGCACGGCTTTTGGGCACGTGAGCATCTACATGACGTACCTTCAGACCCGTGTTTTCTACCCGGGCAGCGATGTCCTGCCACAGTGCAGCAGCCCAGATGGGTTTACCCCTGCGCTGCCAATTGGTCTTCTTCCACTGCTGTAGCCACCCTCATAGGGCATTTGCCACCATCCAGGACTCAGTACAGAGATAGAGTACTGGCCACTTCTCTCATTCAGCAATCTCTAGGGCTAGATGGATGGCTTTCACTTCTGCGAACTGACTTGACTCACCTTCTCCTTCAGTGGCCTCAACGACTTGTCATGTGGGACTCCATACAGCAGCTTTCCACTTCAGATGGTTTCCTACAACACGACAGGATCCATCAGTAAACAAAGCATAATGCCTTTCATCTTCTGGTAACTCATTATATGGTGGTGCCTCTTGGGCACGAGCTACCTCCTCAGGCAGTGCTCCAAAATCTCTACCTTCTGGGCAGTCCGTGATCTCTTCCAGAATTCCTGGGTGGTTGGGTTTCCCCAGTCGAGCTCGCTGCGTGATTAGTGCTACCCACTTACTCCATGTAGTGCTGGTTGCGTGATGTGTAGAGGGGATGTTTCCTTTGAACATCCAGTGTAGCACAGGCAATCGCGGTGCCAAGAGGAGAGACGCTTCTGTACCAACGACTTCTGAAGCAGCTCGAATCCCTTCATATGCTGCTAGGATCTCTTTTTCAGTTGGGGTGTAGTGGGCTTCTGATCCTCGATACCCCTGGCTCCAAAACCCTAATGGTCGACCGTGGGTTTCTCCTGCTGTTTTCTGCCAGAGGCTCCAGGTGAGGCCATGCTCCCCAGCTGCAGTGTAGAGTACATTTTGTACAGCTGGTCCTGTCCGGACAGGCCCAAGAGCTACCGCATGAGCTATTTCCTCTTTGATATGCTCAAAGGCTTGTTGTTGCTCAAGGCCCCATTCAAAATAGTTCTTTTTCCGGGTTACTCGATAGAGAGGGCTCACAAGCTGACTGTAACCTGGAATATGCATTCTCCAGAACCCCACAAGGCCCAGGAAGGCTTGTGTCTCCTTCTTGTTAGCTGGTGGAGACATAGCTGCTATCTTGCTGACCACATCCATAGGCACATGACGGCGTCCATCCTGCCATTTTATTCCCAAAAACTGGATCTTTTGTGCAGGTCCCTTGACCTTGCTTCTCTTTATGGCAAAACCAGCTTTCAGAAGAATCTGAATTACTCTTTTTCCCTTCTCGAATACTTCTTCTGCCTTATTGCCCCACACAATGATGTCATCGATGTATTGCAGGTGTTCAAGGGCATCATCCTTTTCCAGTGCATTTTGGATTAGTCCATGACAAATAGTAGGACTATGCTTCCACCCCTGGGGCAGTCGATTCCAGGTGTATTGAACACCTCTCCAAGTGAAAGCAAACTGTGGCCTGCATTCGGCTGCCAAAGGAATTGAGAAGAACTCATTGGCGATGTCATTTGTAGCATACTACTTGGCTGCTTTTGACTCCAATTCATATTGGAGCTCTAACATGTCTGGTACAGCAGCACTCTGGGGGTGTCACTTCATTCAGGCCACGATAGTCCACCGTTAACCTCCACCCTCCATCAGACTTTTGCACTGGCCATATGGGACTATGAAAAGGTGAATGAGTCTTGCTGATGACTCCCTGGTTCTCCAGTTGATGAATCAGCTCATGGATGGGAGCCAGGGAGTCTCGATTTGTGCGATATTGCCGCCGGTGCACTGTCCTGGTAGCAATTGGCACCTGTTGTTCTTCAACTTGCAGCAATCCCACAACAAAGGGATCTTCTGAGAGACCAGGCAGGGTAGATAACTGTTTGATCTTCTCTGCATTCACAGTGGCTACACCGAAAGCCCATCGGTACCCCTTTGGGTCCTTGAAGTACCTTCTCCTGAGGTAATCTATGCCAAGGATACAAGGGGCCTCTGGGCCAGTCGCAATGGGGTGCTTCTCCCACTTGTCCCCTGTTAAGCTCACCTCAGCCTCCAATACGGACAGTTCTTGGCATCCCCCTGTCACTCCAGAGATCCGGATGGGTTCTGTGCCCCTATACCCTGATGGTATCAATGTACACTGTGCACCATTGTCTACCAAAGCCTTATACTTCTGTGGGTCTGATGTGCCAGGCCATCGAATCCACACAGTCCAGTATACCCAGTCATCCCTTTCCTCCTCCTGGCCAAAGGCAGGGACCCTCTATTCCTCTTCCTAGTCAGAGTATTCACTGTCCGACCCTCACAGTGCCAGACCAGAAGTCCCCTCACCAGGATCAAGGGAGGTGATTTTAGTTTTACATCTGGGAGATCGCTGTTTGCCTTCTCGTGTCTCTGCGGCAACTATGCTGACGGCCTTCTTGGGTGTCCCCTTCTTAACAGCTGTCTTCCCTCTTAGTTCACGAACACAGGCTTCCAACTTAAAGGTGTGTGGTGGGTTGACCCTGGCTGAGGGCCAGGTGCCCACCCGAGCTGCTCTATCACTCCCCTCTTTCATTAGACAGGGGAGAAAAGGTACAATGAAAGAAAACTTACGGGTCGAGATAAGGACAGGGAGAGATCATTCTCTAATTATCATCACGAGCAAAACAGACCGAACTTAGAGAGGGAATTCATCTTATTTATTACTAAGCAAAACAGAGTAGAGGAATGAGAAATAAAACCAAATCTTAAAAAAATACCTCCCCCCACCCCTCCCATCTTCCCGGGCTCAACTTCACTCCCGGCTTCAACCTCCGCCCCCCTCAGCGGCACAGGGGGACAGAGAGTGGGGGTTACGGTCAGTTCATCACGCGGTGTTTCTGCCGCTTCTTCATCCTCAGGGGGAGGACTCATCGTTCCCCCGCTCCAGCGTGGGGTCCCTCTCACGGGAGACAGTCCTTCACGACCTTCTCCAACGTGAGTCTCCTCCACGGGGTGCAGACCTTCAGGAGCAAACTGCTCCAGCGTGGGTCCCCCACGGGGTCACAAGTCCTGTCAGCAAACCTGCTCTGGCGTGGGCTCCTCTCTCCACGGATCCACAGGTCCTGCCAGGAGCTTGCTCCAGCGTGGGCTTCCCACGGGGTCACAGCCTCCTTCAGGTGTCTCCACCTGCTCCGGCGTGGGGTCCTCCACGGGCTGCAGGTGGAATCTCTACACCCCCTCATCCTCCCTCCATGGGCTGCAGGGGGACAGCCTGCTTCACCATGGTCTTCACCACGGGCTGCAGGGGGATCTTGCTCCGGCACCTGGAGCACCTCCTCCCCCTCCTTCTGCACTGACCTTGGTGGCTGCAGATGTTCTTACATCTTCTCACTCCTCTCTCTGGCTGCAAAAGCGCTCTCTAACTGGTTTTTTCTCTTTCTTAAATATGTTCTCACAGAGGCGCTGATTGGCTTGGCCTTGGCCAGCGACGGGTCCGTCTTGGAGCCGGCTGGCATTGGCTCTATCAGACACAGGGGAAGCTTCTAGCAGCTTCTCACAGAGCCACCCCTGTAGCCCCCCCTGCTACCAAAACCTTGCCACACAAAACCAACACAAGGTGGGTTCACCATCCCACTTGCTCATGTCCTCCCCTTGGTCATGCAGGAAAAAACAGAGTGTACCACGTGGCATATGCCTGGGGCTCCCTTTCCCTCTGACCAGAGCAGGAGATGACTGATTTCTTTGGGTACCTCTGACAGCCAACGTGCTGGCCCGTAGGGAGGAGGAGGTACAGAGGTTTTCTTCAAAGTTCTGAAGCCAAGAAGACACCTTCTCCACAGTTGGTGTGTCCATATCTGGGAAATACATTGCTGCCAAGCTGTTAGAATACGATGCTGGGGCACTTTGAATCCCCTTCCTCCACATGACCCGTGTGCACAGGACATCCTCTGGATCTTTGGAGACCTCCTCATCATCTAGATCACTATAGATGACTTCCAACACCACTAGTTCTCTCAGGTACTGGATGCCTTCATCTGCGGTGGTCCACTTTCCTGGGGAGTTGACAAGATCTTCCTTGAATGGGTATCTTGCCCTCACACTTGAGAGGAGCCGTCTCCAGAGACTGCAAATTGCTGCCTCTTTTCCAATTCCCCGCTCAATTCCTCAGTTTCTAGCTAGGGATCCCAGCTGTTGGGCTTCCCTGCCTTCCAATTGCTGACTTTCTGCCCTGTTATCCCAGCATCGAAGCAGCCAGGCAGCAATCCACTCACCAGGCTGGCGGCTGTAATCTTTCCGCATATCTCGAAGTTCGGATGAGGTCAGAGACCGGGTAGTTTCTGCTTCTTGTCTTATTTCTCTCACTCCTTCCTCCCACTTCTTTGCTGAAGGACCGGCTTCCTGCTCAAACCTCTCCTCCTCTTCTTCCTCTTCCCTTACTAATCAATGATATGGACCTGTTGACCTCCTGGTCCACTGTTTCTTTTTTACTACTGGGGCAATTACTGTAGCTGTTGTTGTTTGTGTCCCTATCTCAGCCACGGTGTCCTCAGCTGCAGTTTGGGTGCCTTCCTCAACCACAGTCCTCTGAGAGTTCTGCACTGTGGCTCGATAGGCCCAGGCCAGGCCCCAGTACAGTGCTAGAAGCTGTTGGTTTTCATTGGGGTAGGCAAGGCACCCTTCTATCAGGTGGCGTGTCAGTTTGCTGGGATTGCTTGCCTGTTCAGGTGTGAAGTCCCAGGCTATAGGAGGTGATAACCATCCTAGGAACCTGCCCAAATCCTTCCACACACCCTGCCACCCAAGGACCAGCTGCCTCAGAGCACGTTTCAGTATTGCCTCACTTAAAAGTTGTCTCCCCTTAAACCAGGACAAAACCAAACTCCACAACACCCGTAATATGCCAGCAGTATGAATTAGTAATATTAATGAGCTTACATAAGCATGAACAAGGACCTTAGGAGCCTGCATAATGAAACCATCCACGTCAAAACCAGGTAGAGAGAGATGTATTCCCCCATCATCTCCACAAGATAGCTCCCCCAGCACAGCAATAACATTGATGCCAGGGCCATGCACATAACCATTGTTTGTACTAGCATGCTCCCAAGTTCCTTCATCCTCCCCACGAAATAGCTACCCCAGCACAGTAAGATCGTCAACACGAGGCCAAAGCACAGAGCAGCCATTGTTTGTATCAGCATGTTCCTAAGTTTAGCAAAATAGAGATAAGCAGCACAGCTAACAAACCCCGTGACCTGCACAGGAGCTTGCAACTTAATAACTACTATAGCTGCAGCACCCTTAATACTAAACTGCCATCCTCGAGCCCCACGTTGGGCGCCAAAAAAGACTGTGGTGGGTTGACCCTGGCTGGGGGTCAGGTGCCCACCAGAGCCGCTCTATCACTCCCCTCATTCACCAGACAGGGGAGAAAAAGTACAGCTAATAAACCCCGTGACCCAGATGGGTTTACCCCTGCGCTCTCCCTGTCCTTATCTCGACCCACAAGCTTTTCATTGTCCTTTTTCTCCCCTGTCTGGTGAATGAGGGGTGAATGACCCCCAGCCAGGGTCAACCCACCACAGTCTTTTTTGGCGCCCAACGTGGGGCTCGAGGATGGCAGTTTAGTATTAAGGGTGCTGCAGCTATAGTAGTTATTAAGTTGCAAGCTCCTGTGCAGGTCACGGGGTTTGTTAGCTGTGCTGCTTATCTCTATTTTGCTAAACTTAGGAACATGCTGATACAAACAATGGCTGCTCTGTGCTTTGGCCTCGTGTTGACGATCTTACTGTGCTGGGGTAGCTATTTCGTGGGGAGGATGAAGGAACTTGGGAGCATGCTAGTACAAACAATGGTTATGTGCATGGCCCTGGCATCAATGTTATTGCTGTGCTGGGGGAGCTATCTTGTGGAGATGATGGGGGAATACATCTCTCTCTACCTGGTTTTGACGTGGATGGTTTCATTATGCAGGCTCCTAAGGTCCTTGTTCATGCTTATGTAAGCTCATTAATATTACTAATTCATACTGCTGGCATATTACGGGTGTTGTGGAGTTTGGTTTTGTCCTGGTTTAAGGGGAGACAACTTTTAAGTGAGGCAATACTGAAACGTGCTCTGAGGCAGCTGGTCCTTGGGTGGCAGGGTGTGTGGAAGGATTTGGGCAGGTTCCTAGGATGGTTATCACCTCCTATAGCCTGGGACTTCACACCTGAACAGGCAAGCAATCCCAGCAAACTGACACGCCACCTGATAGAAGGGTGCCTTGCCTACCCCAATGAAAACCAACAGCTTCTAGCACTGTACTGGGGCCTGGCCTGGGCCTATCGAGCCACAGTGCAGAACTCTCAGAGGACTGTGGTTGAGGAAGGCACCCAAACTGCAGCTGAGGACACCGTGGCTGAGATAGGGACACAAACAACAACAGCTACAGTAATTGCCCCAGTAGTAAAAAAGAAACAGTGGACCAGGAGGTCAACAGGTCCATATCATTGATTAGTAAGGGAAGAGGAAGAAGAGGAGGAGAGGTTTGAGCAGGAAGCCGGTCCTTCAGCAAAGAAGTGGGAGGAAGGAGTGAGAGAAATAAGACAAGAAGCAGAAACTACCCGGTCTCTGACCTCATCCGAACTTCGAGATATGCGGAAAGATTACAGCCGCCAGCCTGGTGAGTGGATTGCTGCCTGGCTGCTTCGATGCTGGGATAACAGGGCAGAAAGTCAGCAATTGGAAGGCAGGGAAGCCCAACAGCTGGGATCCCTAGCTAGAAACTGAGGAATTGAGCGGGGAATTGGAAAAGAGGCAGCAATTTGCAGTCTCTGGAGACGGCTCCTCTCAAGTGTGAGGGCAAGATACCCATTCAAGGAAGATCTTGTCAACTCCCCAGGAAAGTGGACCACCGCAGATGAAGGCATCCAGTACCTGAGAGAACTAGTGGTGTTGGAAGTCATCTATAGTGATCTAGATGATGAGGAGGTCTCCAAAGATCCAGAGGATGTCCTGTGCACACGGGTCATGTGGAGGAAGGGGATTCAAAGTGCCCCAGCATCATATTCTAACAGCTTGGCAGCAATGTATTTCCCAGATATGGACACACCAACTGTGGAGAAGGTGTCTTCTTGGCTTCAGAACTTTGAAGAAAACCTCTGTACCTCCTCCTCCCTACGGGCCAGCACGTTGGCTGTCAGAGGTACCCAAAGAAATCAGTCATCTCCTGCTCTGGTCAGAGGGAAAGGGAGCCCCAGGCATATGCCACGTGGTACACTCTGTTTTTTCCTGCATGACCAAGGGGAGGACATGAGCAAGTGGGATGGTGAACCCACCTTGTGTTGGTTTTGTGTGGCAAGGTTTTGGTAGCAGGGGGGGCTACAGGGGTGGCTCTGTGAGAAGCTGCTAGAAGCTTCCCCTGTGTCTGATAGAGCCAATGCCAGCCGGCTCCAAGACGGACCCGTCGCTGGCCAAGGCCAAGCCAATCAGCGCCTCTGTGAGAACATATTTAAGAAAGAGAAAAAAAAAGTTAGAGAGCGCTTTTGCAGCCAGAGAGAGGAGTGAGAAGATGTAAGAACATCTGCAGCCACCAAGGTCAGTGCAGAAGGAGGGGGAGGAGGTGCTCCAGGTGCCGGAGCAAGATCCCCCTGCAGCCCGTGGTGAAGACCATGGTGAAGCAGGCTGTCCCCCTGCAGCCCATGGAGGGAGGATGAGGGGGTGTAGAGATTCCACCTGCAGCCCGTGGAGGACCCCACGCCGGAGCAGGTGGAGACACCTGAAGGAGGCTGTGACCCCGTGGGAAGCCCGCGCTGGAGCAAGCTCCTGGCAGGACCTGTGGATCCGTGGAGAGAGGAGCCCACGCCAGAGCAGGTTTGCTGACAGGACTTGTGACCCCGTGGGGGACCCACGCTGGAGCAGTTTGCTCCTGAAGGTCTGCACCCCGTGGAGGAGACTCACGTTGGAGAAGGTCGTGAAGGACTGTCTCCCGTGAGAGGGACCCCACGCTGGAGCGGGGGAACGATGAGTCCTCCCCCTGAGGATGAAGAAGCGGCAGAAACACCGCGTGAGGAACTGACCGTAACCCCCACTCCCTGTCCCCCTGTGCCGCTGAGGGGGGCGGAGGTTGAAGCCGGGAGTGAAGTTGAGCCCGGGAAGATGGGAGGGGTGGGGGGAGGTATTTTTTTAAGATTTGGTTTTATTTCTCATTCCTCTACTCTGTTTTGCTTAGTAATAAATAAGATGAATTCCCTCTCTAAGTTCGGTCTGTTTTGCTCGTGATGATAATTAGAGAATGATCTCTCCCTGTCCTTATCTCGACCCGTAAGTTTTCTTTCATTGTACCTTTTCTCCCCTGTCTAATGAAAGAGGGGAGTGATAGAGCGGCTCGGGTGGGCACCTGGCCCTCAGCCAGGGTCAACCCACCACACACCTTTAAGTTGGAAGCCTGTGTTCGTGAACTAAGAGGGAAGACAGCTGTTAAGAAGGGGACACCCAAGAAGGCCGTCAGCATAGTTGCCGCAGAGACACGAGAAGGCAAACAGCGATCTCCCAGATGTAAAACTAAAATCACCTCCCTTGATCCTGGTGAGGGGACTTCTGGTCTGGCACTGTGAGGGTCGGACAGTGAATACTCTGACTAGGAAGAGGAATAGAGGGTCCCTGCCTTTGGCCAGGAGGAGGAAAGGGATGACTGGGTATACTGGACTGTGTGGATTCGATGGCCTGGCACATCAGACCCACAGAAGTATAAGGCTTTGGTAGACAATGGTGCACAGTGTACATTGATACCATCAGGGTATAGGGGCACAGAACCCATCCGGATCTCTGGAGTGACAGGGGGATGCCAAGAACTGTCCGTATTGGAGGCTGAGGTGAGCTTAACAGGGGACAAGTGGGAGAAGCACCCCATTGCGACTGGCCCAGAGGCCCCTTGTATCCTTGGCATAGATTACCTCAGGAGAAGGTACTTCAAGGACCCAAAGGGGTACCGATGGGCTTTCGGTGTAGCCACTGTGAATGCAGAGAAGATCAAACAGTTATCTACCCTGCCTGGTCTCTCAGAAGATCCCTTTGTTGTGGGATTGCTGCAAGTTGAAGAACAACAGGTGCCAATTGCTACCAGGACAGTGCACCGGCGGCAATATCGCACAAATCGAGACTCCCTGGCTCCCATCCATGAGCTGATTCATCAACTGGAGAACCAGGGAGTCATCAGCAAGACTCATTCACCTTTTCATAGTCCCATATGGCCAGTGCAAAAGTCTGATGGAGGGTGGAGGTTAACGGTGGACTATCGTGGCCTGAATGAAGTGACACCCCCAGAGTGCTGCTGTACCAGACATGTTAGAGCTCCAATATGAATTGGAGTCAAAAGCAGCCAAGTAGTATGCTACAAATGACATCGCCAATGAGTTCTTCTCAATTCCTTTGGCAGCCGAATGCAGGCCACAGTTTGCTTTCACTTGGAGAGGTGTTCAATACACCTGGAATCGACTGCCCCAGGGGTGGAAGCATAGTCCTACTATTTGTCATGGACTAATCCAAAATGCACTGGAAAAGGATGATGCCCTTGAACACCTGCAATACATCGATGACATCATTGTGTGGGGCAATAAGGCAGAAGAAGTATTCGAGAAGGGAAAAAGAGTAATTCAGATTCTTCTGAAAGCTGGTTTTGCCATAAAGAGAAGCAAGGTCAAGGGACCTGCACAAAAGATCCAGTTTTTGGGAATAAAATGGCAGGATGGACGCCGTCATGTGCCTATGGATGTGGTCAGCAAGATAGCAGCTATGTCTCCACCAGCTAACAAGAAGGAGACACAAGCCTTCCTGGGCCTTGTGGGGTTCTGGAGAATGCATATTCCAGGTTACAGTCAGCTTGTGAGCCCTCTCTATCGAGTAACCCGGAAAAAGAACTATTTTGAATGGGGCCTTGAGCAACAACAAGCCTTTGAGCATATCAAAGAGGAAATAGCTCATGCGGTAGCTCTTGGGCCTGTCCGGACAGGACCAGCTGTACAAAATGTACTCTACACTGCAGCTGGGGAGCATGGCCTCACCTGGAGCCTCTGGCAGAAAACAGCAGGAGAAACCCACGGTCGACCATTAGGGTTTTGGAGCCAGGGGTATCGAGGATCAGAAGCCCACTACACCCCAACTGAAAAAGAGATCCTAGCAGCATATGAAGGGATTCGAGCTGCTTCAGAAGTCGTTGGTACAGAAGCGTCTCTCCTCTTGGCACCGCGATTGCCTGTGCTACACTGGATGTTCAAAGGAAACATCCCCTCTACACATCACGCAACCAGCACTACATGGAGTAAGTGGGTAGCACTAATCACGCAGCGAGCTCGACTGGGGAAACCCAACCACCCAGGAATTCTGGAAGAGATCACGGACTGCCCAGAAGGTAGAGATTTTGGAGCACTGCCTGAGGAGGTAGCTCGTGCCCAAGAGGCACCACCATATAATGAGTTACCAGAAGATGAAAGGCATTATGCTTTGTTTACTGATGGATCCTGTCGTGTTGTAGGAAACCATCTGAAGTGGAAAGCTGCTGTATGGAGTCCCACATGACAAGTCGTTGAGGCCACTGAAGGAGAAGGTGAGTCAAGTCAGTTCGCAGAAGTGAAAGCCATCCATCTAGCCCTAGAGATTGCTGAATGAGAGAAGTGGCCAGTACTCTATCTCTGTACTGAGTCCTGGATGGTGGCAAATGCCCTATGAGGGTGGCTACAGCAGTGGAAGAAGACCAATTGGCAGCGCAGGGGTAAACCCATCTGGGCTGCTGCACTGTGGCAGGACATCGCTGCCCGGGTAGAAAACACGGGTCTGAAGGTACGTCATGTAGATGCTCACGTGCCCAAAAGCCGTGCCACTGAAGAACATCAAAACAATGAACAGGTAGACAAGGCTGCCAAAATTGAAGTAGCTCAGGTGGACCTGGACTGGGAGCGTAAGGGTGAGCTATTTGTAGCTCGATGGGCCCATGAAACATCAGGACATCTAGGGAGAGATGCAACATACAGATGGGCTCGTGATCGAGGGGTGGACCTGACCATGGAGGCCATCACACAAGTTACTCATGAATGTGAAATATGTGCTGCAATCAAGCGAGCGACACGAGTAAAATCTCCCTGGAATAGAGGGCGGTGGCTGGGTTTTCGATATGGCGAGGCCAGGCAGATTGACTATATTGGGCCACTGCCACGAACATGCCAAGGCAAGTGCTACATACTCACCATGGTGGAAGCAACTACTGGTTGGCTAGAGACATTTCCTGTAAACCATGCCACTGCCCGAAACACCATCCTAGGCCTTGAAAGGCAAATTTTATGGCGACATGGTACCCCAGAAAGGATTGAATCAGACAATGGGACTCATTTTCGAAATAATGTCATAAGCTCCTGGGCAAAGAAACACGGCATTGAGTGGGTGTATCACATCCCCTATCACCCACAAGCCTCTGGAAAGATGGAGAGATATATAATGGACTGTTAAAGACTATGTTGAGGGCATTAGGTAATGGGGCATGGAAGCACTGGGATACAAATTTAGCAGAAGCCACTTGGCTGATTAATACCAGAGGATCTGCTAACCGTCCTGGTCCTGCCCAAACAAAACCCCTAGATACTGTGGGAGGAGACAAGGTCCCCGTAGTGCACATGGGGAAGTGGCTGGAGAAGGCAGTGTGGATTGCTACTCCCATGGGAAAAGGCAAACCCATTCCTGGGATTGTCTTCGCTCAGGGACCTGGGTGTACTTGGTGGGTAATGTGGAAGGATGGGGAGACCCGGTGTGTGCCTCAAGGAGATTTAACCTTGGGGTAAAATAATCTGTAGTGCGAGTTGTACGTTCTAGGAAGTAATGTAGAAGGAATGACCCAAACCAACGAAGAGCAAGTTTCGCAAGGAGCCAGATGAATGCAACAACAGCCCAAAGCAAGCCGGTGTTGGTGCCCAACAACTGAACCTGAACACCCATCCTGACAGTTTGGGCCCAAGTCATAGCCGGTTCATGAACATCTGGAGGAGCAGAGGAAGCTCATGGAACGGGAGAGTAACATCTATCTGTTAAAGGACTGGAGATAGTAGTTAATAAGAAGTAAATACAATGAAACGGTTATAAAATATATATATATATGTATTAAAGTGTGTGGAGCGTGAGCACGACACAAATGGTATGGAATAAGGGGTGGAGATTGTATTGGGTCTGGCTGAGATGGAGTTAATTCTCCCCGCAGCAGCCCTCATGGTGCTGTGCTGTGTATTGGTAGCTAGCAAACTGTTGAAAACAGAGTCCCGCTAGGATTGTTTTAACTACACTGAGAGAAATGTGTGGTAGGACCCTCAAACATTGGGACACGCATTTAGCAAAACCCACCTGGTTAGTCAACACTAGGAGATCTACCAACCTAGCTGGCCCTGCCAAATCAAAACTTTTACATACTTTAGAAGGAGATAAAGTTCCTGTAGTGCACATAAAGAATATGTTAGGGAAGACAGTCTGGGTTATCCCTGCCTCAGGCAAAGGCAAACCCATTCATGAGATTGCTTTTGCTCAAGGACCTGGGCGCACTTGGTGGGTGATGTGGAAGGATGAGACAGTTGAATGTGTACCTCAAGGGGATTTGATTTTGCATAAGAACAGTCAATAAATTAAATTGTATGATGTTAACTGCTACATAATATTGCACGTCATCACTACTATGTTTGCTATATGCCATAACAACGGTATTACAGTAAGAATTACCCAAATTAATGAAGGATGAATTTTGATGAAACTGAGCAAGGTTCAGTGGTGATGAAACTAGAACCGGCTTCAGCAGCAAGCACCCAGTAACTTCCTCAAGACTGACATCTTCAACCTGCAGACTGTGAGCATGGACTGTGCCAGATAGACAAGACGTGAGCTCCGGATGCAGCATGCAACACTCCAATATCACACACCATCTCTCCTCCCCTGAGAGACTGTTATGACAGATGGACCCCAAAGTCATGGACTGAATAAACTCAACGGACTTTTTAGAGAAATGACCCATAGACTAAGGGAATGATATCTGTGTGTCAAAAGACAGGAAAAAGTGATGGTGATTATATGGAATGTATTGAGAAGTATAAGACCTGGGCATGATGTAGATGGTATAGAATACGGGGTGGATACTGTCCTGGTTTCAGCTGAGATAGAGTTAATTTTCTTTCTAGTAGCTTATATATTGCTGTGTTTTGAATTTAGTATGAGAATAATGTTGATAATACACTGATGTTTTTAGTTGTTGCTAGGTAGTTGTAGTGCTTACATTAAGTCAAAGACTTTTCAGCTTCTTATGCCCTGCAAGGCGTACAAGAAGCTGGGAGAGCACAGCCAGGACAGCTGATCCAGACTGGCCAAATATTCCCCACCATATAATATCATGCTCCATATATAACTGGGGAAGCTAGCCGGGAGGCGGAATCATTGCTCGGAAAGAGACTGGGCATCGGGGTTTGTTTTCTTTTCCACAGCAAGGATACTGCGCATGCCTGCAAGAAGAGGGTCATCCAGCGAACACGGGTGCGAGACCACTGACGACCACCAGAGACCCCTGAGGACCACCAACTCAAATCACTGAGCATGCATGATGGGGAGGAGAATATGGAAATGGATTCCAAGAAATGATTATCATAGGACTGCCTTTTCTCGGAAAAATAATGAATATGTATATTTTGATTCTATATAACCTGTATGTTGGTGATCACCTGGCATGCATGTTTGGTGGAGCTATTTCCCCCGTGCATCCAGCGCTGCAATAAAGCAAACCTAGGGAAACTCACGCCTGGTAGAATTTTTCTTTAACAGATGGCGACCCAGATGGGACCCTAGGACGCAAGAGGAAGAAGCACCAGTTAATTCTCTGGACAAACCTGTGACCAATGCTCGTTGCCGGCAAAATAGGTGAGTTCACCTAAGAGACTTGGACACGGGTGTTTCCAGACGATACTGGCAGTACTCTTGTGTTTAAACTTGCTAAAAGATTTGGTAAGAGGAAAAGAAGTAAGAAATGGGAAATACACCCAGCATTGAAAGGGGGACGCCCCTTGCTGAGGTTTTGGAAAATTGGAATAAGGTTAATGGGGCACAGACTTTGCAAAAGAAAAGACTGATTGTGTTGTGTCAGGAGGAATGGCCATTCCTAACTCGAACTCGAGGGGGAGGACCTATGGATATTTGGCCTCCCAAGGGAACTTTTAAGCCCCATAAGTTAAAGTTTTTAAGGACTATTTTAGAAGATACTGCAAGTCAAAATATTGATTATTGGTATATTTGGTATGATTGGTCTTGTCAAAGACGTAAGCCATCTAAACCACGGGTAAGCCCACTTCCCTCTGCCCCTGAGGCCGAGGAAACTGACCTTCCCCAAGCAGGGATGTTTCCCATGAAATTGGATTACATCCCAAATCCCAGAGCAGGACCAGGAGCTCCTCCTGAAGTTCCTGCAGTGACTGCTGTGATGCGCCACGAACCTTGGAAACAAGGTGATTTGATTATGTGGCAAAGCAAAATGCCAAGATTAAGAGATGATGCAGAAAAATGTGCACAAATGCTATCTGGAATAGTCACTGATTATACACCTAATTGGAGTGACATGAAAACTTTGTTGAGAGAACTATTCCAGATGGATGAGCGAGATAAAATTTTTCAAAAGGACCAAGAAATTGCTCAGAGGGGTCAAGGATTAAATCCCTGGCCCACTGAGGACCCTAATTGGAATTTAGCCACAACCGATGGAATGCAAGCTTATCGGGCAGCCATCGGACAATTATTGGAGGCCATATGGCAATGTGGCGAAAGAGTTACAAATTGGACAAAGGTCCTTGAATGCAGACAAAAACCTGATGAACACCCCAGCGATTATTGGATAAGATTGAAAACTACCTTGTTGAAATACGGGGGAATGACTAGAGAAAATTTTCAAGAACCATTGGCTATTAGTGTATTTGTGGAGCAGTCTTCTCCTGATATAAATAAGTATTTTAAAAAGCACATGCCCGGGTGGCAAGGGGAAACCCTGACTAAAATACTGAGTATTGCTGCGTTTGTTTTTGATGGTAGAGATGAAGAAAAACAAAAGAGAGAGAACGAGAGAAATAAACAGGAAAGAAAACGAGAGCGACAGGAAAAAGAGAGAGAAATTAGTTTGTTGGCTGCAGCAATTACACAGAATTATCAATCAAGAGGAAGGGGCAGGGGAATTTCAAGGGGAACTCCAAGAGGAAGGGGATGTGGGGGAAGGGCTCCCTTTCTTTCTTCTCTTAACCAATCTAATCCTAATACTTTAGAGTGTTTTTATTGTGGGAATATAGGACATATCCAGCGAGAGTGCCCACTCCGCCCAGTAAGTGCTGGACGAGGATCAAATCCACCATATCCGCCGCACCCTCACTCACAATAGAAAATTAATGAGCTGAATTCCATGCTTGCCGAAGGACTGCGAAAATGTCGAATGAAGGAGTGAAGGTAAATGAGTATGGACAAATTACTGCAAAGGTAAACGGACTTTTTGTTGAATTTTTAGTAGACACAGGAGCAACTTTGTCCCTTTTGAATTATGCACTCCCACAAACATTGATTTCTAAAGAGAAGGTACTTATCAGAGGGGTTGTTGGACAAGAAATAAAATATATTTCAACCCCACTTCCAATTACCATTGCAGAGAAAATGGTATGGGGAAGATTTGTGCTATCTCCAAATTCACCTGTGTCTTTGCTAGGACGTGATCTTTTGCAGGAATTTGGTACTCAAATACTCCTCTCCTTGCTCCGGCTGGAATCAAGTTAATAATCATGGGATCAGAAATTGTGCAAATTCCACAAGAAGAAGAATCGGCTTTTAAAATCACAAAAGGACTTGAAGCAGTTCCCCGGGAACTATGGAGCAGCTCTGGTGATGATATAGGATTATTGTTATCTGCAGAACCGGTAATAATTAAAACAAAAGGAGGGTCACCTCCATCAATTAAACAGTACCCGATTGCAGATGAGGCTATCCCAAGTATTCAAAAACAGATTGCAGTTTTCTTAGAAAAAGGAATACTCAAGGAATGTCAAAGTCCATATAATACTCCAATCTTGCCAGTAAGTAAACATCGATTAGATAAAGATGGGGATCCAGAATTTAGATTTGTTCAAGATCTCCGTGCAGTAAATGAGCATGTAATTTCCCCACACCCTGTTGTCCCTGACCCAAATTTAATTCTTACCCAAATACCTGTATGGGCACAATATTTTACTATTTTGGATTTAACAGGAGCATTTTTCAGTATACCCATTGCTGAAGAAAGTCAATTGATTTTTGCCTTCACTTGGCAAGGGAAACAGTTGACTTGGACACGCTTGCCACAAGGGTTTACTAGTTCACCAACCATCTTTTCTCAAATTCTCAGAAACGATCTAAGAGACTTAAAATTTTCTGGGGGTTCTGTCTTGATTCAATATGTTGATGATTTGTTACTAGCAAGCCATACGGCTGAAGATTGTATGCGGGATACTCAATATCTGTGCATCCAACTTGCAAAAAAGGGTCACCGTGCATCTCTATCCAAACTGCAACTCTGTCAACAACAGGTAAAGTATCTGGGGTTTATTCTTAAACCAGGGAGGAGAGAAGTAGATCCAGAACGGGTAAGAGCTATACAAGAAATTCCCAGACCAGTAACAAAGAAACAATTAAGGGGATTTTTAGGACAAGTAGGATATTGTAGGCCATGGATTCCTGGATTCAGTGAAATAGCAAAACCTCTTAATGAGGCAACGAAAAATGAGGAAGTGGAACCAATAGCTTGGGGTCCTGAATGAGAAAAAGCCTTTTGTGCATTAAAGGGAGCATTAATGCAAGCTCCAGCTTTGGGGCTTCCAGACTATTCTAAACCCTTTAAACTTTATTGCACAGAAAACAAAGGAACAGCAAATGGAGTTTTAGTTCAAACTTTAGGGCCACATGAAAGACCTATAGCCTATTATTCTTGCACATTAGATTCAGTAGCAAGAGGACCTCCGTTTTGCATAAGAGCTGTGGCTACTGCTGCTGAGTTAGTAGAAAAAAGCCGGAACATAGTCTTGGGACATCCCCTAGTAGTCTGTGTGCCACATGAAGCTGAAATATTATTGAAACAATATGCCGAGAAAGCACTTTCTCCACAAAGAGCACATAAATATGAATTAATACTTCTGCTTGCTGACAATTTAAGATTGGAAAGATGTAACACTTTGAATCCTGCCACCTTAATGCCACTGCCCACGGATGGAGAAAAGGATGAACATGATTGTGAACAGGTGATCAAAATGACGAGCAAACCACGAGACGACCTACGAGATCAGCCTTTGGATAACCCAGATATGAACTTGTTTACCGACGGCTCCTCCTATTATGAAGAAGGATGGAAATGTACAGGGTTTGTTGTTACCATGGAAACTAAGGTATTGTTAGCAGGACCTTTGCCTCCCAGTCTAGGTGCTCAAGGCGCAGAGATCGTTGCCCTCACGAAAGCTGCACAATATGAGATCGGAATACGGGTTAATTTGTATACTGACTCTAAGTATGCGTTTGGAGTTTGTCATGCTACAGGAATGCTGTGGAAAGAAAGGGGATTTCTCACATCAGCAGGTAAAACGATCGCCCATGGACAACAGATTAAAGAACTTTTGGAGGCGATCCAATTACCATCTGAACTAGCAGTAATATATATTAAAGCACACACCAACCAAGAGAATCAATTGGCAAAAGGGAACGAGCTCGCGGACCAGGCTGCAAAAGCAGCAGCCCGACAAGTCATCTTTGCAATGACACTGACCCATCAAGGAGAGCTCGACCGGGAATTACCAGACATGCAGAAACTGTATGAGGAACTTCCCGAGGAAGACAGCCAGCTCTGGGAGAAGCTGGGAGCTGAACAGCAGAATGGACAATGGTCTCTAGGGGGGAAACCATTACTCCCAAAAAGGTATTTAATACTGATCGCGCGATGGCACCATGAGAAAACCCATGGTGGACCTGAGAATATAGCTTTGAGAGTACAGAGACTGTGGGCAGCACCAGGGATTTACACTGCTATTAAGAGAGTTTGCGAAGGGTGTCGACTGTGCAAACAGTATGCCTCTTTGAAAATCAAGGCACCAGCAGGAAAGCGACCTCCAGCAACATATCCTTTTCAAAAACTACAAATTGACTACGCGGAGATGCCTAGGGCTATGGGATATGCTTATTTACTTGTGATCATTGATCAGCTTTCGGGCTGGGTGGCGGCTTTCCCAACTCGAAAGAATGACTCAAAAGCAGTGGTTAAAGCTCTGTTAAAAGAGATAATACCTAGATATGGAGTTCCTGAAATAATTGACTCGGACAGGGGAGCACATTTCTCTGCTGCAATTTTAGTGCAAATTTATCATTCATTAAATATCAAGATGCAATTGCACACACCTTATCATCCACAATTGTCAGGGCAAGTAGAAAGGATGAATAGGACGATCAAAGACAAATTAGTTAAGACCTGTAAACAAAATGGCTTGAAGCAGCCAGAAGCGCTAAATTTAGTACTTTGGGACATTAGAAATACACCAAGGCAACCAGTAGGTGTATCTCCAGCAGAAGTTTTATTTGGGAGAATTTTAGCAGTACCTGGAACTTATATTCCAGCAAAAACAAGCCTTTTGGATGGAGATGAACAGGTAACTCAATATTTGTTGTACCTGCAAAATTCTTTTATGCAATTACGAAATCATGCTTATTGGTATCAAGGGATAACACCTGAAATTCAGGTACACAATATTCAACCAGGGGATAAAGTGTATATAAATAATTTAAAATGGAAAAATAGATTTGAGCCCAAATGGGAAGGACCTTACATGGTGTTATTAACCTCCTTTTATGCTGTAAAGGTACAAGGAAAAGAGACGTGGATCCATCACTCACATGTGCTTAAAGATTCCACGACAGAATGAAAATCAACGCGCTGCTGTATTTGCTGATTTGTTTTCTCTTGAGTAAGACTGATACCTTGTGGACAAAGTTCATCCTGCGATACCGAGATGTAATTACAAAAGGAACCATAATACAATATAGTAATACTAGTCTCTGGGAGCAAACCTTTTGTAAAGTTTGGGGAACTAAGAATGCAAAAGGGGAAAATATTGTAGTGGGTAGAGATACTGAGATTGTATGGAATTCTTTTTTTAATCCTAATGTTTTTCTAGAATTTTGTGTTGGATTTGTGATGGGAGATCCTGAGAATGGAACGGAATCATCAAGAAGTTATACATGGAAAATGTATCCATATCACACATATATATATGAGCCGCAAACAGGAACAGGAACCTGGTGTGTCAACCATCACTTATGGGTAATGACAGAGGGTAAACACAATGATTGGTGTTGTATCAATTTGAATCTGACGAGTCCATCCTTTTTTGTAATGTATTACATTATCAAAGATGGGTTTAGGAATTTTCTGGTAGCACATGATTATGATTTTCCATGGGGTTTTCAAGCTGGCATTTCTAATACTGATAAAATAATGACCAAATCTAGATTAAGTAAACGAAGTTTAGTTGGAAATGAAGAGGAAACTTTTTGGTTAAATAACACTCACGTTTCCTTAATGAAGTCCTTTGTGAAGAATCTGAATTATACTGAATGTTGGCTTTGTGCATCTTTACCGAAATCTGTAGGTCGAGGGTTTGATTTAATTGGTATTCCAGTTCCGAAGGATTCAGTTTGGGAAAAGTTTTGGAGAAATACCTCTATAACGACTAAATATGAGGAGCAAATATTAACCATCAGAATTCCTCCTTTAGACGAATATCATAACATCCTCTGTGTAGAGAGATGCTACCTCCCAGAGAACTGGACTTGGCAGTTTTGTCTTAATCACACTTTTGTGGGAAATTGGACTAAATGCAACACAACTAATCATGTTAAATCTCGCTTGAGCTGGGCCTGGAGGGGACCAAAGGCACTAGGACTATTTTGGTTATGTGGTGACACAGCTTATAAAGTCCTCCCACCACGCTGGGGAGGAATTTGCACTCTAGGACTGGTAAGTGTGGATTTACAAATTCTCCCTAAAACTATAAATGTTCCAATCTGGCATCGCACCTTTTTAACTCGTGTTAAAAGGACCAATAACCCACTAATAGAAAAACCCTCAGGATTTCACTCTTTTCTCCGATGGTTCATACCATCTTTAGGGGTAAGTGAACTGGAAAAAGCGATTTTAAACATATCGGGAGAAATTGAAAAATTGGCAAATTATACTGCTCGTGGGTTAACAACCTTGCAAATTGAAATTGCAGAACTTTCAAAAATTACCCTACAAAATCGTATGGCCTTAGATATGATGTTAGCATCACAAGGTGGAGTTTGTACAATGCTAAATGTGAGTTGTTGCATGTATGTAGATCATTCTGGGGAATTATTGACTGACGTACATAAAATCTGGGAGATTAGTTCTCAAATGCGACAAGTACAAAAAGACGATACATCTTGGGGTTTTACTGATACTGTGTCGTGGTTGACTTCCTGGGCTCCTGATTTATCTGTGTGGCTCAAAAAGGCGCTTGCTGTAGCAGCCTTAGTGATCATAGGGATTGTATGTATAATAGTGATTTTTCAATGTTGCATAACCTGTTTTTCTAGTAGAGTAGCAAAATTACAAGGAGCTTGGAGATATAAAGAATTGCAGCGATGCAATGAAAACAAAAGGAGGGAATTGTAAAAATATAGAAGCTTAGCTATAAGAAAACTTATATTAACTAGAAAGCTGCTTACGGCCTAGAACTGTTTTAAAGACTATAATCATGGGAAAGGGGTTTGTAATCAAGGTAATAGCTAACTGACCATGGCAATGTACAATGCTGCTACGTTCCTTGTACAGTCCCTACCCAACCGGACAATAGGCCCGGGAATATTAATCTTATGAAGTAAGTTGTAAGGGACAAGTGTATCCACAGCAAGGATACTGCGCATGCCTGCAAGAAGAGGGTCATCCAGCGAACACGGGTGCGAGACCACTGACGACCCCCAGAGACCCCTGAGGACCACCAACTCAAATCACTGAGCATGCGTGATGGGGAGGAGAATATGGAAATGGATTCCAAGAAATGATTATCATAGGACTGCCTTTTCTTGGAAAAATAATGAATATGTATATTTTGATTCTATATAACCTGTATGTTGGTGATCACCTGGCATGCACGTTTGGTGGAGCTATTTCCCCCGTGCATCCAGCGCTGCAATAAAGCAAACCTAGGGTAACTCACGCCTGGTAGAATTTTTCTTTAACAAAAGGGATATTCCCCACCGTATAATATCATGCTCCATATATAACTGGGGAAGCTAGCCGGGAGGTGGAATCATTGCTCGGAAAGAGACTGGGCATCGGGGTTTGTTTTCTTTTCCTTTCTGCATGTGGTGAGCAATTGCATTTGTGCATCACTTTTTAAAATATATATTACTGTTGTTGTTGTTGTTCGTGTTGTTTCTATTATTTCTCTTGTTATTACTAATATTATTATTATTCTCCTCCTTTGTTTTCCTATTAAACTGTCTTTATCACACGAATTTGTGGGGTTCTTTTCCATTCTCCTCCCCATCCCCTTGGCAGGGGGAGGGGTCAGTGAGTGGCTGCATGGATTTTAGGTACCAGCTGGGGTTAAACCATGACAGGTGACGAACTAGCCAAGTATGTAAAAGTAAACAGTTACAGTCTTATTAAGGATTGTCATGGTTTAGCCCCAGCCGGCAGCTGAGCACCATGCGGCCGCTCACACACCCCTCCCCCAGTGGGATGGGGAAGACAAAGGCAAACCCCATGGGTTGGGATAAGGACAGTTTACTGGGACAGCAAAGGGAGAGGGAAATAACAACAGTACTTATAACAGAATATACACGATGGGTGATACACAAGGCAATTTACCGACCCCATGACCAACTCAGATGCTCAGCCCACATTCAGACCATCCCGGAGCCATGCCGAGCTGCCCCTCCCCAACTAGCCCCCTTTTATGGTCACATGGTATGGAATACCCCCTTGACCAGCTTGGATCACCTGTCCTGGCTCTTTGAGAAAATTAACTCTATCCTAGCCAAAACCAGGATATTATCCACTCCTTATTCTATACCATCTACGTCAGGCCCAGATCATACACCGATATCATTTGCTTAGTCTATGGGCCATCACTCTAAAATGTCCGTCGAGTTCATTTAGTCCATGGCTTTGGGCTCCATTTGTCATTACAGTCTCTCACCAAGTGCACCCTGGTCCCTGAGCAAAAGCAATCCCGCAGATGGGCTTGCCTTTGCCTGAAGTAGGGGTAACCCAAACTGTCTTCCCCAACATATTCTTCATGCGCACTACAGGAACTTTATCCCCTTCTACTGGGCGTGGAAATTTTGATTGGGCAGGGCCAGCTCGATTGGCAGATCCCCTCGTGTTAACTAACCAGGTGGCCTTTGCTAAATGTGTGTCCCAGTGTTTGAGGGTCCCACCACCCATTGCTCTCAGTGTAGTCTTTAGCAGTCCATTGTATCGTTCGATTTTCCCAGAGGCTGGTGCATGGTAGGGGATGTGATACACCCACTCAATGCCATGCTCTTTGGCCCAGGTGTCTATGAGATTGTTCCGAAAATGACTCCCGTTGTCTGACTCAATTCTCTCTGGGGTGCCATGTCACCACGAGACTTGCTTTTCAAGGCCCAGGATAGCGTTCCGGGCGGGGACATGGGGCACAGGATATGTTTCCAGCCATCTGGTGGTTGCTTCCACCATTGTAAGTACATAGCGCTTGCCTTAGCAGGTTTGAGGGTGTGATGTAGTCGATCGGCCAGGCCTCCCCATATTTATATTTCAGCCATCGTCCTCCATACCACAGAGGCTTTACCCGCTTGGCTTGCTTGATTGCAGCACATGTTTAACTTTCATGGATAAAATGTTGTGGTGGGTTGACGCTGGCTGAGGGCCAGGTGCCCACCAGAGCCGCTCTATCACTCCCCTCCTTCATTAGACAGGGGAGAAAAGGTACAATGAAAAAAAACTTATGGGTCGAGATAAGGACAGGGAGAGATCATTCTCTAATTATCGTCACGAGCTAAACAGACCGAACTTAGAGAGGGAATTCATCTAATTTATTACTAAGCAAAAACAGAGTAGAGGAATGAGAAATAAAACCAAATCTTAAAACACCTCCCCCCACCCCTCCCATCTTCCCAGGCTCAACTTCACTCCCGGCTTCAACCTCCGCCCCCCCTCAGCGGCACAGGGGGACAGGGAGTGGGGGTTACGGTCAGTTCATCACGCGGTGTTTCTGCCGCATCTTCATCCTCAGGGGGAGGACTCCTCTCATCGTTCCCCTTGCTCCAGCGTGGGCTTCCCACGGGTCACAGCCTCCTTCAGGTGTCTCCACCTGCTCCAGCGTGGGGTCCTCCACGGGCTACAGGTGGAATCGCTACACCCCCTCATCCTTCCTCCATGGGATGCAGGGGGACAGCCTGCCTCACCATGGTCTTCACCACGGTCTTCACCACGGGCTGCAGGGGAATCTTGCTCTGGCGCCTGGAGCACCTCCTCCCCCTCCTTCTGCACTGACCTTGGTGGCTGCAGAGTTTCTTACATCTTCTCACTCCTCTCTCCGGCTGCAAAAGTGCTCTCTAACTGTTTTTCTCTTTCTTAAAAATGTTATCACAGAGGCGCTGATTGGCTTGGCCTTGGCCAGCGGCGGGTCCGTCTTGGAGCCAGTCACAATGGGGTGCTTTTCCCAGTCATTCCCAGTTAGACTTACTTCAGCCTCCAGTACAGTCAGCTGTTGGGATCCTCCTGTCAGTCCAGAAATAGAGATGGGTTCTGCCCCTTCATAGCTTGATGGCATTAGGGTACACTGTGCACCGGTGTCTACTAGAGCCTTGTACTCTTGTGGATATGACGTGCCAGGCCATCGGATCCACACCGTCCAATAAACTCAGTTAGCTGGAGGCAGGGCCCCTCTAATCCTGCTCATCATATGCGCTACTCACTTCTTGCAAAAAGGACTTAGAGGTCCCTTCAAGAGGATCATAAATATGATCGGGCCTTCCACTCGCTCTGGGAGACTGCCCACTGGAAACAGGAGTGGCATTTTTCCTGGAAGAATCCCCTTTTGTGACTGTTTTGCCTTGCAACTCATGTACTCGTGCCTTTAGGGTTGAGGTAGGTTTTCCATCCCACTTCCTCATGTCCTCCCCGTGGTCGCGCAGATAAAACCACAGGATGCCTCATGGTGTGTACCTTCTATATCCTCTCTCTTGAGCAGAGGAATGCTTAGTCCGAATAGCTGAGATACTGGTCCGTACAGGTGGGGAGTAGGACCTATCCTCTCTGAATTGCTGGAACTCCCGGGACAGTTTCTTCACAGCCAAGACGAGGGAGGAAGAGAGACTTTCTTCATATTGCCGGAGTCGATCAGCCACTTCATCCACTGTTGGTGCCTGTTTGCTTTTCCAGTCTGATAATTGCATTTCAGGTTCATAACTGCAGGTGGAAGCACTACTGTGAAGCTAATTGAAATTGTTTGGGGTTTCATATATCTTGTCTATGTGACTTTTTTTAACTTTGTGGGAATTCATGTATCTTGAGACATTTCTCAGGTGTACTACAGCCTTCTGCCAGTGTTGGCACTTGACAGACTCTGAAATCAAGGAGTTTCGATGCTTGGCTCCAGGCACATGGTTTGTGGTTGCTCTTGTATCACATTCCCCTTGGTATGATAGTCCTAAGGTTCATGTATTGTAATAGCACTCCATCTCTGTAAACAGATGTGGTTGGACTTGTGGTAGCAGATTGTGGTGGGTTGACCCTGGCTGGGGGCCAGGTGCCCACCAGAGCCGCTCTGTCACTCCCCTCATTCACCAGACAGGGGAGAAAAAGTACAGCGAAAAGCTTGTGGGTCGAGATAAGGACAGGGAGAGATCATTCACTAATTGTCGTCACGAGCAAAACAGACCGAACTTAGAGAGGGAATTCATCTAATTTATTACTAAGCAAAACAGAGTAGAGGAATGAGAAATAAAATCAAATCTTAAAACACCTCCCCCCACCCCTCCCATCTTCCTGGGCTCAACTTCACTCCCGGCTTCAACCTCCATCCCCCTCAGCGGCACTGGGGGACGGGGAGTGGGGGTTACGGTCAGTTCATCACACGTTGTTTCTGCCGCTTCTTCATCCTCAGGGGGAGGACTCCTCTCATCGTTCCCCTGCTCCAGCGTGGGATCCCTCTCACGGGAGACAGTCCTTCACGACCTTCTCCAACGTGAGTCCTTCCCATGGGCTACAGTCCTTCACGAACTGCTCCAGTGTGCATCTCTCCCACGGGGTGCAGACCTTCAGGAGCAAACTGCTCCAACGTGGGTCCCCCATGGGGTCACAAGTCCTGCCAGCAAACCTGCTCTGGCGTGGGCTCCTCTCTCCACGGATCCACAGGTCCTGCCAGGAGCTTGCTCCAGCGTGGGCTTCCCACGGGGTCACAGCCTCCTTCAGGCATCTCCACCTGCTCCGGTGTGGGGTCCTCCACGGGCTGCAGGTGGAATCTCTACACCCCCTCATCCTCCCTCCATGGGCTGCAGGGGCACAGCCTGCTTCACCATGGTCTTCACCACGGGCTGCAGGGGGATCTCTGCTCTGGCGCCTGGAGCACCTCCTCCCCCTCCTTCTTCATTGACCTTGGTGTCTGCAGAGTTTCTTACATCTTCTCACTCCTCTCTCTCCAGCTGCAAAAGCTCTCTCTAGCTGTTTTTCTCTTTCTTAAAAATGTTATCACAGAGGCGCTGATTGGCTTGGCCTTGGCCAGCGACGGGTCCGTCTAGGAGCCGGCTGGCATTGGCTCTATCAGACACAGGGGAAGCTTCTAGCAGCTTCTCACAGAGCCACCCCTGTAGACCCCCCCCCACTACCAAAACCTTGCCACGCAAACCCAACACACAGATACATAAGACTGAAATAAGACCTTTTTCAAGGAAGTTGAGGAGGACTCAGGAGAGTAAATGCACCGGAATAAGGCTCTACAAGAAAGGTCAAGGGAAGGATTAGTTTTTAATTTTGCATCAAGATGTCTTTTTACTGGACTTCTGTTGTCAACGCTCCCATGCAAATGGTGTTTGTTTTCCCTGTTTGCATGGTGTCTGGCAGTAAGATCTGGTCCAGAGCAGTGGCCCTGTAGATCCTGTGTGACAAATAATTTGTGAGAGTGGTTAATGTCTGTCTGCTCTCCAGAAGATGCATGTGCATTCCTGTATGAAAATCTGAGCCTGCATGCTTCGGACAACGTAATAACTAGATTTGGAGAGCCATAGCCATTTTTTTAAGGGAGAGTAATTTAATGTTGGAAAGATTTGAAAAATGCCGGATTGAAGAGCCTCATAATTTAATAAAGTGTATTAGTCTATTATATCAAGCGAATCTGCCCTCCAAGTTCATAACTGTGATAGGTGTTTGAGTGCTTACAGTGTCTGCCTTTGCCCAGAGCCCTGTCTTGGAGAAAATTTTCAGGGAACGAACTAAATTCCCTTAACCGGAGCCATAGACAAAAAGACTCAAGTAATCTGGTTTTATTGTTGTGGGACATGCACTAGCTGCTTGCAACTGTCCTCTTTGACAGAGGAAGTCTATAGAAGGCTGTCTTGATCAGAGCCTTAAATTTTTCATCCAAAGATAAATATCTTCTAGTAAAACAGTGGACCTGTAGGTACTAAATACCTTAAGAGAACTCATAGACGTTTGGTGCTGTAAAACTTTTTTTTTTAGTGGCCTATTGAATGATTTCTGTTCATAGTTAAATTTGGCGTATTTTCTTCTGCATTTTTAATAAGCTGTTGCATTAGATACCTGTCAGTCGGTATTTGGGAATGGAGGCTGGGGAAGGAACTCTTTCTGCCTCTGCAGCTTTGAGCAGCGTTCTTCTGATATCTCTACATGTAATCCTGTCCATGTATTTTCCAACTGCCTGACAATGCCATAAGCTTCTGCCCCACTGTAGTGAGGGCAGCTCAGGTAGCGATGAGCCTGGCTCAGAGAGCATCGCCAGATCAGACCTGTTCCAGTTACGGGGGCTGGCTGGTGCTGTGTTGGTGGGGTATCAGCACCTGAACTTCCACCCTAGGAGTGACAGCTGAGCCAAACCACTCTGGGCAGACAGTGCTGGGGTCCTGGGTACCTGAAAGCACAAATTTTACTAGAAATAAAAAGATGGTACTGAACTTATTGGCCTCATTCACATTAGGACAAAATAGTTATATGCTCTCATACAGCCTAAGGTTTTTGGGGTCACCTTGACCATCTAAAATGCAACTAGCTTTTTCTTGAAACTACAGCACTGAACTGTGATGGCAAATGCTTCATATTTGCAGCTTGTCATAGAATCATAGAATGCTTTGGGTTGGAAGGGACCTCAAACATCATCTAGTTCCAACCCCCCCCCCCGCCATGGGCAGGGACACCCTCCACTAGACCAGGTTGCCCAAAGCCTCATCCAACCTGGCCTTGAACACTTCCAGGGAGGGGGCCTCCACAACCTCTCTGGGCAACCTGTTCCAGTGCCTCACCACCCTCACAGTGAAGAATTTCTTTCTAACATCTAATTTAAATCCACCCTCTTTCAGTTTAAAGCCATTACCCCTTGTCCTGTCACTACACTCCCTGATAAACAGTCCCTCACCATCTTTCCTGCAGGCCCCCTTCAGGTACTGGAAAGCCGCAATTAGATCTCCCCGGAGCCTTCTCTTCTCCAGGCTGAACCATCCCAACTCTCTCAGCCTGTTCCCATAGGAGAGGTGCTCCAGCCCTCTGATCAGCTTCGTAGCCTTCCTCTGGACTCCCTCCAACAGGTCCATGTTTTTCTTGTACTGGGGCCCCCAGAGCTGGATGCAGTACTCCAGGTGGGGTCTCACCAGAGCGGAGTAGAGGGGCAGGATCACCTCCCTCGACCTGCTGGTCACGCTTCTTTTGATGCAGCCCAGGACACGGTTGGCTTTCTGGGCTGCAAGCGCACACTGCCGGCTCCTCAGGGCTGCTTTCAATCCATTCTCCACCCAGCCTGTAGTTGCGCTTGGAATTGCGCCGACCCACGTGCAGGACCTTGCACTTGGCCTTGTTGAACTTCATGCAGTTCGCACGGGCCCACCTCTCAAGCCCGTCAAGGTCCCTCTGGATGGCATCCCTTCCCTCCAGCGTGTCGACCACACCACACAGCTTGGTGTCGTCGGCAAACTTGCTGAGAGTGCACCCGATCCCACTGTCCATGTCGCCGACAAAGATGTTGAACAGTGCCGGTCCCAGGACCGACCCCTGAGGAACACCACTCGTCACCGTTCTCCACTTGGACATTGAGCCGTTGACCGCAATTCTTTGAGTGCAACCATCCAGCCAATTCCTTATCCACCAAGTGGTCCATCCATCGAATCCATGTCTCTCCAGTTTAGAGACAAGGACGTCATGCGGGACAGTGTCACATGCCTTGCACAAGTCCAGGTAGATGACGTCTGTCACTTTTCCCTTGTCCACCAACGCTGTAACCCCATCACAGAAGGCCACCAAATTGGTTAGGCACGCTTTGCCCCTAGTGAAGCCATGTTGGCTGTCACCAATCACCTCCTTATTTTCCATGTGCCTGAGCGTAGTCTCCAGGAGGGTCTGCTCCATGATCTTGCCGGGAACAGAGGTGAGGCTGACCGGCCTGTAGTTCCCTGGGTCTTCCTTTTTTCCCTTCTTAAAAATGGGGGTTATGTTTCCCCTTTTCCAGTCAGTGGGAACTTCACCGGATTGCCAGGACTTCTCAAATATGATGGAGTCATTTGTCCTCATGGTATAGACAGATGTAAATGGTATGCTGCCTAGTGTCTGTCAGTCACTGCATTGAAACTGGGCTCTGCTTTCACTGGGGCTGGCTACAGCCAGCGAAGTGTCAGTCAGGAGTTTTTGTGCAAGAGGGGCTTGGCTTTTTTTTCTGTGTTTTCAGCTGTTACAGCATGGCTCTGCTAAATGTTTTTCAGTGTGCTAATACTGGGGGGGGGGGGGGGGGCGGGGCAGGGGCTCAGGTGGAGGAGGCAGGAAAGTGTGAGAAGGGGATACACAAAATTTGCAGAATTTCTTGCCAGTGGACTGGAGTGCTACCTTGCCTACTGTGTGGCCAGGATGGCACACAGCTGGGACTGTCAAATGTGATTTAGCTAATATTTAATTCAAATGCTCCAGTGAGAAACTTTTATTCCAGTATTTTACAGTATTCACTCATGTATCTCTTTTCCTCTCTCTCAATCCTGACTTTACAAATTCTTTTCTGTCACCATAAGATGATTTTGTTCTCTCCATCCTCTTATGTCCTGTGCATTGAGCTTCCCTGTTGTGGTGCCAAAAGAGCCCTTCTTGCTCATGTCTCGCATTCCGTGGGGAAAAAGTCTCTGGTGGCAGGAATTTGAGGGGGATTGGCCTTGGGAAATAAAAGCCTCTGCTCCCTTCTTTGCCTTCTTCAGTATAAGAAGTCTTTTTGTATGTCTGTGGCAAACCCCTTATTAAAGTATCTGCCTGCTAGAAGCAGCCACATGTTGTTCTGCAACTATTGCAAATAGTCATATAGCTGAGTGCAAATGAATGACCAGGAAGCATTAAATGCTGCTGTATGTTTTGCAGTACTTTTTTTTTCCAATCTCGGTTTTTAAAGATAACAAAAGACGACAGTTTTGGGAAGTGTTATCACTGAATATCTTGCAATTGTCTTGTGAAGGGTTCCATAAATTTGCATTCAGAAATTAAAACAAATGTTATTTTCCTTGCATGCTCTTTGGTTATCTTTTTACAGAAGTTTCAATTTTAGCTTCATTTAAAAATCCATTGGATCATTTGAAAATTGTTGCAAATTAGACCTGTAAAACATGTTTTATTTACTGTAATCTCAAGTATAATATACTAATGTGAGAGATTCTGTGAGCTCGGTGTTTATGTGGATTATCTCTGTTACCCTGGGACCTCCAAAATCCTTGTCCTGGTTGTGATAAGAGGGTTAACTCTGAACTTGGGCAGCATTTAAATAGCTAGCACTTGTTCTTAAAATTCTTGTGTAAACTGAGGAGATCTTAGGTGAACCTGAAGTTTTGAATCTCTTTCCAGACACCATTAATAAGGTCATGCATGGTTCCAGTAGCTCTTGCACATCTGGGCTGATCACTAGTTTCAGTAACTGTATTGCAGCTTCAGAAGTGGCGGCCCTATTTCTGAAAACATGCTCAAATCCAGAAGGTTGAAATGCTTTTATGTTGTCTACTAATACTGAGTTACTCAGTAAATGCTTCTTGTGCCATGTTGACTGTTAGGTGCATGGAGAACCTTCCTTGGGCTGTATTGGCAGCCCTGTGGCTGGCAGCTGACAGAGCTCCAAGTATTTGCCAGGATCTGGAGTGGCTGTCTTGGATCAGGGAGTATTAGAAAGTTTTTGCAATCCATAAACAAACCCCAAATCTCCATTAGTCCTAGCTACTGCCTTACCTGTTCTTCTGCTTCTTTCATGGTGGTGGTACACAGTACAGAAATATTTCAAAGGTGAAGGTGGATACAGGTGTGATATATCAGCTGATAGAAAAGTCTCAAGTCTCTTAACTCATGAACACTCCCTGGTAAACAAACATATCTTTTGCAAGAAATGTAGAATGAGAATATGTAGGAAGTCGCTAGTAGAATGTGACTTTTTTCCATTGAATCAATTAATCGTGGGAAGAATTTACTTAGACAATTGTTACACCATACCGAGTGCCAGAATAAGTCTGTTCCTGGGTTTGTTCAAAATTAGGTGTGGCAATTTAAGCTTTAATGCTGCTCACTGCTCCATGTAGTGTTTCCTACACACTTCCTTTAGTGTTTTCCATGAAGCAATCTCTATAATGAGGGAACATGGTGACTTAGCACACATTTTGTATGTATTAACTGTTGGCTAATGGGGGTAGCAACATCTAAAATGAACTGAAATGGAGAGCTTTTATGCTAGCTGCACTGGCATTTTACTAGTTCTTGTCAGTAGTCCGGACACTCATAACACTTTCTCTTTGAGGGAATATTTGATATTTTTATCTTAATTCAAATTAAAAGTCAAAAAATTGATTCAATTAATCATAAGACATTATTTTAGATGCATCTTTTTCCTGTATAGCTCCTATGTAGCATGCATGTGCCTTGTTCTGTTGCATTTGGATCTTTTTAGCAGCAACATTTTGTCTGCCTGGATCGTGCTTGGTCTTATTGAGTGCACTCCTCATTGAGCGCACCCTCAGCAAGTTTGCCAACGACACCAAGCTGTGTGGTGTGGTCGACACGCCGGAGGGAAGGGATGCCATCCAGAGGGACCTTGACAGGCTGGAGAGGTGGGCCCGTGCGAACCGCATGATGTTCAACAAGGCCAAGTGCAAGGTCCTGCACGTGGGTCGGCGCAATCCTAAGCACAACTACAGGCTGGGCGAGGAATGGATTGAAAGCAGCCCTGAGGAGAAGGACTTGGGGGTATTGATTGATGAGAAGCTCAACATGAGCCGGCAGTGTGCGCTTGCAGCCCAGAAAGCCAACCATAGCCTGGGCGGCATCAAAAGAGGTGTGACCAGCATGTCGAGGGAGGTGATTCTGCCCCTCTACTCCGCTCTGGTGAGACCCCACCTGGAGTACTGCGTCCAGCTCTGGGGGCCCCAGTACAAGAGAGACATCGAGCTGTTGGAGCGAGTCCAGAGGAGGGCCACGAAGACGATCAAAGGGCTGGAGCACCTCTCCTATGAGGACAGGCTGAGAGAGTTGGGATTGTTCAGCCTGGAGAAGAGAAGGCTCCAGGGAGACCTTATTGTGGCTTTCCAGTACCTGAAGGGGGCCTGCAGGAAAGATGGTGAGGGACTGTTTATCAGGGAGTGTAGTGACAGGACAAGGGGTAATGGCTTTAAACTGAAAGAGGGTGGATTTAGACTAGCTGTTAGGAAGAAATTCTTCACTGTGAGGGTGGTGAGGCACTGGAACAGGTTGCCCAGAGAGGTTGTGGAGGCCCCCTCCCTGGAAGTGTTCAAGGCTAGGTTGGATGAGGCTTTGGGCAACCTGGTCTAGTGGAGGGTGTCCCTGCCCATGGCAGGGGGAGTTGGAACTAGATGATGTTTGAGGTCCCTTCCAACCCAAACCATTCTATGATTCCATGATTATCAGTGGGCTGGAGGTCTCCAGTTGAACCCCAGTCCTACTTACTCTGCCCTGTAGCATCCTTTATCGCAGCACTCTCTTCCCTCATGAGTTGAGCACTATGAAGAAGTTACTGGTACAGCAGAAATGTGTTTATTCTTTCATAAATCTTCCCAGTCTTCTGACTAATACTTGCCCTGTTAAGCAGAAAGACTGAGCTTTCTGTCTTCAAACCAAGTTTGTTTGTGTTGAACTTGATGTGGCTGGATTGATGGATGGATGTACTCATAAGGTGTTTGTCTGAAGCTGTGGAAAACTATCTGCTGGGTCCTAGTCAGACTGAAGTCTTTGCCAAAAAATATTATAGCAGACTAGACTTTAAGGACTCATAATTTTGAAAGTCTTCAAACTAGTTTCCTCTTCAGCTCAGTCCTGGGGCCACCTTTATCCTGCAGGTTGTCATTGCTGTTTCTAAAATCATCTGTAACTGCTTATTTAATGTGATAGCACTGCTGCTTTGAAGCCAGTATGTGCTGGAGGAGGAAAGCATGTAATTGGACTTATCAGAAGCTGGTGTGGAAAGAGACTCCTCCCAGCATAAACACTGTAGGTGTTGGCACTCCCTGTGCTCTGCCTTCTCAGTGCTTGGATATTCAGCTCAGAAACAGCTGCTTTGGCCCTGGCAGGAAAGACGACTTCCTATCTGTGAGCTGCTAATACAGCATCTCTTCTAGAAAGTATCTGTTTTTCACTTTTCAGTGTCTACAAGTTACTCATTCTCTGCTCTTGCCCTCATTATCGGAGGGTTTCCTAAGCAAAACTAGTACAATACCACAATATCTCAGTGCCTTCATCTACCCTCTGAGTCAATCTTTGCAAATAATTTTAATGAGGGATTCGTAGCTGGTCAGGGCTGCTCGATCTGGGATGTCCTTGTTGAGGATGGGAGGGACCCATGGATGTGTAGATCCAGGACTAGATTGTAAAGCATTAGTCAGGTAAATTCCTAGACTGATGCTTATCAAATGGGCTATGTGGTTTTTTTACTCCTACTTTCAGACAAGCTGCCTTTTTTGCTGCTTTGCTTATGGCTGTGGAGAGTTGTGTTTATGGGCAGGAGTAAATGTCTGTTTAATGAGCTGAGAGGAGCAGGGCATGGGAGCTGTGTTGCGGGGGACTGAGGCCGAGTCTGGTATCAGCTGCCACATTCTGGATGACAGGACCATAGCATGCTAGGGCAGTTGGCTGGGCTCCTCTGATGGCACTTGTCTTCACCTGTGGGGGGCTCAGCTGTGGGAGAGCAGTGCCATTTGAAAAGTGGCTCTAGAGCTCAATGCCACAAGTAATGAAGTGGTATATTAAATTTCAGTGTGGTGGCTCATCAATACTCCTCCCTTGCTCTGGGGAGCCAGGATCCCTCCCCAGCAGAGGAGCTTTTGGGGTGTGGGAGCAGCCTGTCCTGTATGTGCTGATGGCAGCATGGGCAAGTGTAGCAGCAGAGCAGCCCCCACAGCCAGTTTACCATGCAGAGTGTTTTACAGCCCGCGCCTCATGTTTGCATCCAAACTAATGTTTCAGTTCATAGCAAGTGATGACCTGATTACAGTATTTGAGAACTCATTTTAGAGTGAGTCATGCTTATTGGAGGTACTAGACTTAAAAGTTACTCGGAGAAAGACACATATTTGTTTTATCAGTGTATGAAACTTCTGGGTAATTAAGAAGAGCCATCTTAAAAGCCAAGGAAGATGAGATATCAGTGCTTGTGGTGATTAAAACTGAAACTACAAAGCTTAAAGCAGCTGTATGATACGCTAACAAATGTGTGGTAGCATCAGTCTAAAATGTGGGCGAGTAGTGTCATTCTTGCATGTGGGATCACTTCTTTCAGGTACAGCCTTCAATGTATGTACTTGTAAAGCACAGTTTCTTGCTTTATTATAGTGCCTTTTACCCAAGTTGCTCATATCGGCTACAGGAAAGTGTTTACTCACTAAATGAGGCAGCTGCATCAAGGAAATGCTGAAAACTTGCTCACAGCATGCATGATCAGTGTGGCAGTTCAACTAAAAAAGTGCGTCTCAGCGCATTTGGGGAGAAGGACCGTGATTTTACCAAGGATGCATCTTGATGTTCTCAGCTAACCCACTTGTGGGCTGCCACAGAAAGCAGCTGGCCCAGCCCTGTGTTTCTGTCCCCTCCTTTGTGCCTGCGCTAGCATGCCCGCAGATGTGCAGTGGCTCAGATCAGAAACCTGATTTCCCTAGAAGCAGGTTTCTTCATAGCCATTGCTCTTCAGTGAGGGTTACTCCTTGTTCTGGTTCACTGAAGCAGCCGAAGGATTGCTGGCTCTGACATGAGAGGTGATGGGAGTATGTGGCTGGGAAACACAAGGGCAGGGCCAGCTCTTTTAGCAGCTGCTAGCAAAAATAGGGTGTCATTTTGGTAACTGGCTTATGCCAAAGGCTGTCTCCAAAAGCTTCACATGCTGTGACTGAAACTCAGCCAGAAGTCAGCACCACTATATAGTCCTTCAGATTCGTTGCTGGAAACATCTGAACGACTGGAAGAATTGCAGATTTGCTCACAGAGGACTTCTGTTCCCTATGAAGAGAGGGAGACCAGTCATGGGGTAGTAGTTAATCAGGGCTGTTTCTAGCTGGGGATGTGCACAGAGTCATCCTTAATAGGTGGGAGGAGGGCTTTTATGGGAGGTGATGTGGTTGCAGCAGAAAGTAGGGATGTGAATATCATAGCTTGCTCATTCGATTACAGCCCTTGTTACACCCATCAGTGGGAGGCAGCTCAGTCTGTGGCAGTCTAACAGGCTGCTGAAACTGCAGCTGGTTACCAAGTTGCCCTTGAGATACGTTTGCAGCATGTTATTGTCTTCATCTCTACTGCTGAGACTCTGCTTAGCATGGGGCTGCTCCATCCACTGCTCACTTTGAGTTTGCACGTGTGTATTGGGGTTACATGGCAAGGTTTTGGTAGCAGGGGGCTGCAGGGGTGGCTTCTGTGAGAAGATGCCAGAAGCTTCCCCCATGTCCAACAGAGCCAGTGCCAGCTGTCTGTCTCCCAGACCCACTGCTGGCCAAAGCTGAGCCAATCAGTGACGGTGGTAGCACCTCTGTGATGGCATATTTAAGAAGAGGGAAAAAAACTGCTGTGCAACAGCAGCCAGAAGAGAGGAGTGAGAATATGTGAGAGAAACAACCCTGCAGACACCAAGGTCAGTGAAGAAGGAGGGGGAGGAGGTGCTCCAGGCGCTGGAGCAGAGATTCCCCTGCAGCCCATGGAGAAGACCATGGTGAAGCAGGCTGTCCCCCTGCAGCCCATGGAGGAACCCATGCTGAAGCAGGTGGATGTGCCTGAAGGAGGCTGTGACCCCATGGAGAGCCTGTGCTGGAACAGGCTCCTGGCAGGACCTGTGGACTTGTGGAGAGAAGCCCACACTGGAGCAGATTTGCTGGCAGGACTTGTGACCCTGTGGGGGACCCATGCTGGAGCAGTCTACTTCTGAGGGACTGCAGCCTGTGGAAGGGACCCACGCTGGAGCAGGGGAAGAGTGTGAGGAGGAAGGAGTGGCAGAGACAACGTGTGATGAACTGACCACAACCCCATTTCCTGTCCCTCTGCACTGCTTGGGGTCAGGAGGGGAGGAGGTAGAGAAAATCAGGAATGAAAGCCCGGGAAGAAGGGAGGGCTGAGGGAAGGTGTTTTTAAGATTTGGTTTTGTTTCTCATTATCCTACTCTGACTTTTGATGGGGAAATTAATTTAATTTATTGCCAAAGATGAGTCTGTTTTGCCCATGATGGTAATTGAGCCTTTTGTCATATTTTCTCTCCCCTGTCCAGTTGAGGAGGGGAGTAATAGAGTGGCTTGGTGGACACCTGTCAGACGGCCAAGGTCAACCCACCACAACATGGGAGTCCTCACAGTCCTCTGAAGATGTATAAGCTGAAACTCTGCTGGCTCCCCTCCTTAGCCCCATGTGTTTGAGTGTTCCATCCTGCCCCCAAACCAGGTGATGGACAAAGAATGATACATGCTTGGTTTGAACAAGTGGAACTTGAGCAATTCACTGTACAGAGAATGGCATATTCTTGGTGATCTAAATATCTTTGTGCACCATGCAATAAAAGGCTTCTTTTGAGGAGGAGAGATGACTATTTTAATTTCTTTTCTGCAGTAATTTACTTAGGTTCTCAGAAAAATTGCTTGAAGAATCACCCCTGACTTGTGTTACTTGATATGGGTTTCTGTTTGCAGCTATTGTGGATGATGAAAGGCTTTCAGCAGAGGAAATGGATGAGAGGAGGCGTCAGAACATTGCTTATGAGTATCTCTGCCACTTAGAAGAAGCAAAAAGGTAAGTAAATGAAAGCACGCTTATACCTGGCCTTTAAATACAGAAGTTCAGGCCTGTGTTCTTGAGCACTGAAACTTTAAAAGATTAACTTAATGTTAGAATTTTATAGCATTTCAGTATGAGAAACAAATGCCCAATATGAAAAGTCTAATTCAAAGAAGGATTTACAAATAATCAAGAAAATTTCCTCAGTTACTGTGGTGACCGTCTTCAATGAAAGTTTTACTAAAACCTAAGGCTGTGGTTTTGTGAGAAGCTGAGTCAGGCTTATGTGACTAACTAGGGGAAAGTCTTTTGCTCCTGGCTGCAGGTCCTACTCCCTTGATGCTAGTGCTCGTGGAGAGACTGAGGTTGCTAAGATGGCAGAAAATCACCTGGGCTCTTACTGGGTTAATGATCCATACCGTCTCAGTGTTTCAGTGATAAGTGCAGGCAGGGCAATAACAGATAACCTGGACTCTGCGCTTCCTTTAGTTCCTCTAACCCGTTGGTCAGGTGTACTCATCTCTTGAAGTGACAGCCCATGATGAAGCACTGATCTGCAAGTGCACAGAGATTTTGTCTTGTGCAAATGCACTGTGCTATATACATTTCATTCTCAAAACAGACATTCAACAATATTTTCGTCATTACTGAGCAAGGAACCGAGGTGGAATATCCTTGTGCTTTTGGAGTAGCTTGAAGTGCTGCCATTATCATATGTAAAAGCATATTTTACATTCAGTCTAGTTGGAATTTTTCAAAGATGCCTGTTGTGCTCACTTTAATGCCCTGGGCACTGTTGGTAAGTGTCTTGCTTCTGTTCTGCATTTGATGGTGGTATCTTTAGTCCTAATCTTTATTTGGATGAATTTCCTAGAAACTTCTGTGTACAAAAGAAAATTTGAACTTTGATTAGTAGTACAAGCCTGGGAAACCTCAGTCCGATTACAAATCACAGAATCCTTAGAATGGAGTAACCCAGCATACTTCAGTCAGGAATCAACTGTAAAACAGCGTCCTGGGCTTTGTGTCCACACAGTTCCCCTCACCATCACTGTGTGGCACTGACTGTTATCTTTCTAGCAGTTTTGGGGCAGCTAGCTGCCAATTATCTTGTCCTAGGGAGATTGTTATAAAAATCAGCCATTCTTATTTCCTATTCATTATGCTGTCCCACTTGCTGTAGCAAACATTATCTCCTTTGCTCCTTCTTCCTCTTTGCACTGCAGAGCAGTTTCCCTGTTCACATATGTAAGACGGCAAGTGTCTTACTGCTGCTAGAGAAGACTGTCCTATCCTGCACACTCCTGTTGCCTCCATCGTGCAGTTGCAAGAGATTGCCCTTGGTCAAATGAGTCAGCTAGCTATGCTGGCAGAAAATTGGTAGCTCTTTTGCTGAGTTAGTTTTCTACTGGTTTAGTGAGCTGACTAGTCTGATCAAGGGGTCAGAGGAGAATCAGTGCTTGGGAAATATTAGTTGTCAAGCTCAGCATAAGTGGCTAAATTTGCTGAAACCTTAGGCCACAAGCTGTGAACTTTCACCTAGATATGTTGAACTTTTGTCGAACTTTTGCCTAGTTAAGTAAAAGAAGGTCCCAGAGCCGGTTCAAGCTGTAAGATAAAGCTACAACTGTCAGCAGAAGCAGCAACCTTAGAGATAAGAAAAGAAACGGCCCACCTAGAGACAAGGAAAGGACCCAATGAAGAATGGGAAGACCCCAGACCCTAATATTACTATTGGTTTGAACTGTCACACGAGGGGAGGGGAACTTAGATTATAAGGGTGTAATTGCCCAGGGATTTCTTTATTCAGGGTCTCTCTGCGGAGGCACCCAGCTTGAGCTCTTACAACTGCTGTACCACCCAAATAAATTATCTCATGGGATTTAGAGCCTGAAACTCTGCTGTGGGAAACCTAGGGTGAAGAAACTTCCTTAACAAGGGGATGGGGTGCAGCTGCACAGAGGAGGGAGCAGGTTTCCACCTTGCTTGCTGAGAGGTTAGATCAGCTTTACCATCTCAGGATACCTCCATCTGAGTCAAGCTTTGATTTTACTCAAGGTTCTTCCTCAGTTTGTTGCAACTTGGCAACCTGCTGGCTTCTGGCAAGATAGGAATAATAATTAGTCTCCAAATCCAGCCTTTTCTCTTCTTATTACTATTATTGCTAATTAATCTTCCTGACTTTTTTCCCCACCCTCCCCCCTTCCCAGGGCTACTAGTCACTTTGAACTCAAGTTCTCTAGTTCTTTGTTTGAAGTGTCTCCCTTGATGCTTTACAAGGAAATGTGAAGTTATTTTTACAATTAGTGACTTAGCATCTGCTATGAGTAACCCCTTCCTCTTCCTTGTATTTATTTTCATATGGATTCATGCTATTGGTGATTTTCTGGAAGAAACACTCCTTTAGCTCTGCTAGCAGATAATGGGACTCACAGCAGACCCTTAGCCAGAACAGTCACTCCCAGGGCTGCTAGCTACCTTGGAAGCATTTCTGGATCTCAATCTGGAATTTACTGGTAATGCTCGCTACTGTGTGAGGCAGGGATGAGTGCTGCAGTATAAGGGGCCTTGTGCTTCCCCCGCCGAGGGGTGGGACTGTCACTGGTGGAGCTGATGTGGCAGCCTGATGCTGCTGGATATCTTCCTCCTGTGCCTCAATGCACTGTCCCCAGTGCTCGTTAGGGAGGAGAGAGTGATGGTGGGGGTGGTGAAGATTCTTTCAGGGTGCGCTCAGATGGATGAAGCTGCTGTGGGGGAAAAGAGAGGGCAAGGGAAACTTCTCCCTTCAGAGTGAGCTGCTGGGATAATTCAGTTGCATAATGAGATTTTGCCCTGAGAAGGACTCCTACTAATGTGAAAACAGCCCAGCAATGAACAAGTTCAATAAACGTTGCAGAAACAAGCAAAAATGCCTGTGTTTCATAGTTGTATAGCCCCTAGCCCTGCTTCCCCAGGAGGAGAGTAACGCCGGCCAGGGTGACTGGGCTGGCAGCAGGGACGGGCTGGGGTGGTGAAGGTGCGCAGCCACACTCTCCCCAGCCCTGACCCAGTGAAACAGCAGCATGAGAAAATGCTGTATCTCTTCTCACTGCACAGTTATCGCCCCCTTGATGTACTTTATTAGGGGTGAAATACATTGATGTGCAGCCTCTGTTCTGTACTTGCGTGGTTGTAGCATTTTCTTTTGTAACAACAGAGCCTAAACAAAACTAGGGAAAGTGAGATAGCAGCCTCAGAGGGGGTAACAGAGTTGTAATTTAAACTGTGGCAAGATGAGACCAGCACAAGCTTGGGAGGCTTGGGTGTAGGGCATAAGCTGCCTTGACAGCATGTGGCAGTTCATGTGCTTCAGCCGTGCTGGGGGTGCAGTTTTGCAGGCGGCGCCAGCTGATGGATCAGCTTTTGCTGCTGCTGAATGGAGGGGTCCAAGCTGGGTGCTCGCCCCTGCTCCCCAGTGCTAGAGCAGCCCCCTCAGGGTGCATGGGGCCCTCTCCTGGGCTGCACACTTGTGGTGGGGCTGGGTTGGAGGAGGTGGGATGATGCCTTTGGCCCCAGGTGCTGCGGCTGCTGCCTGCTTGCTCCTGGCAGTGTTTCTCTGACATTTGATCTAGATATTTGATTTCTGTTTACAGTTGCAAGCTTTTTTATGCTTCTATAAAACCTGAATGCATGGAGAGGATTTTTTTAGTGTTTTTCAGGACACTATAAACAGCAATGATGATAAATAGATTGAAATGGGTAAAGCAAGGTGAGTTTTTCCATTCAGTTGGCAGCTGCTGAAATGACAGCAAATACTGTTTCAGCTAAGCAGCAGTGTGCAAACACAATGTGTTTTGGCCCATATTGAAGACGAATAAATACTAAAATAAGCAATAAATAGTAAAAGATTGAGACAGAAGATGGCTTTATATACAGTACTATGGCAGGAGTTGTCTTTTTCTGGCCATATTTGTAATAAAAATATTTTATAGCAGCTCTGCATTTTGAAATGCTAGAGTTAATTAAAATGGTGAAGAATGTGTACTTTCATCTGTTTTTTTAGACCACTGCTTGCACACTTACTTCCTGTAGCCCAGCTTTAATAAAAACTTTCCAAGTTTAACATGAAAAAAGAATCCTGTTGCTGGTAGCTGATGCTTCTGCAAATAGTACCTTCTGTGCTAGGTACAGTATCTATTGTATGTGTACAGTGTAGGAAATTGTTTTTTAAACATGATGAGCAAGCTTGTAATATCTGCAGAGGTCAGTAAGGTTTGAATAGGATGTTATATTTGATACTGGAAGAAAAAAACATTTTACTCTTAGATTGCTGGCCCCTTTCTCCCCACATCACACATTTGACAAACTGACGTTTTGGTTGCTCATGTGTTGTTTGGTTTATTACTTTTGTCTTTAATGAAAGCTTATTGCATATTACAAAAAAAGTAAAGAAAAATGGATAGTCTCCAGTATCCTTAAACTCCTGATAAGAATAAAATCAGGAATAAGCAATTAGGCGTTGTCCTGGTTTTCAGCTGGGAAAGAGTTAATTTTCACAAGAAGCTGGGAGGGGACACAGCGAGGACAGCTGACTCAAACTACGAAAAGGGGTATTCCATACCATATGATGTCATCCTCAGTATATAAAGGGAGGAGTTGGCCGGGAAGGAGTTGCTGCCCAGGGATGAACTGGGCATCAAGTTCCAGGCAGTAGGCAAATGGCATTCTGTATCACCTGCTTTGTATATTCTAAGTTCTGTTGTTGTTGTTATTTCCCTCTCCCTTTGCTGTCCCAGTAAACTGTCCTTATCCCAACCCACGGGGTTTGCCTTTGTCTTCCCATTCTCCTCCCCATCCCGCTGGGAGGGGGGGGGCGGGGTGAGTGAGCAAGCGGTCGCGTGGTGCTCAACTGCTGGCTGGGGCTAAACCACGACAGTCCTTTTTGGAGCCCAACGTGGGGGCACAAAGGCTTGAGATAACGGACAGATTTGCCCCGAGTGTGTTAAAACAAAGTTGTTATAAGTATTTATTGCATTATTTTAATCAGCTGCAGGTCACGATGGTGTTTTGTTTGGTCACGTGGCTGTGGTATCTAAACCCTTACTTGCTGTACGTATTCCTTGCGATGCTGTTTGTCACCTCTGGGAGAGGGGCACGGATTCTCATTTTGCTGTATTATGCGATATCAACTTATGATATGATAACATCAATGGTCATGAGCATAAGTTGGCATTTGTATGGGGCCTTGCTGTCATGCCCGTACCTCTGACACCATCTCTTTGAATTGTTTAATAATCACACCCAATCTATGGGGAAGACGGGGGGGATGCTTTCTCCTGCTCTTTCACCTCCCCTTTTGTCACGTAAAAGGGTACAAGTCTGATGTGTGGCTGAGGGAGGCCCTCCCGTTGAGTCACGAGGTTCAGAAAGGACCCCCTTGCTTTCTAAACTCCTTCCCAGAGAGGAGCCTCGGTGCGGCTAGGTCCAGTCTTAGTCCCAGACTTGGTCAACGGTTTATGTCTACAGGACTATGTGTGTAGCCACTTATCAGAGTCAACGTTTGCCTGTCAGAGCCCCACTAAGGACTTTCACTGAAACAGTTTCGCAAAGTTGAAAAGAAAAATAGGTAATTTATTGAGGCGACAGATATAAAAAGTTCGGAATTGCCGTTGATAAATGCACTTAAACTGCAACAATTTTGAGCTCAAGTTAATAGTTCAGCGCTTTTGTTAATGATAGTTTTCCCGGGGTAACATCCGACATAATCGGAGGCGCAAGTCTTACCAAAGAGGCGTCCCTGCTTGGGGAGGAGAGAGGTCCAGGCCCGTCGACCCGTCCGGATAGTTGGAGTTCTCGTCCTCAGAAAAGAGGATTCTAAATGCCAGATTTATACTTCTGGCGAGGTGGGACTAAGTCAGGTATTGTGTGTCGATTGGCCCTTAACAAGGCTTGTCGTGCAGTTGATCGGGGCTGGTGGGGGGAAGTGGCGGAGAACAAAGGCGTTCAGTACAGAGGAGCGGTGGCCTGTTTAGTTTTACCAAAGTAACGTCAAGCTGTGAAGGCTCCCCCTCACCCCAGGCGTCACTTAGTTGATTAAGGAGCAGACCCGTCAGGCGCCGCATCTTGTTAAGATGAACAAATTGCTCATCTCCTGCCCCTGTTCAGGTCCAGTGCTTGTCAGTGCAAGACAAGCAAGTTGCTCAATCCCTGCTCTCGCCCAAGCTGGACTCCCGCAGGGCCCCTTCTGCTGGGTCATAATGGCCCTGTATTCGGCACCAGCAAGCCTGGACAAGTCCGGCATCCCACACCTTTTCCCTTCAGGCTAGTCACAGCAGCTTTTGAGAATTTTGAATACCCTTGGGATGTTCAAGCCAGCATGCTCCTATTATTATGTCTCCTTAATGTGTTTCAAGTTTTGTTCAGGGTTACAAAAAATTGTTTTACGAATACTAGCCAGGGATCTTCCCCGAGGCTGAATAGTCAGGGCTGGCATGGCATGTGGGAGAGTATAGGCAGGCATCTAGAGACCTTCTCACCCCCAATGGTTTGGAGCTTCGCTCCCGAACAACTGCAGGACCCTGATAAAGTGCTAGAATATTTGAAAGGGAAATGCTGTGGCTATTCCAAGGAGGCACAACTTACCGCCCTGTGCTGGGCCCTGGCCACTATCTACCAAACACTGCTCGATAGTAGGCAGTGCCATCAAGGGGGAAGAGAGGGAAAACAGACCCACCGGCACTGTGGATACCGCAACCCCCGCAAGAGGCACTGCAGCTACCCCAACCCCCACAACAGGCACTTTGGCTGGTCAAACCCCAGTGGCAGGCATACACAAAGAAATCAATTCGCTTAGTGAGGGATGATGATGAACCTGGGTCATCATGAAAACAGGAGGAAGAGCCAGAAACAGAGATAATCATCCGATCCCTGTCCCTGAGTGAGCTGCAAAAAGATTTCAGCCGCCTTCCAGGTGAGCACATCATTACCTGGCTGCTCCGATGCTGGGATAATGGGGCCAGTAGCCTGGAATTAGAGGGTAGGGAGGCCAAGCAGCTGGGATCCCCGTCTAGGGAAGGGGGCATTGACAAGGCAATTGGGAAGAAGGCACAGGCCCTCAGCCTCTGGAGGCGACTCCTGTCAAGTGTGAGAGAAAGGTGTCCCTTCAAGGAAAATGTTGTATGTCGGCCAGGCAAGTGGACCACCATGGAGAGAGGTATCCAGTACCTGAGGGAATTAGCTGCGCGGGAGATGGTTTATTATGGCCCGGACAACGCGCAGTTACCCACAGACCCCGATGAAGTCCACTGTACCCGACCCACGTGGCGGAAGTTTGTACGGAGCGCACCATCATCGTACGCCAACTCACTGGCAGTAATGGACTGGAAAGGTGAAGAGGCGCCAACAGTGGATGAAGCGGCTGATCGACTCCGGCAATATGAAGGGAGTCTCTCTTCCTCCCTCATCCCAGCTGTGGAGAAACTGTCCCGGGAGTTCCAGCAGTTCAGAGAGGATAGGTCCTACTCCCCACCTGTACGGACCAGTATCTCGGCTATTTGGAGTAAGCGTTCCACTGCTCAGGAGAGAGGATATAGAGGGAACACACCACGAGGCACCCTGTAGTTTTTTCTGTGTGACCATGGAGAGGACATGAGGAAGTGGGATGGAAAACCTACCTCGATCCTACAGGCACGAGTACGTGAGTTGCAAGGCAAAACAGCCACAAAAAGGGATTCTTCCAGGAAAGATGCCGCTCCTGTATCCAGCAGGCAGTCTCCCAGACCGAGTGGAAGGCCTGATCATACTTATGATCCTCTTGAAGGGACTTCTAAGTCCTTTTTGCAAGAAGTGAGTAGCAAATATGATGAGCAGGATTAGAGGGGCCCTGCCTCCAGGCGGGTGGAGGAGACGGACAACCGGGTTTATTGGACTGTGTGGATCTGATGGCCTGGCACATCAGATCCACAAGAGTATAAGGGTCTAGTGGACATGGGTGCACAGCGTACCCTAATGCCATCAAGCCATGAAGGGGCAGAACCCATCTCTATTTCTGGAGTGACAGGGGGATCCCAACAGCTGACTCTGCCGGAGGCTGAAGTGAGTCTAACTGGGAATGACTGGGAAAAGCACCTCATTGTGACTGGCCCAGAGGCTCCGTGCATCCTGGGCATAGACTACCTCTGGAGAGGGTATTTCAAGGACCCAAAACGGTACCAGCGTGTTTTGGTATAGCTGCCTTGGAGACGGAGGAAAACGAACAGTCATCTATTTTGCCCGGTCTCTCGGAGGACCCTTCTGTCATGGTTTAGCCCCAGCAGGCAGCTGAGCACCACACAGCTGCTCACGCCCCACCCCCCCCTACCTCTGCTCCCCCAGTGGGAGGAGAATGGGAAGGAAAAGGCAAAGCCTCCTGCATTGGGATAAGTACAGTTTACTGGGACAGCAAAGGGAGAGGGAAAACAGTCAACAACAGTACTTAGAATATACAAAACTGGTGATACACAATGCAGTTTCTCACCCAACGACCGTACAACTGAGACGGCATGCTCAGACCATCCCCGAGCCACAGACCCTGAAGCTGTGCCACCCCTCCTCGACTAGCCCCCCTTATATGCTGAGCATGACGTCACATGGTATGGAATACCTTGTTTGGATGGTTTGGGTCAGCTGTCCCGTCTGTGTCCCCTCCCATCTTCTTGTGCACCCCCAGCCATCCCGCTGGTGGGGCGGTGTGGGAAGCAGAAAAGGCCTTGACTCTGTGTAAGCACTGCTCACCAGTAACGAAACCATCTCTATATTATCAACACTGTTTTCAGCACAAATCCAAAACATAGCCCCATACTAGCTACTACGAAAAAAAATAACTCTCTCAGCTGAAACCAGGACAGTGGGGTTACTGAGGATCAAAGAACAACAGGTGCCAATCGCTACCACAGTGGTGCACCGGCGGCAATACTGCACTGACCAAGACTCCCGGATTCCCATCCATGAGGTGATTCGTCAACTGGAGAGCCAGGGAGTGATCAGCAGAACCCGCTCACCCTTTAACAGTCCCATATGGCCAGTGCGGAATTAGCTATTGATATAGCTAATGCATTTTTCTCGATCCTTTTGGCAGCGGAGTGCAGGCCACAGTTTGCTTTCACTTGGAGGGGCATCCAGTACACCCGGAATCGACTACACCGTGGGTGGAAACACAGCCCCACCATTTGCCATGGGCTGACCCAGAGTCCACTGCAAAAAGGGTGAAGCTCCGGAACACCTGCAATACATCGATGACATCATCGTATGTGGCAGCACAGCAGAAGTTGTTTCTGAGAAAGGGAAGAAAATAATCCAAATCCTTCTGAAAGCTGGCTTTGCCATAAAGCGAAGTAAGGTCAAGGGACCTGCGCAGGAGATCCAGTTTCTAGGAATAAGATGGCAAGACAGGCGTCATCAGATCCCAATGGATGTGATCAACAAAATAGCAGCTATGTCTCCACCGACCAACAAAAAGGAAACACAGGCTTTCTTAGGCGTTGTGGGTTTCTGGAGAATGCACATTCCAAGTTACAGTCTCATTGTAAGCCCTCTCTACCACGTAACCTGGAAGAAGAACAATTTCAAATGGGGCCCTGAGCAATGACAAGCCTTTGAACAAATTAAACAAGAAATAGTTCATGCGGTAGCTCTTGGACCAGTCCAAGCAGGACCAGATGTAATGCATGTGCTCTGCATCGCAGCCGGGGAGAATGGCCCGACCTGGAGTCTCTGGCAGAAAGCACCAGGGGAGACTCGAGGCCGACCCCTGGGGTTTTGGAGCCGGGGATACAGAGGATCCGAGGCCCGCTACGCTCCAACGGAAAAGGAGATATTGGCAGCCTACGAAGGGGTTCGAACTGCTTCACAAGTGATTGGCACTGAAGCACAGCTCCTCCTGGCACCCCGACTGCTGGTGCTGGGTTGGATGTTCAAAGAGAGGGCTCCTTCTACACATCATGCAACCGATGCTACGTGGACTAAGTGGGTTGCACTGATCACACAACGGGCTAGAATAGGAAGCCCCAATCATCCAGGAATTCTGGAAGTGATCACAGACTGGCCAGAAGGGAAAGATTTCGGAATGTCGCCAGAGGAGGAGGTGACACGTGCTGAAGAAGCCCCACTGTCTAATAAACTAACAGAAGATGAGAAGCCATATGCCCTCTTCACTGATGGGTCCTGCCGCATCGTGGGAAAGCATCAAAGGTGGAAGGCCGCTGTATGGAGTCCTACAAGGCGAGTTGCAGAAGCTGCTGAAGGAGAAGGTGAATCGAGCCAGTTTGCAGAGGTGAAAGCCATCCAGCTGGCTTTAGATATTGCTGAAAGAGAAAAGTGGCCAACGCTGTACCTCTACACTGACTCATGGATGGTGGCCAATGCCCTGTGGGGGTGGTTACAGCAGTGGAAGCGGAGCAACTGGCAGCGCAGAGGCAAACCCATCTGGGCTGCCCCATTGTGGCAAGACATTGCTGCCCGGCTAGAGAAGCTGGTTGTAAAGGTACGTCATGTAGATGCCCACGTACCCAAGAGTCGGGCCACTGAGGAACATCAGAACAACCAGCAGGTGGATCAGGCTGCCAAGATTGAAGTGGCTCAGGTGGATTTGGGCTGGCAGCGTAAGGGTGAATTATTTGTAGCTCGGTGGGCCCATGACACCTCAGGCCATCAAGGAAGAGATGCAACATATAGATGGGCCCGTGATCGAGGGGTGGACTTGAGCATGGACGCCATCTCACAGGTCATCCATCAATGTGAAACGTGCGTCGCCATCAAGGAAGCCAAGTGGGTAAAGCCTCTATGGTATGGAGGCCGATGGTTGAAATATAAATATGGGGAAGCATGGCAAATCGACTACATCACGCTCCCACAAAGCCGCCAAGGCAAGCGTTATGTTCTTACAGTGGTGGAAGCAACCACTGGGTGGCTGGAAACATATCCTGTACCCCATGCCACTGCCCGGAACACTATTCTGGGTCTTGAAAAGCAAGTCCTGTGGCGACATGGCACCCCAGAGAGAATCGAATCAGACAATGGGACTCATTTTCGGAACAATCTCATAGACACCTGGGCCAAAGAGCATGGCATTGAGTGGGTGTATCACATCCCCTATCATGCACCAGCCTCTGGGAAAATCGAAAGGTGCAATGGGCTGCTAAAGACTACCCTGAGGGCAATGGGTGGTGGGACCCTCAAACACTGGGACACACATTTAGCAAAGGCCACCTGTTTAGTTAACACTCGGGGATCTGCCAATCGAGCTGGCCCTGCCCAGTCAAAATTCCCACGCCCAGTAGAAGGGGATAAAGTTCCTGTAGTGCGCATGAAAAATATGTTGGGTAAAACCGTTTGGGTTATCCCTGCTTCAGGCAAAGGCAAGCCCATCTGCGGGATTGCTTTTGCTCAGGGACCAGGGTGCACGTGGTGGGTGATGAGAAAAGATGGGGAAGTCCGGTGTGTACCCCAAGGGGATTTGATTTTGGGTGAAAATAGCCACTAAATTAAATTGCATGATATTAATAGCGATATACTGTATCAATGGTATGACCATAAGAATCACCCAAAACTAATGAAGGATGGACTTTGAAACTGAACAAAGTGCCACGATGATGGAACTAGAACTGACTTCAACTGGTGCCCAGGAACTTTATTGAAAAATCACATCTTTGGCATCCGGAGTGTGAGCATGGACCATACCAGATACACCGGCTGTGAAAACTCCGGATGCAGCGTGCAACAATCCAGCAGCACGCACCATTGCTCCTGCTCTGAGAGACTGTAATGGCAGATGGAACCTGAAGCCATGGACTAAATGAACTCGACAGACATTTTAGAGCGATAGCCCATAGAGTAAGGCAATGAGATCTGTAAAATAATCTGGGCATGACGTAGATGGTATGGAATAAGGGGTGGATAATGTCCTGGTTCTGGCAAGGATAGAGTTAATTTCACAAGGAGCCAGGACAGGTGAGCCAAGCTGGCGGGGGGGCTATTCCATACCATGTGACATCACGCTCACCATAAAAGGGGGCTAGTCGGGCAGGGGCGGGTTCGTCGTGTCGGCGTGGCTCCGGGACGGGTCGAGCGTCCGGTCGGTCGGTCGTGGGATCGGTAAATCGTTCTCTGTTATCACCCATTGTTACTATCTGTTACCAGTACTGTTGTTGATTGTTTCCCTCTCCCTTGCTGTCCCAGTAAACTGCCCTTATCCCAACCCTCGAGGCTTTGCCGTTTTTTTTCCGTTCTCCTCCACGTCCTGCCGGGGGAGGAGTGAGCGAGCGGCGCGTGGCACTTAGCTACCGGCTGGGGCTAAACCACGTCAGCCACCTGGTTAGTTAACACGAGGGGATCTGCCGATCGAGTTGGCCCTGCCCAATCAAAATTTCTGCATACTATGGAAGGGGTTAAAGTCCTCATAGTACATATGAAGAATATGTTGGGGAAGACAGTCTGGGTTAGTCCTTCTTCAGGCAAAGGCAAACCCATCCGTGGGATTGCTTTTGCTCAGGGACCAGGGTGCACTTGGTGGGTCATGTGAAAGGATAGGGAAGTCCGATGTGTACCTTAAGGGGATCTGATTTTGGGTGAGAATAGCCAATAAATTTAATTGTTGTTAATTTGTAAATAACCCTTTCATTGTACGTTATCATTGCCACAATTACTATATGCTGTATTAATGGTATTACAGTAAGAATCACCCAAATTAATGAAGGATGAATTCTGTGATGATGGAACTAGAACTGGCCTTAGCAATCAGCACCCAGCAGCCTCATTGAAATCAACATCTTCAACCCGCAGACTGTGAGCACGGACCACGCCAGATGCACCAGGCGCAAGCTCTGGATGCAGCACGCAACAGTCCAACAGTACACATCATCACTCCTGCCCTGAGAGACTGTTATGACAGATGGAGCCCAAAGTCACAGACTAAATGATCTCAATGGACATTTTAGAGGGATGGCCCATAGTCTAAGGGAACGATATCTCTGTGTGTGTATATATATAACAGACAGGGAAAATGGTGGTGATTAATTGGTGGTGTAGGATCTGGGCATGATGTAGATGGTATGGAATAAGGGGTGGATAATGTCCTGGGTTCAGCTAGGATAGAGTTAATTTTCAGCAGAAACTGGGATGGGACACAGCCAGGACAGGTGACCCAAACTAGCCAAAGGGGGTATTCCATACCATGTGACATCCTGCTCAGTATAAAAGGGGGGCTAGTTGGGGAGGAGCTGGGTGGCTCCAGGACATGTGGCTCAGGGACAGTCTGGCTTCGGGACGAGTCTGAGCATGCGGTCTGAGTTGTATGGTCATTGGGTGAGAAACTGCATTGTGTCACCAGTTGTGTATATTCTGTTAAGTACTGTTGTTGTTATTTTCCCTCTCCCTTTGCTGTCCCAGTAAACTGTCCTTATCCCAACCCATGGGTTTTGCCTTTGTCTTCCCATTCTCTTTCCTATCCCACCGGGGCAGGGGGGGTGAGCAAGCGGCTGCGTGGTGCTCAGCTGCCAGCTGGGGCTATACCACGACAGAGACCAGTGCATGTGTAGAAGAGAAAATAGTACATGGAGTTATCTGTTTCTGTTTGAGAAATGATGGACCAAAACATCATTGCCATAATTGTCCACAGTGTATGTGTTCAGAATTAGCCTTGTGTTAGCTGCAAGATAAAGTGAGATCATGCTTGTCTGTCTGTGCAGCGAAAGCAGGACATGTCCCTGAATACTTAACGTATTCCACTATTTCTACTCCACGCTAGCATCATTCTTGACAACTAAGGCCTGAAATTGGTTTCAGAAGTAGAGACCAAGAGCTGTGAATGGGTTTTGAGCCTGACAAATTTGTGTTTGAGGGAAGGGCTGTGAATGAATCTTCAAGCAAATGAATGGAGCTGCTCTAAAGTTTGAAGTGCTAGGAAGGATTTCACATGGCTTGAAAGCAGAGACCTGTACTAGTTGCAAGTGTAACAGCTCTATCAGCTTGAAGGGGAGAGAATCTTGCAGGTTTTTTTGAGTTGAGATGAGAAGTGTTGACAAGTGAGTTATTGTGGTATTGAGTACAGATTTATTCTAGCAGAATGATGGTTAACTGCATGCATAATTTTCCAGCTACCCAGAGGACAAACAGCTAGCTGGGATGAGAGCTCATATATTTGCAGTCATAAAGATGTGCTATAAAGGCTTCTGATGCACGAGTACCGTACTCATATTGCTTTGTGCAGCAGAGGAGATGAGAGCCTGGAATTCTGATCCTGGTTCTTATTGCTCCTCCCTGGATTGTTAAAGGTTTTGGGTTATTTATGGTGTCTCCACCCTGTGAGGGAAGTGATAAATCTAGTCTGACACCTTGAACTCTTCGGCCATCTATATCATGTTAGCTATTTCTAATTACCATCAAAGTGGATGGGAGTATTATAAAATTTGGTGCAGTAAGTAAGAATGTAAAAGGAACTCTTGTAATGAATGAAATTGCCTTAAACCCAGTGCTTTTCATTACCTCTATCGTTCTGCTCCCTAACAGTCTGCCTGTCATAGTGGCAAAGGCAGAATTCGTGCATGAAGGCAGTAAAAGCTGCAGTAGTACCTGCAGCCAGGCACCCCTCACTACATAGTAATTGCCCTGATATGGTGTAGGTATGCTCAGGACACTAGTGTTTGTGTTTCCCAGTGGGGGCAGGGAATAGGGAAAAGCAATAGGAGCAAGGAGAGAAAGGGGAATGGGGCACTGGAGTTGTGCAAAAAGTACACCAGACTGCCCTTCCTCCGGTTCCTCTGGTGTTTTAGTTGAAAATTGCTGGTGAAGTGAGGGAGGGAATATGCTCACAGAAAGATCAGGGAGAGGGGTTTCAGGTGCTGACATTGGGACTGGGCACAGCCTTCACAAAGATTCATATATATGGAATTGAGAGTGGAGTCTAGAGAGGAGGCTTAAAAGTAGGAGGAATTTGTGGAAAGTCATTGAATACATGGTAAGTGCCCCGACTGCAGCTCCTGAGCTGTGAGGCTGGGGGGGTGTGCAGAGGTGTGGTGGGTTGACCTTAGCTGGATGCCAGGTGCCCACCAAGCTGCCCTATCACTCCCCCTCCTCAGCTGGACAGAGGAGAGAAAATATGACAAAAGGCTCGTGGGTCGAGATAAGGACAGGGAGAGATCACTCAGCAATTACTGTCATGGGCAAAACAGACTTGACTCAGGGAAATTAATTTAATTTATTGCCAATCAAAAGTCAGAGTAGGATAATGAGAAATAAGAACAAATCTAAAACCACCTTCCTCCCACTCCTCCCTTCTTCCCGGGCTCAGCTTAACTCCTGATTTCTCTACCTCCTCACCCCAAGCAGCACAGGGGGACAGGGAATGGGGGTTGCGGTCAGTTCATCACACGTTGTCTCTGCCGCTCCTTCCTCCTCACTTTCTTCCCTTGCTCCAGCATGGGGTCCCACCAATGGGAGACAGTCCTCCACAAACTTCTCCAATTTGGGTCCTTCCCACGGGCTGCAGTTCTTCACAAACTTCTCCAGTGTGAGCTCCTCTCCACAGGGCCACAACCTCCTTCGGATGCATTCACCTGCTCCAGCATGGGGCCCTCCATGGGCTGCAGGTGGATATCTGCTCCACCGTTAACCTCCATGGGCTGCAGGGGGACAACCTGTCTCACCATGGTCTTCACCATGGGCTGCAGGGGAATCTGTACTCTGGCACCCAGAGCACCTCCTCCCCCTCCCTCTTCACTGACCTTGGTGTCTGCAGGGTTGTTTCTCTCACATATTCTCACTCCTTTTCCCAGCTGCTACTGTGAAACAGTTTTTTCCCCCCTTCTTAAATATGTTATCACAGAGATGCTACCACCATCACTGATTGGCTCAGCTTTAGCCAGCAGTGGGTCTGTCTTGGAGCCGGTTGGCACTGGCTCTGTTGGACATGGGGAAAGCTTCTGGCATCTTCTCACAGAAGCCACCCCTGCAGCCCCCTGCTACCAAAACCTTGCCATGTAAACCTAATACAGGAGGATGCTGCTGCATGTCAGCCTTGCTCTCCCATGGGGCACCCTGTCACCGGTCTTACGGTAAGTTTCAGCATCAAATGCATCATAAGTCATACTCAGTGGTAGGAGTGTCTTTTAAGCCTGGATTTCATACAGGCTCCTCTAAGATGGGTAAATAGCATGATTTATATCAAACATCTATCTACACATTGTGCCAAACCTCTTTTTCTCTGTTAAAGAAACAAAGCACTGAAATAATGTGGCATCGGTGAATGTTGCAAGCTGGAACATCTTCCTTTCCTGACAGCTTCCAAGCTGCAGATTGCATCACCTCCCTTGTCATGGCCCAAGGAAAGCACAGTGTGTTTAACTCAAATGTGTCTGTGTTCACGTGATGTACAGACTTAGTCATGTGGGATTTGCTTTGCAGCATGTTTGAGGGAGTGTCAGCCCTTGGTCTCAGCTGCACTCTTTACTGGGATAGAGTTCAATTGGATTTGTGACTGAAGTTGGGTTTTAGGGCTTCTGTTTTTTCTGATGAACAGGAGAGAGTCAACATGATATGCCCATTAACTCTGAGTTACACTTTCTTCAGCTGCTTTCAAAAACAGAAATCAAAACTCTTCATGTTTTTGTTGAACATGAACTGTTGGGAGAGGGGAAAAAGTACTTTTTATAAAGTATTGATGGCACTGAAAGAGCTGTGTTTGCAGGTTTTTGGATTTTTAATAGCATGCATTTATAGTATTTTTCACATCTTCTGTTTGTGTCCCCTTCCCCTTGTTTTCCTCCCCAAAAGCATTGATCTAACGTTGTGATTAGCTTCATACTTAATACTGGGATGACTACTGTCTTTTTTGGGAGGGCTTATACTTTAATTGGAGTCTTGATAAATGCGAGAGTAAAGTATAGAATGTTATTGGCGTATTTCTGTGTTCAGTTTGTGAAGCTGGCAAATGCTTTTTTAATGTTCCTGCTGCTTTCTGTCCCCAGAGAGAGACCTTGATCTGCTGCTGCTAAATAAACATATTTCTGTTGTGATTCCAATTTCAACATTTTCTCCACTTCATCAAGGTCAAAGTGGTATCACATAATGGTTACTAGCACATATTGCTTTCCCTAATGAGAAGTAATAGGAGAGAATGTACATTAAAACAGGAATTTATTCCAGAAGGTGCTATTTACTCCTGGACTTATGCACACACACACTTCAAACTGGTATGAAAATGGCTTTCTAGTCTTCCAGTACGCTTTAAGAACAGTACATCAAAATAACCCCCTGGGTTTTTTTAAGCAGGAGAGTGACAGAATAAGATGAAACAAACATTTAATTCTTGTAAACTAAATGCTATGACAGCTTTTTGTGCTTTTGGCAGGCATGAAAAACCAGTCCAGCTCTTTGAAGAAAAATTCTGAGCTCTTGGCTGATGTTCTCTGTGCTAAGAAGGCACCAAAGGAATGACTTCTTGTTGGGTTTAAGTCTCCCACTTCTCAGTTTCATTTTAACAAAGTTCCTGACCTTTCTCTGCTAGTAACTTCCTTTTTTTTTTAGCCATTTGTTTTAGACCAGAGAAGTGTGCTGGGACATGCAGCAGTATGATGGGAGTGGGCATCTTGCAAGAGTGGTGTTGGTTTGCTTGGGCATCTGTAGCAGAGCAGCAGAAGCAGATATAGCAGAAGAAGATGCAACTGGGGTTTTCCTCCTGCAACAGAAGAGGAATATCTGCTCTTCTCAAGACTGGCTGAGCAAGGATTGGGGAAAGGGATGTGCAAATTTGTTAGCTGAACTAGAGGTCCAAATATTTAACATGAGGCATTCAGCTTTTTTGAGTGCTGCTATTGAAATAAGCATGTGTCTAGTGTAAAACAGCTATCACCTTGAAGTAGTAAATTCTTTTGTGTGGCTGTCTACTAGTAAATGGTAATGTCTGATAAAGCACTTTCTACAATAACAGTTGTTAGAACTTTTGTACAATACCACTTTCATCCATGTCTGACACATTAAATGTTGAAATAATATTGAGTCAGTGTTGCAGAATGTTTTCATGATGACCATATTACTTTAAGGAATCTGATCAAGGGGCCAAAAAAAACCCTGAATAACCTCAGACTTTTTTTCCTTCTGCATCATCTATTAGAAAGTTTCTCAAGGCACCCATTCACAAATTGTGATGAAGTGCCCTGACACAGTATGTCCTAGAAAGTGGCTTAATGAGTTTAAAGTGCAATCCTGATTTGAATAGGGGTCATATATTAAAATTTAAGTGCTTGAGCTGGTGATACAAATAAGCCTTTGTTGTAATTCACTTTTGTTAGCTATGCTGGCTTATGGTGCTACAAGTGAACTGTATTGGATTTTCTTAGAGGTAAGACTTCTAACTACAATTTATTAATAGATGTAAACCTGTCAAGACAGATTAAAGACTTATGACTTGATCTGCAGAATGCATTTTTAACAGCTGCAAATAATAGGTGAAATAGCTTGAGTCCCATGGTAGATTTTTCAAGGTTGGAGACTGGAAGAAGTGTTTTGAATTATAAACTTGGCATATCTGCGCAAGAGTTGAAAATGGACTCCTGCCACTTTCCTGAGCGAAACTGTGTGAGAAACACTCAGTAGGTGTTTTGTAGTGAACCCAACCTTTTCTTCCTCCCCCCTCCCTGGGAAAGCGCTGGGATATGTGAGAGGGGACAGATAGCTTTGTTCTGTTTGACTTATTTGTGTATTTAGCGGGCTTGACAGTTTTCCATGATGTGAATGGCAAAGAAACATGCACCCAAGCAGCTAAGGAGCCCATTAATAGCCTTTTTTCTAAAACTTTAAAAATGCAATCTCTTAGGCTCTCTCTGTGGTCATCTCTGTGCCAGCCCTGTTAAAGTCAGAAGCAGCTCTGTTCTTCTGGTGTGGAAGAGTTACAGCTGGAAATCTTTACCCTTGATCATGTGTATTGGAGGGACTAAAATGCTTTTAAGGGTATTGAGCTGATGCTAGCTGCCAAAGTATTTAATGATCTTTTTTCTGCCACTTCTTTCCTTCCACTCCCATTAGGATTCAAGTTAGAAAAGCACTTCACTAGTTCTGTATTACAAGTATTACAACTGAACATGTAAATGTATAGATCGGGAAGGCTAAAGGTTCAGACTTTGAGATAGTTATTGCATTGCTTAAATCTGCTTTTTATAGGTAGTCACGTTGATTGAGGTCTGCCTTTGTCATGCTTTTTTAGAGTACTTGAGAAAATACTGCATTTCAGATAACCTGTCTGGTAGTGGTATCTATGTGCAATACTGAACTTTGAGTGACCTGTTTGAATAGATTAGGGATGAATACAGCAAATATCCTGTCTCGGTATGTCCTGGTTTTCAGCTGGGATAGAGTTAATTTTCACAAGAAGCTGGGAGGGGACACAGCCAGAATAGCTGACCCAAACTAGCCAAAGGGATATTCCATACCATATGACATCATGCTCAGTATATAAGGGGGAGAGCTGGCCAGGCAGGAGGGATTGCTGCTCGGGGATGGGGTGGGCATCGGGTTCTGGGCAGGAGCAAATTGCATTGTGTATCACCCGCTTTGTATATTCTTTTATTAGTAGTATTGTTATTTTCCTCTCCCTTTGCTGTCCTAGTAAACTATCCTTATCCCAAACCATGAGTTTTACCTTTTTCTTCTGATTCTCCTCCCCATCTCACCAGGGGGAGGATTGAGCAAGCGACCGCATGGTGCTTAGTTGCCGGCTGGGGCTAAACCATGACACAGTATCTATGTAAAAGACATTGCACAGTTAGTATGGTGCTGCTGTAACAGCCTCAAATTGGTATGCCTTATTGGAAATAAGCTGAAAATCCTTGACTATTTGAGTAGTCTGACCAATATTTAAAAAGCTGTTAGCCAGTGGCAAGCATGAAAATTGAGGTGTGCTCAGGAAAGCATCCTTTTAAGAATCATCATTGGGAAGAAAGGCGGCTGTGAGACCGTATATTTTTCAACAGGTCTTGATGTAGGAAAAATAAGTGTTAAGATTGTATAAAGTACATGGCACTTTAAGTATCCTTGACAGTATGTTCTGAAACCATAGTAACCAGAGTAGGACCTCTCAATGGACCAAGGATTTAAAACAATAGGTATTGTGATCTCTCAACTAGGGGTTTAGAAAAATAGGACCTTTCAAGCTATTCTTTCCTTACTGTAAGTGTATATAAAATATATCTAGCCTTGGAATAGTATCATGAAATAGTGTATCCTCAACTCACCTGTATTGATTTTAATACTAAAATGTACACCCCTTTGTGAATAATGAGCATGCTAATTAGAAGACCTCCCCAAATGTTTGAAACATGAAGTAAAATGCATATGTATGGTGAAGGCGGGTAAAAGGTGGTTAAGGAAGTTTAAGAACACCAATCAGCTATATCTTGTTATTATAAAAAAGGCATGTTTGATGTACTCGGTTTGCCAGCTGGTGTTAGATGCCTGACACTCTATTCTGGACAGAACTGAAATAAACAAATATCTTGACTCTGTGTGTGACTGGCTCTTTGCACACCGGGTGAAGAACCCAGATGTGAGACAACAGTGTTGTTCCCAAACCTAGATGAAGTCTTAGCTAGTGTCTCTATTTTTGGGGGAGAAAAAAAACCACAAACCAAACCTGAAGTTTTATAACTCCTATTCTGCCCCCTCATTTTTGGTTTAAGAAAGGAGTTTTTCTTCTGGTTTCCTTCCTACTAGTCTCTCTTACAGCCAAGCCCAGTTCTTGTTGTTGTTGCATCTTCCTAAGCCTTTGCTTTTGGGAGGGTTAAGAGACTTGCTGCCTATATATAACTGACAATTAGTCTCCACCCTTTACTGGTGTTCCCTGCTTTGCCTCAGCCAGGTATGGGCCTTTCTGTATCCTGAACATCAGGAGCAAAAGTGAACAGAATAAATATAGTCTCCCTGGTTTTAGAAAGACAGTAAATAAGTGCTGTAGGAGTCTGCATGCTCAAAAAGTTGGTGATACTTTTACATTGCCTTCACATTTTAAGCTTTTTGCAGTAATGAGAAACAATGAGATCTTAAATTCTAGGAAAGTTCATTTCCCCTAGGTCAAACTTCTTGTTTGCAAGGGATGGAGGTTTGCCAATATGCTGTGCTTGTAATGAATCATTGTGCAACATTTGTCCATTTCTGGTGTTTTCAGGTATCCCCATTATTGGGGAGGGGAGAAATAGTGGTTTGAGTCTAAAGCAGGAAAACATCAGTATAGCAAATCTGTATTTTGTTCTGGTATGCACCACTGCCTTAAATAAGCAATGCTGGTTCTTTCTTGGAGTAGCTGTCTCCTAAGTTTCCCAAACTTAAGCAATTAATAAATCCATCATTTTCATCGCATTTAAAGTGACTGATTCAGTGTACAGTTAGCCTTCCAGGTTAATAAATATTTTAAATGGGACTCAGCAGTCGTGTAAGACCAGATGCTTCCAATATACCTAGAACAGAGTTAGTGTCACATCTTACCTTAGCTGCAAAATAAAAACAAAAAGGAAAACAACGTATGTTAATGCAACCCGTCCTTTTATGTATGGGCAATGTTTCTAGGGTCTTTGTGTCCTGGTTTTGGCTAGGATAGAGTTAATTTTCACAAGGAGCCAGGACAGGTGAGCCAAGCTGGCCAGGGGGCTATTCCATACCATGTGACGTCATGCTCACCATAAAAGGGGGCTAGTCGGGGAGGGGCAGGTTCAGCGAGGCTCTGGGATGGTTTGAGTGTGGGCTGAGCATTTCGTCAGTCATCGAGTTGGTAAATTGCCCTGTGTCATCACCCGTTGTAGTTATTCTGTTATCAGTACTGTTGTTATTTCCCTCTCCCTTTGCTGTCCCAGTAAACTGTCCTTATCCCAACCCACGGGGTTTGCTTTTGTCTTCCCATTCTCCTCCCCATCCCACCAGGGGAGGGGTGAGCGAGCAGCCACGTAGTGCTGAGATGTAGCTGGGGCTGAATCACGACAATCCTGTTTGGTGCCCAGCAGGAAGGGTTGAGATAAGGACAAATCTGACCCGAGCGTATTAAAAACAAAGTTCTGATAAGTATTAATAATGCTATTTAAACAGCCACTGGTCACAATGATGTTTTGTTTGGTCACGTGGCTGTGATATGTAAATCTGTACTTACTCTATGTAATCCCTGCTTTGTTGTTTATCACTGCTGGGAGAGGGGTTTGGATTCTCGTATTGTTGTACTGTGTGATATCGACTTATGATAACATCGACGGTCATGAGCTTAAGCTGGTATTTGTATGTGACATTTCTGTCATGCCCATACCTTTAACAACATCTCTCAGAATTGTTTAATAATCACACCCAATCTATGGGGAAGACAGAGGGGGATAATTTCTCCCACTCTTTCACCTTCCCTTTTCCCTTTTGGCTGGTTACAACAGCTTTTGAGATGCCCTTGGGATGTTCAAACCAGCATGCTCCTATTGCTAGGTCTCCTGAACATGTTCCAGCTCTTGTTTAGGGTTACAACAAATTGTTTTAAGAATACCAGCCAGAGATCTTCCCCGAGGCTGAATAGTCAGGGCTGGCATGGCATGGCACGTGGGAGAGTATAGGCAGGCATCTAGAGACCTTCTCACCCCCAATGGTTTGGAGCTTCGCTCCCGAACAACTGCAGGACCCTGATAAAGTGCTAGAATATTTGGAACGGAAATGCTGTGGCTATTCCAAGGAGGCACAACTTACCGCCCTGTGCTGGGCCCTGGCCACTATCTACCAAACACTGCTCGATAGTAGGCAGTGCCATCAAGGGGGAAGAGAGGGAAAACAGACCCACCGGCACTGTGGATACCGCAACCCCCGCAAGAGGCACTGAAGCTACCCCAACCCCCACAACAGGCACTTTGGCTAGTCAAACCCCAGTGGCAGGCACTGTAGCTGAGCCAAAAGACCATCCTGTACCTGTATCACTCGCCCCTATACAGAAGAAGAAATACACAAAGAAATCAGTTCGCTTAGTGAAGGGTGATGATGAACTGAGACCATCACGAGAACAGCAGAAGAAGAGCCAGAACCAGCGGTAATCATCCGATCCCTGTCCCTGAGTGAGCTGTGAGATATGAGAAAAGATTTCAGTGGCCTTCCAGGTGACCACATCATTACCTGGCTTAACGAATGCTGGGATAAGAGGATCAGTAGCCTGGAATTAGAGGGTAGGGAGGCCTTCTAGGGAAGGGGGCATTGACAAGGCAATTGGGAAAAAGAAACAAGCGACTTCTTTCAAGTGTGAGGGAAAGGTATCCCTTCAGTGAAGATGTTATATGTTGGCCAGGCAAGTGGACCACCATGGAGAGAGGTATCCAGTACCTGAGGGAATTAGCTGTGCGGGAGATGGTTTATTATGACTCAGACAACCCACAGTTACCCACAGACCCCGATGAAGTCCAATATACCCGACCCATGCGGCGGAAGTTTTTACAGCTGCACCATCATCATGATACGTCACCTCACTGGCAGTAATGGACAGGAAAAGCAAAGAGGTGCCAACAGTGGATGAAGTGGCTGGCTGACTCCGGCAATATGAAGAGAGTATTTCTTCCTCCCTCGTCTCAGCTGTGGAGAAACTGTCCCAGGAGGTCTGGCAACTCAAAGAGGATATGTCCTACTCCCCACCTGTACGGACCAGTATTTCAGCTATTCGGAGTAAGCATTCCTCTGCTACAGAGAAAGCATATAGAGGGTATACACCACAAGGTATCCTGTGGTTTTACCTGCATGACCATGGAGAAGTCATGAGGAAGTGGGATGGAAAACCTACCTCAAAATTACAGGCACGAGTACGTGAACTGCAAGGCAAAACAATCATAAAATGGATTCTTCCAGGAAAAATGTTGCTCCTGTTTCCATTGGGCAACCCGCACAGTGAGTGGAAGGCCGGATCATACTTATGATCCTCCTGAAGGGACTTCTAAGTCCTTTTTGCAAGAAGTGAGTAGCAAATATGATGAGCAGGATTAGAGGGGCCCTGCCTCCAGCCGGGTGGAGAAGAGGGACAACCGGGTTTATTGGACTGTGTGGATCCGATGGCCTGGCACATCAGATCCACAAGAGTATAAGGGTCTAGTGGACACTGGTGCACAGCGTACTCTAATGCCATCAAGCCATGAAGGGGCAGAACCCATCTGTACTTCTGGAGTGACAGAGGGATCCCAACAGCTGACTCTGCCGGAGGCTGAAGTGAGTCTAACTGGGAATGACTGGGAAAAGCACCCCATTGTGACTGGCCCAGAGGCTCCGTGCATCCTGGGCATAGACTACCTCTGGAGAGGGTATTTCAAGGACCCAAAACAGTACCAGCGTGTTTTGGAATAGCTGCCTTGGAGAAGGAGGAAACTGAACCATTGTCTACTTTGCCTGGTCTCTCCCTAATTCCCATCCATAAGCTGATTCGTCAACTGGGGAGTCAGGGAGTGATCAGCAGAACCCGCTCACCCTTTAACGGTCCCATATGGCCAGTGCAGAAGTCCAATGGAGAGTGGAGGCTGACAGTAGACTATCGTGGCCTGAATGAAGTCAAGCCGCCAATGAGTGCTGCCATGCCAGACATGCTGGAACTTCCATATGAACTGGAGTCAAGGGCAGCCAAGTGGTACGCCACAATTGATATAGCTAATGCATTTTTCTCGATCCCTTTGGCGACAGAGTGCAGGCCACAGTTTTCTTTCTCTTGGAGGGGCGTCCAGTACACCTGGAATCGACTGCCCCAGGGGTGGAAACACAGCCCCACCATTTGCCATGGACTGATCCAGACTGCACTGGAAAAGGGTGAAGATCCAGAGCACCTGCAATACATTGATGACATCATTGTATGGGGCAGCACAGCAGAAGAAGTTTCTGAGAAAGGGAAGAATGTAGTCCAAATCCTTCTGAAAGCTGGCTTTGCCATAAAATGAAGTAAGCTCAAGGGACCTGCGCAGGAGATCCAGTTTTAAGAAATAAGGTGGCAAGACGGACATCGTCAGACCCAGTGGACGTGATCAACAAAATAGCAGCTATGTCTCCACTGACCAACAAAAAGGAAACACAGGCTTTCTTAGGCTTTGTGGGTTTCTGGAGAATGCAAATTACAGTCTCATTGTAAGCCCTCTCTACCACGTAACCTGGAAGAAGAACAATTTCAAATGGGGCCCTGAGCAATGACAAGCCTTTGAACAAATTAAACAAGAAATAGTTCATGCGGTAGCTCTTGGACCAGTCCAAGCAGGACCAGATGTAATGCATGTGCTCTGCATCGCAGCCGGGGAGAATGGCCCTACCTGGAGTCTCTGGCAGAAAGCACCAGGGGAGACTCGAGGCCGACCCCTGGGGTTTTGGAGTCAGGGATACAGAGGATCCGAGGCCTGCTACGCTCCAACGGAAAAGGAGATATTGGCAGCCTATGAAGGGGTTCGAGCTGCTTCACAAGTGATTGGTACTGAAGCACAGCTCCTCCTGGCACCCCGACTGCTGGTGCTGGGCTGGATGTTCAAAGGGAGGGCCCCCTCTACATACCATGCAACTGATGCTACGTGGAGTAAGTGGGTCACACTGATCACACAGCAGGCTCAGTTAAGACACCCCAATCATCCAGGAATTCTGGAAGTGATCACAGACTGGCCAGAAGGCAGATTTCGGAATGTCGCCAGATGAGGAGGTGACATGATATGGCAAGTTATTGCTTCCTAGCTAGAGAAGCTGGTTCTAAAAGTACGTCACGTAGATGCCCACGTACCCAAGAGTCGGGCCACTGAAGAGCTTCAAAATGTCAGCAGGTGGATCGGGCTGCTAAGATTGAAGTGGCTCAGGTGGATTTGGACTGGCAACATAAGGGTGAATTATTTATAGCTCGTTGGGCCCATGACACCTCAGGCCATCAAGGAAGAGATGCAACATATAGATGGGCTTGTGATTGAGGGGTGGACTTGACCATGGACACTATCGCCAGGTTATCCATGAATGTGAAATATGTGCTGTAGTCAAGGAAGTCAAACAGGTAAAGCCTCTCTGCTATGGAGGACGATGGTTGAAATATAAATATGGGGAGGCCTGGCAGATTGACTACATCACACTCCCACAAACCCGCCAAGGCAAGCACCATGTGCTTACCATGGTGGAAGCAACCACCGGATGGCTGGAAACGTATCCTGTGCCCCATGCCACTGCCCGGAACACTATTCTGGGTCTTGAAAAGCAAGTCCTGTGGCGACATGGCACCCCAGAGAGAATCGAATCAGACAATGGGACTCATTTTCGGAACAATCTCATAGACACCTGGGCCAAAGAGCATGGCATTGAGTGGGTGTATCACATCCCCTATCATGCACCAGCCTCTGGGAAAGTTGAAAGGTGCAATGGGCTGCTAAAGACTACCCTGAGGGCAATGGGTGGTGGGACCCTCAAACACTGGGACACACATTTAGCAAAGGCCACCTGGTTAGTTAACACGAGGGGATCTACCAATGAGGTTGGCCCTGCCCAATCAAAACTTCCATGCCCTGTAAAAGGGGATAAAGTTCCCTTAGTGCATCTGAAGAATATGTTGGGGAAGACAGTTTGGGTTATCCCTGCTTCAGGCAATGGCAAACCCATCCATGGGATTGCTTTTGCTCCACAACCCGGGTGCACTTGGTGGGTAATGCGAAAGGATTACCCAAGGGGATTTGATTTTGGGTGAGAATAGCCAATAAATTAAATTGTATGATGCTAATTGCTAAATAACCATGCCATTGCATGTCATCATTGCTACAATTGCTATATGCTGTATCAACAGTATTACCATAAGAATCACTCAAATTAATGAAGGATGAACTCTGATGAAACCGAGCAAAGTGCCATGATGATGGAACTAGAACTGACTTCAGCAACCATTGCCCAGCAACTTCCTTGAAAAATCAATATCTTCAACACACAGACTGCAAACATGCACCACACCAGATACACCAACCACGAACTATGGATGCAGCATGCAACAATCCAGCAGCACACACCATTGCTCCTGCCCTGAGAGACTGTTCTTACAGATGGAGCCCAAAGTCATTGACTAAATGAACTCGACAGACATTTTAGAGGGATGGCCTATAGACTAAGGGAATGATATTTGTGTATGCATATATATATATATATATCAAAGATGGGGAAAGTGGTAGTGCTTAATTGGAAGTGTACTATCTGAGCATGACATAGATGATATGGAGTAAGGGGTGGATTATGTCCTGGTTTTGGCTAGGATAGAGTTAATTTTCACAAGGAGCCAGGACAGGTGATCCAAGCTGGCCAGGGGGCTATTCCACACCATGTGGCATCATGCTCAGCATAAAAGGGGGCTAGTCAGGGAGGGACAGCTCGGAGGAGTTCTGGGATGGTCTGAGTTTTGGCTGAGCGTGGGGTTGGTAAATTGCCTTGTGTTATCACCCGTTGTGTATATTCTGTTATACATACTGTTGTTATTTCCCTCTCCCTTTTCCGTCCCAGTAAACTGTCCTTATCCCAATCACAAGATTTGCCTTTGTCTTCCCATTCTCCTCCTCATCCTGCCAGGGGAGGGGTGAGCGAGCTGCCGCATGGTGCTCAGCTTTGGCTGGGTCTGAACCACAACACTTTGTCAGCTGTGGAGAGGCATTTTATTCTTCTGCCCCCATAGTACCATGGTTGCCAAACTATGTTAGACTTTGAAACAAAGATTGGCTTTACAAACAATATCCAATTAGTGACTAAAAAGGAAACATTCTTCTCTGATTTTGGTAAAGAACTGGAAACACTTCTGTGATGATTAGCAATATTCCTAAAGACAGTCTGTAAAGAGAAACTGTTTCCATAGTCTTTTGGGTCTCTTTTCATCTATTTCTCTGATTGATTGAAGGGTTGGACAGATTTGAGTAGATAAGTAAGTCGTCTTGTCCCGTGGTGCTGTCTTGTGCACAGTGTTAGTGAAACTGCTGCTTATAGCTGTGGAAACTCTTAGCTGGCAAATACAGGTAAAGTAATTTGCAGCTCAATGTGTGCCTGCATATCTACTATGCATCACCCATTAATAAACCAATACATGCAAACATGTGATCATGTAGCTCCAGTTTTTTGGACTGTACAATTGTGTATCTGCCTGTTTGCTTCTCTAAGATGCTCCTTTTCATTTAAGTCAATAGTGAGATTTTTAGCTGATTTTCTTTACTGAGCAGTGACCTATCTTGCATGGAGCCCATAGTCCACTAGAACAATAGAAACCTTTGAATTGCATGTTCTTCCCTAGTGTGGCTCTTCCCTTTTTTTGGAAAGTGACTCGCAGGTTAGGCCTGGCATAATTGCTAGAAAATGATGTCATTTGAATAATGATGTAATATCCTATGTACAAACCAAAGGCTTTTTAGAAATTGGGCTGACAAGAACAAAAAAGAAATAGCTGCATATCAGATGCATATGTCAATTTTAAAATCAGTATAATTGTGTGTGTACTTATTAAATGCAGAGGTAGTGCAAAAGGCATAAAGAAAAGCTGCAGTGTTCCTCAAACCATGTTTTCAGATGATCAGAGGGTGACTAATCCTGTTCTCTCTGCCTCGTGCCAGCACTAGTTCATGCAGCCAAGCTATGTGTCAGACCAGGGAATTGATCCGGTCAAGCACTAACATGTATCTTGTGGTGTTGCATTAGTTCTCAGCAAGATCAGTTCCCCAGTCACACTCTCCTCACAGCCCCTGGGCCGCCAGTGTGGCCAAAAGGTTGAGGGGAAATTCAGGCAAGAATGAGCAGCAGAGAATAGGAAGGGAAGAAGCATGTTAACTAGTCCAGTGGCCAATCTATTTGTACCTCACTAGAGTGAGTGGATTGACATAATTTCAGATGCAAATGTCTAATGTATTGAAATGAGATGTTTCTTTGTGTCCCCTTCCCCACCCTGCCTCATGGTTCAAAAAACTGATGATTGCCAATGGCCCTTGTGCTGTTGGTGGGACCTGGGGAGTAATTTGCCATCCCTGGGCCTCCTTTGCCCCAGTGGCTTGGGGTGGTCTGTAATCCTGATATGGCGTCTGGGGTTCCTGGCCAGTACCTGGCATGGGCAAGTGAAATGCTGTAAACCTGCATCAAATAAGACTGAGACCAAAGTAGTTTCCCTTATAAAATGGCAAAGACAGTAGAGAGCAACAGGTAAGCCTTGATGGGAAAATAAACAGTCTTATAAATCTATTTTTTTCTTCTCCTTTTATTCCTCTCCTGTCACTGGCAGAGGTATCAACTTAAATTCTGCTGCTTTGGGAATGTATGTGGAATTTCATTTGCTACTAACTGTCACACTTTCAGATGTCTGACCCTGGCTTGGAAATACAGTATACAGTGTATCCCTAAGATAAATGAACTGAGCAGCATGTTTCTTATTACTTCATCTCTTGCTGTCTTCCATATTAAAAACTAAACAGTGAATAAAAACCAGCATGTAAACTGACCCACTTGTATTAAGCACAGCACTAAGCAAGATAATTCTACATGTTCAGTCTGTGCGCTTCAACTCCCTGTGTGATATAGTGCTGGCTCTGCCTCTTAGAGCAGCATGCTTTTCTTCTACTGCTGCTCCTGATTATTGTAACCAGAAGGCAAACAGATGTTCCTGGTAAGCCCGTTAAATATAGTGTTGAACTCAAATTCATCATAACTTAAACCTCTTTCTGAAAGAGGTCTTTTCCCTTTGTCCCTAACCCAGATCACATCTTGGACTTGCAACTTAAAAAGAGTTAGAGAGGGGTCATTAGTTGACTGCCTTCTACTTCTGGAGAGGGATTTCCTATTTATGCACTCATGTGACTGGTACCATCAGAAAAGATTACTCTTCCACCAACCCATAACTGAAGAGCATTGAACATCAGATATTGTTCAATCTGATGCAGATAATTGTCCTTCAGAGGTCAGAAATGCATTGCTCAAGAGATGTCCACAGTGCATGGTTTTAAATAAGGGGAAAAAAAATAAAATCAAATGCGTTAAGCATTAGGAGAGCAAAGCACTGAACTACTTGATACAACTTCTGCAAAACTGAAGTGGATTGCAATGCGTTCTGTTCCTCAAAGTCATTTATTTAAAGCCCTGCCCTGAGTTGCATCCACATTACTTCAATATTTCTATATGCATTTGAGTGTCAGAAAACACTCTGCTTTCCCTTGACTTGTATAGTATCCTCTCTGAAAATTCTGGCAGTGCATGTGTTGAACAGAGCTGCAATTATTCCAACACTGTTAGACTGGAGTTTTACTGTGACAAGATTTGTGGATTGAAAACTGGGTAACTGCAGGGCTGTTGGGCAGCTTTATGCATGTGCTTGTAAGAATACATGCTACTAATGGAAGTTGCTACAATAACATAAATTTATTTTGAATCTTGGTAAAACAGCAATAGACTGAGTCAAAAAAATCTGTAAAGAACTCTTCTAGCTTTTTAAGAAAATGCAAGATGAAGGTAGTGGTGACTGCTGAAAACTAGGAAAAAATAGGATTAAGATTTGTCATACAGATATTTTATAATAGAAAATTAAGCCACTTTGTCAGAGGACCAAGGAGAGACTGAAAAAGACTTCCTTAAATCAAAGAACTACAATTCTTTACAGGTTAGTTTTTATTCTTACAGTACTGCTATTTCATCTAAATAGTAGAAATGGATATGATACAAAGAATACAAAGGCAGTGTTTGAGTTCTGGACACTGTGTAATGATGGTAACTGGCAATATAAAGACAGTGTTTCTTTTGCTCACCATTTTCTAAATAAAAAGCCTAAAAGTAAAGGCAGATGTGTGGTTACTGCTATACAACAATTACTCTAATGTATGCTGCAAATATCTTCATTTTAATTAAAAAAAAAAAAACCACAAATTTTTGTGCATGTAAAGTTTGTTTCCTTAAGACCCTCATGGAAATGCTGCAAAAATTTGCATATAGAAAGGTCTAATAAACCATAACACCCAACATGAGAGATTGGGAGTTGATCATTTGCCAGTAAGCATTGCCAGTAGTAGAATATGTATTTACTGAAATTAGTTTAGAAATGCAATGCATGAAAAAAAAACAACTTGAAAACATTCTGGGGAAAAAAAAATAAAAATCTAAGTTTAGTATTTCTCTAAGCTTCCTTGACCCTGTGTCATTGTTTAACCCCAGGTGGCAACTAAGCACCACACAGCTGTTCGCTCATTCCCCCCACATCGGGATGGGGGAGAGAATCGGAAGAATAAAAGTGAGAAAATTCGTGGACTGAGATAAAGACAGTTTAATAGGTAAAGCAAAAGTCATGCATGCAAGCAAATCAAACCAAGGAATTCATTCACTACTTCCCACGGGCAGGCAGGTGTTCAGCCATCTCCAGGAAAGCAGGGCTCCATCACACATAATGGTTACTTGGGAAGACAAGCGCCATCACTTCGAACATCCCACACTTCCTTCTTCTTCTCCCAGACTTATATGCTGAGCATGATGTCATATGGTATGGAATATCCCTTTGGTCAGTTGGGGTCAGCTGTCCTGTCTGTGTCCCCTCCCAACTTCTTGTGCACCCCCCCAGCCTGCTCACTGCTGGGATGGTGTGAGAGGCAGAAAAGGCCTTGACTCTGTGCCAGCACTGCTCAGCAATAACTAAAATATCCCTGTGTTATCAACACTGTTTCCAGCACAAATCCAAAACATATCCCCATACTAGCTACTATGAAGAAAATTAACTCTATCCCAGCCAAAACCAGCACATTCTCTACCCCTTATTCCATACTATTTATGTCATGCTCAGGTCCCACACTATCCAATACATCCTCATTAACCAACCCCCCACTTCCCATTTGTTCATATAATACACAGATATCATACCCTTAGTCTATGGGCCACCCCTGTAAAATGTCTGTAAAATGTCCATTGAGTTCATTTAGTCCATGACTTTGGGCTCCATCTCTTATGGTGGACACTGAGGACAGGAGAGGTGTTGTGTTGAGTGGAGTTACTGGGCACCAAAGCCAGCTCGGGTCGGGTCCACTGCTGCACTTGCACTGCTTCTTGTAAGGCTTGTCCTCCATTGGTTCAGGTGGTTCCTGCTACAGTAATTCCTATAACATGCAACTCAAATCATGGGTTACAGCAATTTAAAGTTATTTCCGTTACAATCTCCACCCCTGGTCCCTTTGGACCAGATCATAGGGATGACATTGCAATAAACTCCTCCACTTGCCCCTGCTCCAGCTTGGACTTATCCACAGACTGCAGTCCCTTAAGGGGGTACCTGCTCCAAGTGGAGCCTTATCCATGAGCCACAGTCTCTCCAGGGGTATACCTGCTCGGCATAGACTTATCCACAGCCACAGTCGCTTCGAGTTGCATCTGTTTCAGCGTGGCCTTCTCAATGAGCCAAAATGCCTTCAAAAGTAAACCTGTTCCAACATGGCCTTACCCATAGCTGCAGTCCCTCCAGGGTGTACCTGCTCTGTTCTGGGCTTATCCATGGCCACGTGCTTTGAGATGTTCCAGCACGACCCCATGCACAGCCACTGATGCTTCAAGGTGTACCTGCTGCAGCATGGACTTATCCACAGCCACGGATGCTTTGAGGTGTACCTTCTCCACCATGGAGTCTCCTGGTACCGCGTGGACTCATGCACAGGTAACAATGCCTTCAATGTGAGTTCGTACTAGAGTTCCAGCCTGTCCAGTTCAGCACCACAGAAACAGCAGCAATGCCCTGACCATCTGTAAGAACAGACGCATGGCCATTGCTGTTATAAAAATGTTCCCAGGCAAGGTAGAGTAAGAAGATAAGCAGTACAGCAGTATAGCAAGCAATGAAAAAAAAAACCACGTCCCAACTCATGGCTACGTGGGCATCTACATGACGTACTTTTACAATCAGCTTCTCTAGCCGGGCAGCAATGTCTTGCCACAATGGGGCAGCCCAGACGGGTTTACCTCTATGATGCCAGTTGCTCTGCTTCCACTGCTGTAACCACCCCCACAGGGCATTGGCCACCATCCGTGAATCAGTATAGAGGTACAGCGTTGGCCACTTTTCTCTTTCAGCAATGTCTAGAGCCAGCTGGATGGCTTTCACCTCTGCAAACCGACTTGATTCACCTTCTCCTTCAGCAGCTTCTGCAACTCGCCGTGTAGGACTCCATACAGCGGCCTTCCACCTCTGATGCTTTCCCGCAATGTGACAGGACCCATCAGTGAACAGGGCATATGGCTTCTCATTTGCTGGCAGTTTATTATATGGTGGGGATTCTTCAGCACGTGTCACCTCCTCCTCTGTTATATTCCAAAATCTTTGCCTTCTGGCCACTCCACGATCACTTCCAGAATTCCTGGACGATTGGGGTTTCCTAATCGAGCCTGCTGTGTGATCAGTGTGACCCACTTACTCCACGTAGCATCAGTTGCTTGGTGTGTAGAGGGGACCCTCTCTCTGAACATCCAGCCCAGCACTAGCAGTCGGGGTGCCAGGAGGAGCTGTGCTTCAGTACCAATCACTTGTGAAGCAGCTCGAACCCCTTCGTAGGCTGCCAATATCTCCTTTTCCATTGGAGCGTAGCGGGCCTCGGATCCTCTGTATCCCTGACTCCAAAACCCCAGGGGTCGGCCTCGAGTCTCCCCTGGTGCTTTCTGCCAGAGACTCCAGGTAGGGCCATTCTCCCCGGCTGCGATGCAGAGCACATGCATTACATCTGGTCCTGCTTGGACTGGTCCAAGAGCTACCGCATGAACTATTTCTTGTTTAATTTGTTCAAAGGCTTGTCGTTACTCAGGGCCCCATTTGAAATCATTCTTCTTCTGAGTCATGCGATAGAGAGGGCTTACAATGAGACTGTAATTTGGAATATGCATTCTCCAGAAACCCACAACGCCTAAGAAAGGTTGTGTTTCCTTTTTGTTGGTCGGTGGAGACATAGCTGCTATATTGTTGATCACATCCATTGGGATCTGACGACACCCGTCTTGCCATTTTATTCCTAGAAACTGGATCTCCTGCACAGGTCCCTTGACCTTGCTTCATTTTATGGCAAAACCGGCTTTCAGAAGGATTTGGACTACATTCTTCCCTTTCTCAGAAACTTCTTCTGCTGTGCTGCCCCATACAATGATGTCATCAATGCATTGCAGTTGTTTTGGGGCTTCACCCTTTTCCACTGCAGTCTGGATAAGTCCATCGCAAATGTTGGGGCTGTGTTTCCAAAACAGAGCAATGAGAAATAAAACCAAATCTTAAAATGCCTGCCCCCACCCCTCCCTTCTTTCCAGGTTTAACTTTACTCCCGATTGCTACCTACTCCCCCCAGTGGCACAGGGGGATGGGGAATGGGAGTTGCAGTCAGTTCATCGCACATTATCTCTGCTGCTGCTCCTTCCTCCTCAGAGGGAGGACTCCTCACACTCTTCCCCTGCTCCAGCGTGGGGTCCCTCTCATGGGAGACAGTCCTCCACGAACTTTTCCAATGTGAGTCGTTCCCACGGGCAACAAACTGCTCCAGCGTGGGTCCCTTCCATGGGGTGCAGAACTTCAGGAACAGACTGCTCCAGCGTGGGTCCCCCACGGGGTCACAAGTCCTGCCAGCAAACCTGATCCGGCGTGGGCTCCTCTCTCCACAGATCCACAAGTCCTGCCAGGAGCTTGCTCCAGCACGGGCTTCCCATGCGGTCACAGCCTCCTTCAGGTGTCTTCACCTGCTCTGGTGTGGGGTCCTCCATGGGCTGCAGGTGGATATCTGCTCCTCATCATCTTCCATGGGCTGCAGGGGGACAACCTGCCTCACCATGGTCTTCCCCATGGGCTGTAGGGGAATCTCTGCTCCGGCACCTGGAGTACCTCTTCCTCCCCCTCCTTCTGCACTGACCTTGGTGTCTGCAAAGTTGTTTCTCAAATCTTCTCACTCCTCTCTCTGAGTGCAAATGCCACTCCTAAGGTTTTTCTTCCCATTTCTTAAAGGTATAATCACAAAGGTGCTACCACTGTCGCTGATTGGCTTGGCCTTGGCCAGTAGCATGTCCGTCTTGGAGCCAGCTGACATCGATTGTGTAGGACAAATTCTTGCAGAAGCCACCTCTGTATCCCCCCACTACCAAAACCTTGACATGCAAAGCCAATACAAGATGACATCCAGAATGAGCTGTTCCATCACCTTTCCAGGGATGGAGGTGAGGCTGACTGCCCTGTAGTTTCCTGGGTCCTCCTTCCTGCACTTTTTGAAGACTGGAGTGACATTGGCTTTCCTCCAGTCCTCAGGCACCTCTCCTGTTCTCCATGACAAAGATGATGGAGGGTGGCCTCGCAATAACATCTGCTAGCTCCCTGAGCACTCGTGGGTGCATCCCATCAGGGCCCAAGGATTTGTGGATGTCAAGATCACCTAGATGTTCTCTAACCTGATCCTCCTTGACCAAGGGAAGGTCTTCCTTTTGCAAGACTTTCTCTCCTGCTTCCAGGGTGTGGGATTCCTGAGGGCTGGCCTTAGCAGTCAAGACTGAAGCAAAGAAGGCATTCAGTAACTCCGCCTTCTCTGTATCCTCCATCACCAGGACACCCACCTCATTCAGCAGCGGGCCCACATTTTCCCTAGTCATCCTTTTGCTGCTGATGTATTTGAAAAAGCCCTTCTTGTTGTCCTGGACATCCCTTGCCAGATTTAATTCCAAGTGGGCCTTAGCCTTCCCCGTTGCATCCCTACATATTCTGACTACATTCCTATATTCCTCCCAAGTGGCCAGTCCCTTTTTACACATTCTGTAAACTTCTTTCTTCCCTCTGAGTTTTTCCAGGAACTCCTTGCTCATCCATGCAGGTCTCCTGCCTCCTTTGCTTGATTTCCTACTCTTCGGGATGCACCAATCTTGAGCTCGGAGGAAGTGGTGCTTGAATATTGACCAGCTCTCTTGGACCCCCTTGCCTTCTAGAGCCCTAACCCGTGGGATTCTCCCAAGCAGGTCTTTGAAGAGGCCACAGTTAGCTTTCCTGAAGTCCAGGGTTGTAATCCTACTTATTGCCCTGCTCCTTCCACACAGGATCCTGAACTCTACCATCTCATGGTCACTGCAGCCAAGGCTGCCCTTAACCTTCACATCCCCAACCAGTCCTTCTTTGTTTGTGTGTTGGTTTTGCGTGGCAAGGTTTTGGTAGCGGGGGGGGGCTACAGGGGTGGCTTCTGTGAGAAGCTGCTAGAAGGTTCCCCTGTGTCTGATAGAGCCAATGCCAGCCAGCTCCTAGACGGACCCGCCACTGGCCAAGGCCAAGCCAATCAGCGCCTCTGTGATAACATATTTAAGAAAGAGAAAAAACATTTAGAGAGCGCTTTTGCAGCCGGAGAGAGGAGTGAGAAGATGTAAGAACATCTGCAGACACCAAGGTCAGTGAAGAAGGAGGGGGAGGAGGTGCTCCAGGCGCCGGAGCAAGATTCCCCTGCAGCCCGTGGTGAAGACCATGGTGAAGCAGGCTGTCCCCCTGCAGCCCATGGAGGGAGGATGAGGGGGTGTAGAGATTCCACCTGCAGCCTGTGGAGGACCCCACGCCGGAGCAGGTGGAGACACCTGAAGGAGGCTGTGACCCTGTGGGAAGCCCGCACTGGAGCAAGCTCCTGGCAGGACCTGTGGATCCGTGGAGAGAGGAGCCCACGCCAGAGCAGGTTTGCTGACAGGACTTGTGACCCCGTGGGGGACCCACGCTGGAGCAGTTTGCTCCTGAAGGTCTGCACCCCGTGGAGGAGACTCACGTTGGAGAAGGCCGTGAAGGACTGTCTCCCGTGAGAGGGACCCCACGCTGGAGCGGGGGAACAATGAGTCCTCCCCCTGAGGATGAAGAAGCGGCAGAAACACCGTGTGAGGAACTGACCGTAACCCCCACTCTCTGTCCCCCTGTGCCGCTGAGGGGGGCGGAGGTTGAAGCCGGGAGTGAAGTTGAGCCCGGGAAGATGGGAGGGGTGGGGGGAGGTGTTTTTAAGATTTGGTTTTACTTCTCATTCCTCTACTCTGTTTTGCTTAGTAATAAATAAGATAAATTCCCTCTCTAAGTTCGGTCTGTTTTGCTCGTGATGATAATTAGAGAATGATCTCTCCCTGTCCTTATCTCGACCCGTAAGTTTTACCTTTTCTCCCCTGTCTAATGAAAGAGGGGAGTGATAGAGCGGCTCTGGTGGGCACCTGGCCCTCAGCCAGGGTCAACCCACCACAGTTTTTTTGGCGCCCAACGTGGGGCACGGGAAAATCGAGATAAGGATAGTAATTGGAAGAGGTAACGGGCAAAACATTGACAGAACGTAACTTGAGAGTGATATAGTGGTGAAGGGACTAGAGGTAGATTTTGTGTGTAGATTGTCCACTCTTGTTTGGTGTTGTGATAGTGTTGTTTTGATGTTGGTGTGGGGAATTCTTTTTTCTTTTCCTTTGTTGATGTGATTAGTGTTTATGAAGTTTTGTGTTGAATGTATATTTTAATGATAATTCTTAAATATGTGATTCACAGAGGCGAGGGGTGGAATGTGTTGGTTTTGCATGGCAAGGTTTTGGTAGCGGGGGGGGCTACAGGGGTGGCTTCTGTGAGAAGCTGCTAGAAGCTTCCCCTGTGTCTGACAGAGCCAATGCCAGCCGGCTCCTAGACGGACCCGCCGCTGGCCAAGGCCAAGCCAATCAGCGCCTCTGTGATAACATATTTAAGAAAGAGAAAAACAGTTAGAGAGCGCTTTTGCAGCCGGAGAGAGGAGTGAGAAGATGTAAGAACATCTGCAGACACCAAGGTCAGTGAAGAAGGAGGGGGAGGAGGTGCTCCAGGCGCCGGAGCAAGATTCCCCTGCAGCCCGTGGTGAAGACCATGGTGAAGCAGGCTGTCCCCCTGCAGCCCATGGAGGGAGGATGAGGGGGTGTAGAGATTCCACCTGCAGCCTGTGGAGGACCCCACGCCGGAGCAGGTGGAGGCACCTGAAGGAGGCTGTGACCCCGTGGGAAGCCCGTGCTGGAGCAAGCTCCTGGCAGGACCTGTGGATCCGTGGAGAGAGGAGCCCACGCCAGAGCAGGTTTGCTGACAGGACTTGTGACCCCGTGGGGGACCCACGCTGGAGCAGTTTGCTCCTGAAGGTCTGCACCCCGTGGAGGAGACTCACGTTGGAGAAGGCCGTGAAGGACTGTCTCCCGTGAGAGGGACCCCACGCTGGAGCGGGGGAACAATGAGTCCTCCCCCTGAGGATGAAGAAGCGGCAGAAACACCGTGTGAGGAACTGACCGTAACCCCCACTCCCCGTCCCCCTGTGCCGCTGGGGGGGGCGGAGGTTGAAGCCGGGAGTGAAGTTGAGCCTGGGAAGATGGGAGGGGTGGGGGGAGGGGTTTTTAAGATTTGGTTTTACTTCTCATTCCTCTACTCTGTTTTGCTTAGTAATAAATAAGATGAATTCCCTCTCTAAGTTCGGTCTGTTTTGCTCGTGATGATAATTAGAGAATGATCTCTCCCTGTCCTTATCTCGACCCGTAAGTTTTACCTTTTCTCCCCTGTCTAATGAAAGAGGGGAGTGATAGAGCGGCTCTGGTGGGCACCTGGCCCTCAGCCAGGGTCAACCCACTGCAGTTTGGTAGTACAAGGTCCAGCAGCACACCCCTCCTTGTGGGGTCCTCCACCACCTGTGTCAAAAAGTTGTCATCAATGCTCTGCAGGAACCTCCTGGACTGTGCCTGCCTGGCTGTGTTGCTTTTCCAGCAAATATCAGGGTGGTTGAGGTCCCCCATGAGGACAAGGGCCTGGGATTGTGAGGCTACTTCCAGCTGTCTGTAGAAGGCCTCATTGACTTCCTCTTCCTGATCAAGTGACCTGTAGTAAACACCCACAACAGTGTCACCCGTATTAGCCTGCCCCTTCATTCTTACCCATAAGCTCTCGACTCTTTCTTCATCCACCCCTAGGCAGAGCTCGATACATTCCAGTTACTCTCTCACATAAAGAGCAACTCCACCACCTCGCCTTGCTGGCCTGTCTTTCCTAAAAAGTATGCAGCCATCCATGACAGCATTCCAGTCATGTGAGCTTGTCCTGGTTTCAGCTGAGAGGATTGATTTTTCTTCATGGTAGCTAGTGTGGGGATATGTTTTGGATTTGTGCTGGAGACAGCATTGATAATATAGAGATGTTTTTGTTCTATGGACTGTGGTGGGTTGACCCTGGCTGAGGGCCAGGTGCCCACCAGAGCCGCTCTATCACTCCCCTCTTTCATTAGACAGGGGAGAAAAGGTAAAACTTACGGGTCGAGATAAGGACAGGGAGAGATCATTCTCTAATTATCATCACGAGCAAAACAGACCGAACTTAGAGAGGGAATTCATCTTATTTATTACTAAGCAAAACAGAGTAGAGGAATGAGAAGTAAAACCAAATCTTAAAAACACCTCCCCCCACCCCTCCCATCTTCCCGGGCTCAACTTCACTCCCGGCTTCAACCTCCGCCCCCCCCAGCGGCACAGGGGGAGGACTCATCGTTCCCCCGCTCCAGCATGGAGTCCCTCTCACGGGAGACAGTCCTTCACGACCTTCTCCAAGGTGAGTCTCCTCCACGGGGTGCAGACCTTCAGGAGCAAACTGCTCCAGCGTGGGTCCCCCACGGGGTCACAAGTCCTGTCAGCAAACCTGCTCTGGCGTGGGCTCCTCTCTCCACAGATCCACAGGTCCTGCCAGGAGCTTGCTCCAGCGCGGGCTTCCCACGGGGTCACAGCCTCCTTCAGGTGCCTCCACCCGCTCCGGCGTGGGGTCCTCCACGGGCTGCAGGTGGAATCGCTACACCCCCTCATCCTCCTTCCATGGGCTGCAGGGGGACAGCCTGCTTCACCATGGTCTTCACCACGGGCTGCAGGGGGATCTCTGCTCTGGCGCCTGGAGCACCTCCTCCCCCTCCTTCTGCACTGACCTTGGTGGCTGCAGATGTTCTTACATCTTCTCACTCCTCTCTCTGGCTGCAAAAGCGCTCTCTAACTGTTTTTGTCTTTCTTAAAAATGTTCTCACAGAGGCGCTGATTGGCTTGGCCTTGGCCAGCGGCGGGTCCGTCTTGGAGCCGGCTGGCATTGGCTCTGTCAGACACAGGGGAAGCTTCTAGCAGCTTCTCACAGAAGACACCCCTGTAGCCCCTCCCCGCTACCAAAACCTTGCCACGCAAAACCAACACATTCCACCCCTCGCCTCTGTGAATCACATATTTAAGAATTATCATTAAAATATACATTCAACACAAAACTTCATAAACACTAATCACATCAACAAAGGAAAAGAAAAAAAGAATTCCCCACACCAACATCAAAACAACACTATCACAACACCAAACAAGAGTGGACAACCTACACACAAAATCTACCTCTAGTCCCTTCACCACTATATCACTCTCAAGTTACGTTCAGTCAATGTCTTGCCTGTTACCTCTTCCAATTACTATCCTTATCTCGATTTTCTCGTGCACCACGTTGGGCGCCAAAAAGGACTGTGGTGGGTTGACCCTGGCTGAGGGCCAGGTGCCCACCAGAGCCGCTCTATCACTCCCCTCCTTCATTAGACAGGGGAGAAAAGGTACAATGAAAAAAAAACTTACGGGTCGAGATAAGGACAGGGAGAGATCATTCTCTAATTATCATCACGAGCAAAACAGACCGAACTTAGAGAGGGAATTCATCTAATTTATTACTAAGCAAAACAGAGTAGAGGAATGAGAAATAAAACCAAATCTTAAAAACCCCTCCCCCCACCCCTCCCATCTTCCCGGGCTCAACTTCACTCCCGGCTTCAACCTCCGCCCCCCCCAGCGGCACAGGGGGAGGACTCATCGTTCCCCCGCTCCAGCGTGGGGTCCCTCTCACGGGAGACAGTCCTTCACGACCTTCTCCAACGTGAGTCTCCTCCACGGGGTGCAGACCTTCAGGAGCAGACTGCTCCAGCGTGGGTCCCCCATGGGGTCACAAGTCCTGTCAGCAAACCTGCTCTTGCGTGGGTTCCTCTCTCCACGGATCCACAGGTCCTTCCAGGAGCTTGCTCCAGCGCGGGCTTCCCACAGGGCCACAGCCTCCTTCAGGTGCCTCCACCCGCTCCGGCGTGGGGTCCTCCACGGGCTGCAGGTGGAATCGCTACACCCCCTCATCCTCCCTCCATGGGCTGCAGGGGGACAGCCTGCTTCACCATGGTCTTCACCACGGGCTGCAGGGGAATCTTGCTCCGGCGCCTGGAGCACCTCCTCCCCCTCCTTCTGCACTGACCTTGGTGTCTGCAAATATTCTTACATCTTCTCACTCCTCTCTCTGGCTGCAAAAGCGCTCTCTAACTGTTTTTCTCTTTCTTAAATATGTTATCACAGAGGCACTGATTGGCTTGGCCTTGGCCAGTGGTGGGTCCGTCTTGGAGCCGGCTGGCATTGGCTCTGTCAGACACAGGGGAAGCTTCTAGCAGCTTCTCACAGAAGCCACCCCTGTAGCCCCCCCGCTACCAAAACCTTGCCACGCAAAACCAACACAGGACTTATTGTTGAGCAGTGTTTACACGGGGCCAAGGCCTTTTCTGCTTCTTGCACTGCCCTGCCAGCGGGATGGCTGGGGGTGGACAAGAAGTTGGGAGGAGACACAGACAGGACAGGTGACCCAAACTGACCAAAGGGGTATTCCATACTATATGACGTCATGCTCAGTTTATAAGGAGCTTGGGGGAAGAGAGAGGGGGGGCGGCGGCATTCGGAGCAATGGCGTTTGTCTTCCCAAGTAACCGTTACGCGTGACAGAGCCCTGCTTTCCTGGAGATGGCTGAACACCTGCCTGCCCATGGGAAGTGGTGAATGAATTCCTTGCTTTGCTTTGCTTGTGCGCGCGGCTTTTGCTTTACCTATTAAACTGTCTTTATCTCAACCCACGAGTTTTCTCACTTTAACTCTTCCAATTCTCTCCCCCATCCCGACGGGGGGGAAGTGAACGAGCGGCTGCGTGGTGCTCAGCTGCTGGCGGGGGTAAAACCACGACAGAGCTATCCCACCATGTCTCTGTAATTGCAATGAGATCATGGCCCTGCGACTGCACACAGACCTCTAGTTCTTCCTGTATATTCCCTATGCTGCGTGTGTTGGTGTGCAGGCATTTTAGAGAGGTAATCAAGCATGGAGGTTTCCCTGGAGGGGTGCAAGAGGGTCCACCGTAGCCATACACACCCTTGAGGTGGTTGGCTTTCTGGTTCTCATCTTGGGAGGCAGCTACGGGACATTTGTCACTGCTCTGGTTGGCCTGGCTTATTCCCCAGTTGGATGCAATGGCATGAGCATTGCCATTTTGGACCCTGCCCCTTGAGTCCTTCAGTTTAAAGCCCACTTCACCAAGTTGGCCAATCTGCTGCCAAAGATTCCCTTGCCTCTTCTAGACAAGTGGATCCCATCCCTCCCTAACAGGTTATAGTCATCAAAGAATGTCCCATTGTCATAAAAGCCAAAACCCTCGTGATGGCACCAGCCACGTAGCCAGGAGTTGATATGCATTATACGTCTATTTCTGGCTGCCCCCTTCCCTCCAACTGGTAGAATGGAGGAAAAGCTAACTTGGGCACCAATGCTTTTCACTTGCACCCCCAGGGCTTTATAGTCTTCCTCGATTCTGCCCAGGTTCCAGCTTGCAGTGCCATTCATGCCCACATGAAAGAGTAGCAGTGGATAGTAGTCTGTGCTCTTGACAAGTTGTGGCACCCTCTCAGCAACATCCCGGATCTTGGCTCCTGGAAGGCAGCATACCTCTCGTGACTTTGTGTCAGGTCAGCAGATGGGCACCTCAGTGCCCCTTAACAAAGGGTCACCCACTACGAGCACTCGTCATTTCTTTTTACGGTATCCACTGTGTGCTGCTGGTACAGTTTCTCCTTGCACATCTTGCTCGTGGGTGTCTATAGCTGTCAAAGCTTCATATCTGGTTTTGGTTGTGAAGCTGGAGAGTGGAGACTGGAGTCCTGCTTTTGTGGGTCATCAGGGTCCAAGGTGTCTCATTGTCAGTGGTGTCCGCTACAGGAACTTGGTTATGAAACCACTTATCTATCTCCGTCTCGGCCCCTCTAATACTGTGCAGCCTTTTAACTGTTTCCTGAAACTTGACCACCTGACGTAACAGATCATCAACCTGTGCACATCTTGTGCAGGTTGTGCACCTTTTCACCAGGAGAAGGGTCTGGGCACTCACTGCAACCTACTGCCTGTAATGAAGCCTCCTTCTTTACCAGTTCCATCTGGGTGGATGCATCAGACATCTCAGGGGAGATGTTCTCTGTAGGAACACTGGTTTTAGCTCTGAGGCAGATGCTCACCTTTTTGGCAGAGACCTAGAGCACTTCCCTGGGCTGTGGACCTACAAGTAGGTTACAGGGCCTTCTCTGTGTGCCCTCCCATGCGAAGTGCCATGCCACGTGACTGACATGCCACGCCCTGTTTGCTCATCCTGTTCACAGCTCTCTGGGTCACTAGCACTCCCTAGGGCTGTTTAAATCTCCCACAGTTGCTCCTGGCAATGCCCCAGCCACATCAGCTTCACTTGCAAGAGCTGCTGGCTCTTGGTGGGTCTCTTTGCTCATCCTCGGGTTTCCCTGGCTCCAGGAAACCCCCGTCCACCTCAATCTAGCGCTCGGCCACAGAACTTATCATTGCCGCCATGACGTTCCCTTGACAGGGATCCCAGCTGCTTGGCTTCCCTATCCTCTAATACCAGGCTACTGGCTCCGTTATCTCAGCATCGAAGCAGCCAGGTGACAAGTTGCTCGCATAATCGAGAGCTGAAATATTTTTGCATATCTCGTAGCTCACTCAGGGATAGGGATCGAGTGGATATCTCCGGTTCTGTCTCTTTCTTCTGTTCTTGTGATAGCCCTGTTCCGTCATCCTTTACTAAACCTGTCCATTTCTTCTTGTGTATAGGGGCATCTGATACTGGTATGGGTTGGTTTTCTGATTCAGCTGCAGTGCTTATTGCTGGGTTTGAATAGCCACAGAGTATGTCACCAGGGTTTGAGTAGCCACAGTGCCTGTCACTGGGGTTTGAGTAGCCACAGTGCTTGTCACAGGGGTTGGATTAACCACAGTACCTGTTGCCAGGATTGGAGTAGCCACAGTGCCTGTCGCCAGAGTTGGAGTAGCCGCAGTGCCTGTCACAGGGCTTGATCGCTGGGTGGTATTCTTAAATAGTTGTTTAACCCTAAACAAGACCTGAACCACATTCAGGAGACCTAGCAATAGAAGCATGCTGGTCTGAACATCCCAAGGATATTCAACATTCTCAAGAGCTATTGTAATTAGCCTAGAGAAGAAGGGGAAGGTGAGGGAAGGTGTCTCCCCCACATACTGGCTCTCCGAGGAGAAAAAGTAAAAAGTATAATTAATAGCTTCCAACAGATGGCTCCCGAAGTACAGAGATGAAACTGTTACTGTCGCTGCGCTGCCGCTGAATACAGATTCAGCTGTCACTGAATATAAATACAAAACTGGTCTAACTATCTGTGGTGGGTTGACCCTGGCTGGATGCCAGGTGCCCACCAAAGCCACTCTATCACTCCCCCTCCTCAGCTGGACAGGGGAGAGAAAAAATAATGGAAGGTATAATGTGGGTTCAGATAAGGACAGGGAGAGATCATTCACCAATTACCATCATGGGAAAAACAGACTGAACTTCTTAGAAAAAAAATTCATCTAATTTATTACTAAGCAAAAAAGAGTAGAAGAATGAGAAATAAAATCAAATCTTAAAACATCTCCTCCTACCCCTCCCTTCTTCCCGAGCTTCACTTTACTCCCGAATTCTCTACCTACTCCCCCCGAGTGGCATAGGGGGATGGGGAATGGGGTTTAAACACATTCTCTCTGGTGCTCCTTCCTCCTCAGGGGGAGGACTCCTCACACTCTTCCCCTGCTCCAGCGTGCGGTCCCTCTCACGGGAGACAGCCCTCCACCAACTTCTCCAACGTGAGTCCTTCCCATGGGCTACAGTTCTTCAAGACCTGCTCCAGCGTGGGTCCCTTCCATGGGGTGCAGACCTTCAGGAAGAGATTGCTCCAGCGTGGGTCCCCCACGGAGCCAGAAAACCTGCCCTGGCGTGGGCTCCTCTCTCCACGGGTCCACAGGTCCTGCCAGGAGCCTGCTCAATCGTGGGCTTCCCACAGGGTCACAGCCTCCTTCAGGTGTCTCCACCTGCTCTGGTGTGGGGTCCTCCACAGGCTGCAGGTGGATATCTGCTTGTCCTCGGTTTGGCTAGGACAGAGTTAATTTTCACCAGAAGCTGGGATGGGACACAGCCAGGACAGCTGACCCAAACTAGCCAAAGGGGGTATTCCATACCATGTGACATCATGCTCAGTGAGTGAGCAACCACATGGTGCTCAACTGCCAGCTGGGGCTAAACCACGACAGTCCTTTTTTGAGCCCAACGTGGGGCACGAAGGCTTGAGATAACAGACAGATTTGCCCCGAGTGTGTTAAAACAAAGTTGTTATAAGTATTTATTGCATTATTTTAAGCAGCCGCTGGTCACAATGGTATTTTGTTTGGTCACGTGGCTGTGGTATTTAAACCCTTACTTGCTGTATGTACTCCTTGCGATGCTGTTTATCATCTCTGGGAGAGGGGCACGGATTCTCATTTTGCTGTACTGTGCAATCTCAACTTATGATATGATAACATCAATGGTCATGAGCTTAAGTTGGTATTTGTATGGGGCCTTGCTGTCATGCCTGTACCTCGGACAATATCTCTTTGAATTGTTTAATAATCACACCCAATCTATGGGGAAGGGAGGGGGCGGGATACTTTCTCCAGCTATTTCACCTCCCGTTTTCCGTTCAGGCTAGTCACAGCAGCTTTTGAGAACTTTGAATACCCTTGGGATATTCAAGCCAGCATGCTCCTATTATTATGTCTTCTGAATGTGTTTCAAATCTTGTTCAGGGTTACAAAAAAGTGTTTTAAGAATACCAGCCAGGGATCTTCCCCGAGGCTGAATAGTCAGGGCTGGCATGGCATGTGGGAGAGTATGGTCAGGCATCTAGAGAACTTCTCACCCCCAATGGTTTGGAATTTCAGCCCCGAACAACTACAGGACCCTGATAAAGTGCTAGAATATTTGAAAGGAAAATGCTGTGGCTATTCCAAGGAGGCACAACTTACCGCCCTGTGCTGGGCCCTGGCCACTATCTACCAAACACTGCTCAATAGTAGGCAGCACCATCGGGGGAAGAGAGGGAGAATAGACCCACTGGCACGGCAGCTAGCTCAGCCTTCATGACAGGCACTGCAGCTACCCCAACCCCCACAATAGGCACTGTGGCTACTCACACCCCAACGACAGACACTGGTTACTCAAACCTCTGTGACATGGTTTAGCCCCAGCCGGCAGCTAAGTGCCACACACCGCTCGCTCACCCCTCCCCCAGCGGGATGTGGAGGAGAACAGAAAAACAACGGCAAAGCCTCGAGGGTTGGGATAAGGGCAGTTTACTGGGACAGCAAGGGAGAGGGAAAACAATCAACAACAGTACTGATAACAGATAGTAACAATGAGTGATAACAGAGAACGATATACTGATCCCACAACCGACCCGACCGGATGCTGGACCTGTCCCGGAGCCACCCGACACGCCGAACCCGCCCCTGCCCGACTAGCCCCCTTTTATGGTGAGCATGACATCACATGGTATGGAATAGCCCCCGGCCAGCTTGGCTCACCTGTCCTGGCTCCTTGTCAAATTAACTCTATCCTTGCCAGAATCAGGACACTCTGTGACAGAGACTGCAGGTGAACCAAAAAAACAACCTGTACTGGTATCAGTTGCCCCCATACACAAGAAGAAATACACCAAGAAATCAGTTTGCTTAGTGAAGGGTGATGATGAACTGAGACCATCACGAGAACAGGAGGAAGAAGAGCCAGAACCAGCAGCAATCATCCGATCCCTGTCCCTGAGTGAGCTGCGAGATATGAGAAAAGATTTCAGCCGCCATCCAGGGGAGCACATCATTACCTGGCTGCTCCGATCCTGGGATAATGGGGCCAGTAGCCTGGACACAGTTACCCACAGACCCTGAAGTTCAGTGCATACAACCTATGTGGCAGAAGTTTGTACGGAGCGTACCATCATCGTACGCCAACTCACTGGCAGTAATGGATTGGAAAAGTGAAGAGGCACCAACAGTGGATGAAGTGGCTGGCTGACTCTGGCAATATGAAGAAAGTCTCTCTTCCTCCCTCATCTCGGCTGTGGAGGAACTGTCCCGGGAGTTCCAGCAATTCAGAGAGTATAGGTCCTACTCCCCACTTGTACAAACCAGTATCTTGGCTATTCAGAGTAAGTGTTCCTCTGCTCAGGAGAGAGGATATAGAGGGTACACACCATGAGGCACCCAATTTTTTTTCTCTGTGTGACCACGGAGAGGACATGAGGAAGTGGGGTAGAAAACCTACCTCGATCTTACAGGTAAGAGTACATGAGTTGCAAGGCAAAACAGTCACAAAAAGGGGATTGTCCCAGGAAAAATGCTGCTCCTTTTTCCAGCGGGCAGTTGTGGGATGCCGGACTTGTCCAGGCTTGCTGGTGCCGAATACAGGGCCATTATGACCCAGCAGAAGGGGCCCTGGGGGAGTCCAACTTGGGCGAGAGCAGGGATTGAGCAACTTGCTTGTCTTGCACTGACAAGCACTGGACCTGAACAGGGGCAGGAGATGAGCAATGTGTTCATCTTAACAAGATGCGGTGCCTGACAGGTCTGCTCCTTAATCAACTAAGTGACGGCTGGGGTGAGGGGGAGCCTTCACAGCTTGACGTTACTTTGGTAAAACTAAACAGACCACCGCTCCTCTGTACTGAACGCCTTTGTTCTCCGCCACTTCCCCCCACCAGCCCCGATCAACTGCACGACAAGCCTTGTTAAGGGCCAATCGACACACAATACCTGACTTAGTCCCACCTCGCCAGAAGTATAAATCTGGCATTTAGAATCCTCTTTTTTGAGGACGAGAACTCCAACTATCCGGACGGGTCGACGGGCCTGGACCTCTCTCCTCCCCAAGCAGGGACGCCTCTTTGGTAAGACTTGCGCCTCCGATTATGTCGGATGTTACCCTGGGAAAACTATCATTAACAAAAGCGCTGAACTATTAACTTGAGCTCAAAATTGTTGCAGTTAGTGCATTTATCAATGGCAATTCCGAACTTTTTATATCTGTCGCCTCAATAAATTACCTATTTTTCTTTTCAACTTTGCGAAACTGTTTCAGTGAAAGTCCTTAGTGGGACAGGCAAACGTTGACTCTGATAAGTGGCTACACACATAATCCTTTAGACATAAACCGTTGACCAAGTCTGGGACTAAGACTGGACCAAGCCGCACCTAGGCTCCTCTCTGAGAAGGAGTTTAGAAAGCAAGGGGATCCTTTCTGAACCTCGTGACTCAACGGGAGGGCCTCCCTCAGCCACACATCAGACTTGCAACCTTTTACGTGACAGCAGATCCCCAGACCGAGTGGAAGGCCTACTCGTACATATGATCCTCTTGAAGGGACTTCTAAGTCCTTTTTGCAAGAAGTGAGTAGCAAATATGATGAGCAGGATTAGAGGGGCTCTGCCTCCAGCCGGGTGGAGGAGACGGACAACCGGGTTTATTGGACTGTGTGGATCCGATGGCGTGGCACATCAGATCCACAAGAGTATAAGGGTCTAGTGGACATGGGTGCACAGTGTATTAAATGCCATAAATTCATGAAGAAGTGGAACCCATCTGTACTTCTGGAGTGACAGAGGGATCCCAACAATTGACTCTGCTGTACACTGCAGCCGGGAAGAATGGCCCTACCTGGAGACTCTGGCAGAAAGCACCAGGGGAGACTCGAGGCCGACCCCTGGGGTTTTGGAGTCGGGGATACAGAGGATCCAAAGCCTGCTATACTCCAACTGAAAAAGAGATATTTGAAGCATATGAAGGGGTTCAAGCTGCTTCACAAGTGATTGGTACTGAAGCACAGCTCCTGCTGGCACCCCAACTGCCGGTGCTGGGCTGGATGTTCAAAGGGAGGGTCCCCTCCACAAATCATGCAACTGATGCTACATGGAGTAAGTGGGTTGCATGGATCACACAGCGGGCTTGATTAGGAAACGCCAATCATCCAGGAATTCTGGAAGTGATCACGGATTGGCCAGAAGGCAAAGATTTTGGAATGTTGCCAGAGGAGGAGGTGACATGTGCTGAAGAGACCCCACCATATACTAAACTGCCAGCAAATGAGAAGCCATATGCCCTGTTCACTGCTGGGTCCTGTTGCATTGTGGGAAAGCATCAGAGGTGGAAGGCCGCTGTATGGAGTCCTACAAGGCAAGTTGCAGAAGCTGCTGAAGGAGAAGGCGAATCGCTTCTGTTTCCAGAGGTGAAAGCCATCCAGCTGGCTCTAGACATTGCTGAAAAAGTGGCCAATGCTCGACCTCTATACTGAGTCACGGATGGTGGCCAATGCCCTGTGGGGGTTGTTGCAGCAATGGCAGCAGAGCAACTGGCAGCGCAGAGGCAAACCCATCTGGGCTACCCCATTGTGGCAAGATATTGCTGCACAGCTAGAGAAGCTGATTGTAAAAGTATGTCACGTAGATGCCCATGTACCCAAGAGTCGGGCCCCTGAGGAACATCAGAACAACCAGCAGGTGGATCAGGCTGCTAAGATTGAAGTGGCTCAGGCAGATCTGGACTGGCAACATAAGGGTGAATTATTTATAGCTCGGTGGGCCCATGACACCTCAGGCCATCAAGGAAGGGATGCAACATATAGATGGGCTTGTGATCGAGGTCTGGACTTGACCATGAACGCTATCGCACAGGTTATCCATGAATGTGAAATATGTGCTGCAGTCAAGGAAGCCAAGCAGGTAAAGCCTCTCTGGTATGGAGGATGATGGCTGAAATATAAATATGGGGAAGCATGGCAGATTGATTGCATCACACTCCCACAAACCTGCCAAGGCAAGTGCTATGTACTTACAATGGTGGAAGCAACTACTGGGTGGCTGGAAACATATCCCGTGCCCCATGCCACCGCACAGAACACTATTCTGGGTCTTGAAAAGCAAGTCCTGTGGCGACATGGCACCCCAGAGAGAATTGAGTCAGACAACAGGACTCATTTCCAGAACAACCCCATAGACACCTGGGCCAAAGAGCATGGCATTGAGTGGGTGTATCACATCCCCTATCATGCACCAGCCTCTTGGAGAATTGAATGATACAATGGACTGCTAAAGACTACCCTGAGAGCAATGGGTGGTGGGACCCTCAAACACTGGGACACACATTTAGCAAAGGCCACCTGGTTAGTTAACACTAGGGGGTCTACCAATCGAGCTGGCCCTGCCAATCAAAATTTCCACGCCCTGTAGAAGGGGATAAAGTTCCTGTAGTGCGCATGAAGAATATGTTGGGTAAGACAGTCTGGGTTAGTCCTTCTTCAGGTAAAGGCAACTCCATCCATGGGACTGCTTTTGCTCAAGGACTTGGGTGCACTTGGTGGGTCATGTGGAAGGATGGGGAAGTCCGATGTGTACCTCAAGGGGATCTGATTTTGGGTGAGAATAGTCAATAAATTAAATTGTATGATGCTAATTGCTAAATAACTCTTTGTACGTTATCATTTCTACAATTGCTTTATGCTGTATCAATGGTATTACAGTGAGAATCACTCAAATTAATGAAGGATGAACTCTTATGAAACCAAACAAAGTGCCGTGATGATGGAACTAGAGCTGGCTTCAGCACCCATTGCCCAGCAACTTCCTTGAAATCGACATCTTCAGCCCGCAGACCACGAGCATGGGTCTAGCCAGATATTCTGGCAGCGAGGTCCGGATGCAGCATGCAACACTGCAACACCACACACCATCTCTCCTGGCCTGAGGGACTGACATGACAGTTGGAGCCCAAAGTCATGTACTAAATGAACTCAACATACATTTTAGAGGGATGACCTATAGACTGAGGGAATGATATCTATGCTTGTATATATATATATCTCAAAGTCATGGAAAGTGGTGGTGATTAGATGGAAACTGTAGGATCTGGGCATGATGTAGATGGTAAAGAATAAGGGGTGGATAATGTCCTGATTTTTGGCTAGGACAGAGTTAATGTTCACAAGAACCTGGGAGGGGACATAACCAGGACAGGTGTCATTATGCGCAGCATGAAAGGGGGCTAGTCGTGGAGGGGTGGTGCAGCTCTGGGACAGTGTGAGCGTGCAGTTGTGTATGGCTGTCGTGTCGTCGGTTGAGAAATGTCCAGCTGGGTTCTCATGGTGCTTTTAACCTTGAAACTATTTTTCAGCTCTCTGTCAATAACAAGTGGAGAGGGGCTGGCTCGGGTCCTCGTCAACTGCCCTTCACAAGGCCCCACCAAAACACATTGCTATTTCTTGTGGCAGGCAAGCAAAAAAAAGGATGTGAAATCACTTTTGGTTTGTACCTGTAGAACTTATTAAATGTCTCGTTTCTGCTGGAAGCTTTCCATGGTGCTATCTTCAAAGTTTCATCCTGGAGCCAAAGTTTGTGGTAATTACAAAGCCCCTGAAAATGCCCTGTTTGAAGTAGTCAGGGTGACTAGGGGCTGCACGATGCTCTCCCTGAGCACTGTCTGTCTGTGGGCAGAGGTGCGCTAGTCTCTGGCTCAGGACATTTTGCTTGCCCATGTCACAAAGCATGTGGTTCCCAGGCAGTACGTTCCTAGGCACAAGTGAAAGATCTCAGCCTGCTACTGGGCGATGATAGCTGAAACTGTGCAAGCTTTATGATAAGAAGATCTTTCCTGATCGTTTCCATTAGTTATTTTTCCTGCTCCACCTGTAGGTCAAATTGGCAATTGCATTATATCAACATAGGCCTGTTAATTTTCTATACCCAGATACTGGCTTATGCAATCAAAGCCCCTGACATGGCTAACATTAATGTTTCCACATAGGGAGGGTCCTCTGTCGTAGTGAAAAGAAATTTTTCCTTGGTTTCAACATTCGTGTAACAATAACGGTAAGAACATAGTTAATTACAGATGATGTCATAAACAAATGTGCTCTATTATCCACCTTTTTTTTTTGAATGGGGGGTGTGTGTTATAATCAGTCAATAGTTCTGATATGCTTTTGCCAGGCAAAGTCCAGAGTTTTTCCCTGAGAATTGGGTTCCATATGCCCACTGTGCTGGTTTTGGCTGGGATGGAGTTAATTTTCTTCATAGTAGCTACTATGGGGCTATGTTTTGGATTTGTGCTGGAAACAGTTTTGATAATACAGGGATGTTTTTGTTATTTCTGAGCAGTGCTGGCACAGAGTCAAGGCCTTTTCTGCTTCTCACACCACCCCACCAGTGAGTAGACTGGGGGTGCACAGGAAGTTGGGAGGGGATACAGACAGAACAGCTGACCCCAACTTACCAAAGGGATATTCCATACCATACGACATCATGGTATACATTTAAATCTGGGGGGAAAAGAAGGAAGGGGGCAACGTTCACAGTGATGGCATTTGTCTTCCCAAGTAACTGTTACGCGTGATGGAGCCCTGCTTTCCTGGAGATGGCTGAACACCTGCCTGCCCATGGGAAGTGGTGAACGAATTCCTTGCTTTGCTTTGTTTGTGCACGTGGCTTTTGCTTTACCTATTAAACTGTCTTTATCTCAACCCACAAGTTTTCTCACTTCTACACTTCTGATTATCTCCCCCATCCTGATGTGGGAGGAGTGAGTGAGCAGCTGTGTGGTGCTTAGTTACTGGCTGAGGTTAAACCACAACACTCATGTATTCCTATTCTTACCAATTATGTATTTTAGTTCAGAAAACACAGTATGACAGCCCTACCAAAGATTGGTTAGAGTTCACATTAGCGGTGTAATACTGATATTCCTGTAACTCAAGAGTATTGCAATATCTTATTGTTCCTTGGTCCTACTTCAACATCTTCACTAATTGCTAGTGATCTCTTTTTTTCTGAACAAATTCACCATTTTATTCGAATTTAAAAAGCTCTAATTTTAGCTAAAACTGAAAAGATGGAGTTAAACTCCTGTTGCATACTGAGAATTGGGCTGCTGAGTAATTGTGCTCAAGGAGGCTGAGCTCATTTTCTATATAATTTTGCTGCACACTAATAAAAAAATAATTTCTGTAACTCATTACAAACAGAATAGCAGGGGAACATATCAATAGATAGCAGTTCGCCAAGGCCCCAGACCTGCTAGATGGGAAATAAACTTGGGGAAAAAAGATCCTAACTGCTATGTAATCCTACATACCAGGAGGATTGCCTTTCAAATGGTCTAGTTCTACCACCAATGCTGCAAAATACTGTTTGTAGACAGAATCCACAATTTGCAACGGAGTCCTTGGGGGAGTGTGTGCAAGGACAGCTACTCAAAGCTAAATGATGTAGCAAATATAAGAGTCCACTAATGGCTTCACTCCAGGAGGCTGGAGAAGGTGAATTACTCTTAGTTTTATCTGATTTCTCATTCCTACTCTCTGTAAAGTCTGCCAGCTCATCTGACTGCAAAGCAAAGGATGTTTTTATTGCAAGTCAGTCTGTATGGGCACACAGGTCCTGATAATATCTATAAAGTAGAATTTTCCACTTTACAGGGACAGAAATGTGTTTGGGTTAGTGTTTAGACACTGTTTAATTTAGGGTTAAATGCACTACCTTGCTTTGCTGACGACTATATCTTTGAAGAAGAGCCAAAAGACTGATAAAAAGCATGCTTTGCTAAAAAGTATCCTTGAAGAAGAGCTGAAAAACTGATAAAAAGGAAACATCCTGCCCCAGAAGGTGTCCAGAGCTGGGTGATTGCCAGAGAGGCCTGAAGTCAACAAGAATCACCAGTAACCAGGGGAAAGGGAAAGGTGGCTGGGGGAGTTCGCAAACACCCATCCAATTAAAGGACTATGCAAATTACCCCCCTCACGTACCCTCAAGGAGCATGCGTGCTAATTTAAAGATGCTTGACCAATAGTAGATGATGTGGTGATTAATAACCAAGTAGCGTAAATTTAGGTGGGTTTTTCTAATCCTGTAACAAGATAAATATGTGGTAGATTCTGTGTGTGGTCTGCTAGCTTTGTGGAATTACCACCTAGCACCCATCTCTGTGCAGACATAAATAAAATACCTCTGTTCTGTGTGTATATTGGTGTACTGCACACCGGGTAAATGATCCCACTTTTGGGACAACACTAAAGACCAACATTTTCATTCTCTGACAGAATTTGTGGTTGTTGCAGTAGTTTAAAGGAAGTGGGCAATAGGAGAGCACCTGAAGGAAACATGTGACATTAGATGAAGTGCTCAAAATAATCAGATGAAAATTGCATGATTCTAGTCTCAGTTTCAGGTTCCTTGGGTGAGGAGAAAAAGAAAGTCCTGGAGGGAAAGAACATAAAAAGAACATAAAAATGATTCATCCCTATTCACCCATTCTCTCCTTTCTCTCTTTCAGGTGTATTTGAGAATTTTTTTATGACTTGTCAGTGTCGGATGATGAATAAGGGAAAACACAGTTAAATATGTTATAATGTAACCTATTGTAAAATCCACAATTCAGAGCTATTGTAAACACCGAAAAAAACACTGTTGTTCTGCAATAATCCAACTCTGTGCATTATCATGAAACTTTTTTAATAAAAGTGCCATTTGCCAGTAGGAGAAAAGAGGTTAGCTTAGCCTGTATCTAATTAGAATTCAGCCAAAATATCTAGATATCTAACCAACATTTAAAGTGGTTACAGCAGGCAATTCACACTTCATTCTTGTAGCTGATGATTCTTCAATACCTATTTTTTTAGCACTGGACTGTGTGTTTGAGGAATATTTTGACAATTTCCCATTCTGTGGTTAGAAGTGCCACAGTCTGGCTTTTCTGAAGGATAACAGAATCATAGAATCATAGAATGGTCTGGGTTGGAGGGGACCTCAAAGATCATATAGTTCCAACCCCCCTGCCATGGGCAGGGACACCCTCCACTAGTGCCTCACCACCCTCACAGTGAAGAATTTCTTTCTAACATCTAATCTAAATCGACCCTCCTTCAGCTTAAACCCATTAACCCTTGTCCTGTCACTACACTCCCTGATAAACAGTCCCTCCCCAGCTTTCCTGTAGGCCCCCTTCAGGTACTGGAAGGCTGCAATTAGATCTCCCTGGAGCCTTCTCTTCTCCAGGCTGAACAATCCCAACTCTCTCAGTTTGTCCTCATAGGAGAGGTGCTCCAGCCCTCTGATCAAATTCGTGGCCCTCCTCTGGACTCCCTCCAACAGCTCCATGTCTCTCCTGTACTGGGGCCCCCAGAGCTGGATGCAGTACTCCAGGTGGGGTCTCACCAGAGCGGAGCAGAGGGGCAGGATCACCTCCCTCGACCTGCTGGTCACACTTCTTGTGATGCAGCCCAGGACACGGTTGGCTTTCTGGGCTGGAAGCGCACACTGCCGGCTCATGTTGAGCTTCTCATCAATCAATAACCCAAGTCCTTCTCCTCAGGGCTGCTTTCAATCCATTCCTCACCCAGCCTATAGTTGTGTTTGGGATTGTGCCGACCCTCATGCAGGACCTTGCACTTGGCCTTGTTGAACTTCATGCAGTTTGCACGGGCCCACCTCTCCAGCCTGTCAAGGTCCCTCTGGATGACATCCCTTCCCTCCAGTGTGTCGACCACACCACACAGCTTGGTGTCGTCGGCAAACTTGCTGAGGGTGCAATCGATCCCACTGTCCATGTCGCCGACAAAGATGTTGAACAGTGATGGTCCCAGTACCGACCCCTGAGGGACACCACTCGTCACCGTTTTCCACTTGGACATTGAGCCGTTGACCACAACTCTTTGAGGGCGACCATCCAGCCAATTCCTTATCCACCGAGTGGTCCATCCATCGAATCCATGTCTCTCCAATTTAGAGGTAAGGATGTCATGCGGGACAGTGTCAAATGCTTTGCAGAAGTCCAGGTAGATGACGTCTGTCACTCTTCCCTTGTCCACCAACGCTGTAACCCCATCATAGTGAAGCCATGTTGGCTGTCACCAATCACCTCCTTGTTTTCCATGTGCCTGAGCATAGTCTCCAGGAGGGTCTGCTCCATGATCTTGCCAGGCACGGAGGTGAGACTGACCGGCCTGTAGTTCCCTGGGTCTTCCTTTTTGCCCTTCTTAAAAATGGGGGTTATGTTCCCCCTCTTCCAGTCAGTGGGAACTTTGCCGGACTGCCAGGACTTCTCAAATATGATGGGCGAGTGGCCTGGCCACTTCATCTGCCAGCTTCCTCAGGACCCGCAGATGCAACTCATCCAGTCCCATGGAATTGTGCACCTTCAGGTTCCTTAGATATTCTCAAACCTGATCTTCTCCTACAGTGGGCGGTTCTGCATTCTCCCAGTCCCTGTCTTCTGTGACCTGGGCAGTGTGGCTCAAGCATTTGCCAGTGAAGACTGAGGCAAAGAAGTCATTGAGTACCTCAGCCTTCTCATTATCCTGGGTAACCAGGTCACCCGTTTCATTCTGGAGGGGACCCACATTTTCCCTCGTCCTCCTTTTATCACTAACATGCCTATAGAAAATTTTCTTGTTGTCCTTGACATCCCTGGCCAGATTTAATCCTATCAGGGCTTTGGCTTTCCTAACCTGATCCCTGGCTGCTCAGACAGTTTCTCTGTATTCCTCCCAGGCTACCTGCCCTTGCTTCCACCCTCTGTAGGCTTCCTTTTTGTGTTTGCCTTTGCCCAGGAGCTCCTTGTTCATCCATGGGGGCCTCTTGGTGTTTTTGCTTGACTTCCTCTTGGTTGGGATGCATCTCTCCTGAGCTTGGAGGAGGTGACCCTTGAATACTAGCCAGCTGTCTTGGGCCCCTCTTCCTTCCAGGGCTTTGTCCCATGGTATTCTACCAAGCAGGTCCCTGAAGAGGCCAAAGTCTGCTCTCCTGAAGTCCAGGGTAGTGAGCTTGCTGTGTGCCCTCCTCGCTGCCCTGAGGATCCTGAATTCCACCATTTCGTGGTCACTGCAGCCAAGGCTGCCCTTGAGCTTCGCATCCCCTACCAGGCCCTCCTTGTTGGTGAGAACGAGGTCCAGCATGGCACCTCTCCTCGTGGGCTCCTCTGTCACTTGGAGGAGAAAGTTGTCATTGACACATTCCAGGAACTTCCTGGATTGCTTGTGCTCTGCTGCATTGTCCCTCCAGCAGATGTCAGGGTGGTTGAAGTCCTCCATAAGGACCAGGGCTTGTGAATGTGAGGCTGCTCCTATCTGCCTGTAGAGGGCTTCATCTGCTCGGTCTCCCTGGTCGGGTGGCCTGTAGCAGACCCCCACTATGATGTCCCCTGCCCCAGCCCTCCCCTTAATCCTGACCCATAGGCTCTGGGTCAGCTCCTCATCCATCCCCAGGTGGAGCTCCATGCACTCCAGCTGGTCATTGACATAGAGGGTGACGTCCCCTCCTCGCCTGCCCTGCCTGTCCTTCCTAAAGAGCCTGTACCCTTCCATCCCTATACTCCAGTCATAGGAGCTATACCACCACGTCTCTGTAATGCCAGTAAGGCCATAGCCTTGCAGGCGCACACACGTCTCCAGCTCCTCTTGTTTATTCCCCATGATCCGTGCATTCGTGTAGAGGCACTTCAGTTGTGCCCCTGATGAGGCTGACTTATTGGCTGGGGTGGCTGGAATTCCTTTGATGTATCTTCCCAGTGTTACCCTGTTGATTCCTGTTGCATCCGGGGCCCCTGGCTCGTCTCCTCTAGGCTTCGAGCGTGCTGTAGTGCATCCAGCACGTCTCTGAGCAGTAGGCTGAGGGCCCTCGTCAGCGCCCCGTCCCTCTGACCTGGGCACATCATCCCACAACATGTCGCTGGCAAGCCTGATGATGTTATCCCCCTCCTCCTTCGAGCCTAGTTTAAAGCTCTGTCGATGAGCCCCGCTAGTTCCTGGGCAAAGATCCTCTTCCCCCTTTGAGAGAGATGAATCCCATCAGGGTTCATCAGGCCCAGTGCCGTGTAGGCCGCCCCATTGTCAAAGACCCCAAAGTTGTGGCATTGACACCAGCCACGGAGCCACGCATTTATGGACTGTGTCTGCCTGTTCCACCCACCATTTCTGCCCTCAACTGGAAGGAGGGAGTAGAATATTACCTGCACCCCCGAATCCTTCAGTGACTGTCCCAAAAGCCTGAAGTCCCTTTTGTTCGCTTTCGTGGTACGTGTCTCTGCTTCATCCCCACCCACATGGAGGAGCAGCAGTGGGTATGTATTGGGTCTGGCTGAGATGGAGTTAATTCTCCCCACAGCAGCCCTCATGGTGCTGTGCTGCATATTGGTAGCTAGCAAACTGTTGATAACACACCAGTGTTTTGGCTACTACTGAGCAGTGCCAGCACACGTCAAGGCTGTCTTTCCAACATTTCTTTTTCCCCAGCAGCAGGCTGGGGGTGGGCAAGATCTTGGGAGGGGACACAGCTAGGACAGCTGACCCAAACTGACCAAAGGGATATTCCATACCATATGATGTCATGCTCAGCAGTAAGAAACTGAGAATAGGGGGAGGAACAGGGTGGGGGCATTCGTTGTTTTTTTTTTTTTTTTACAATGTTTGTCTTCCAGAGTAAGGGGCACGCATACTGAAGCCCTACTTCCCAGGAAGTGGCCGGACATCGCCTGCTGATGGGAAGTAGAGAATAATCTTTGCTTTTTGCTTTGCTTCTGCGCGCGGCTTTTTGCTTTAGCTACATTAAACTGCCTTTATCTCGACCCACGAGGTTGGGGTTGTTTTTCTCCATCTTCCTTTCTCCCCTCCCTGCCTTGCTGAGGAGGCGAGTGACAGAGCGGCTCTGGTGGGCACCTGGCCCCCAGCCAGGGTCAACCCATCACAGGGTAATAGTCAGAGGGCTGTACCAGGCTGGGGAGTTTCCTAGCGATGTCCTTGACACAGGCCCTGGGGAGGCAGCAGACTTCTCTGAAAGGAGGGTCTGCCCTGCATATCGGGCCCTCTGTACCCTTCAGAAGGGAGCCCCCTATGACTATAACTCTCCTTTTCTTCTTTGGGGGGGTGGTCACGACCCGAGGTGTGGGCCTTTCTGGCCTAGGTGCTACCTCTGGAGTAGCTTGACTGTCATCCATATCCTCGCTCGAGTGGCCTTCCACAGCCAGAGCCTCGTACCTGTTGCACAGGGTTACATGGGAAGGCGAGGTGGGTGAGGAGGAGAAGGTTTGCCTGCCACGCCGAGTGTGGACTTGTTTCCATTCACTCCCCTCTTTAAGGCTGCTGCCTTCTGCCTGGCGAGGGGAGGATACAGGGTCCCCTTCACTTTGGCTTTGGTCTATTAGCTGTCCCTGTTTCTGTCTCAGGGAGGGCAGAGCTTGGCTCCACCAGTCTATTTCTCAGCCTCTCTGATGCTCCTTAACCTCTCCACTTCTTCATGGAGTTCTGCCACCAGGCTGAGCAGATCATCCACCTGGTCACACCTCAGGCAGCCAATCTCACTACTGCCTTCCCCTGCCAGTGCCAAGTTCAGATACTCCCTGCAGCCTGAGAGCTGGGTGGCTGCATGCTTCTGTGGCAGCTCTGTCTGCGTTGCCACATGCCTTCTGTCGAGCACAGAGCTTAGGGCTTTCTGCCTGGTGGGTGCCATGGCTAAACTCCATCTGTGAGAGGGTGATGACCACCAATGGACTCCCCCCTTGAGCAGGTAAACTGACTAGACCCTACGCGCACACCCTGCATGCCAATATAGTGGCTATTCTCACCCAAAATCAGCTCCACTTGAGGTACACCTCGGACTTCCCATCCTGTTGCATTACACACCACATGCACCCGGCTCGTGGAGCAAAAGCAATCCCACAGATTTTGCATTTGCTGAGGCAGGAATAAGCCAGGCTGTCTTCCATAACATAGTTTGTTTTTTGTTTTTTTTTTGTTTTTTTTTTTTTTTAATGTGCACTATGGGGACTTTATCTCCTATGTAATAGTTTTGATTGGGCTGAGACAGCTTGACTGGTTGTCGTGGTTTAGCCCCAGGTAGCAGCTGAGCACCATGTGGCCACTCACTCATGCCTCCCCAGACTGGATGGGGAGGAGAATTGGAAGACAAAGGCAAACCCTGCGGATTGGGATAAGGAGAGTTTACAGGGACAGCAAAGGGAGAAGGAAATAACAACAGTACTTAACAGAATATACACAACAGGTGATAACAGAGGGCAATTTACCAACCCCATGAGTGACCGGACACTTAGCCCACACTCAGACCATCCTGGAGCCTTGCAGAGCCACCCCTCCCCGGCTAGCCCCCTTTTGTGGTGAACATGACATCACATGGTATGGAATAGGCCCCTGGCCAGATTGCATCACCCGTCTTGGCTCCTTGTGAAAGTTAACTCTGTCCTAGCCAAAACCAGGACAGTGGTAGACCCCCTACTGTTAACTAACGAGGTGACCTTTGGTAAATGTGTATCCCAGTGTTTGAGGGTCCCACCACCCATTGCTGTCAGTGTAGTCTTTAGCAGTCCATTGTACTGTTTGATTTTCCCAGAGGCTGGTGCATGGTAGGGGATGCGATACACCCATTCAATGTCATTCTGTTTGGCTCAGGTGTCTCTGAGGTGGTTCCGAAAATGAGTCCTGTTGTCTGACTCAATTCTTTCTCGGGTGCCATGTTACCACAAGACTTGCTTTTCAAGCATGTGATATAATCAATCTGCCAGCTATCCTCATATTTATATTTCAATCATCATCCTCCATACCACAGAGGCTTTACCCATTTGGCTTGCTTGATTGCAGCGCATATTTCACATTCATGGATAACATCTGAGATAGCATCCATGGTCAAGTCCACCCCTCGATCACGAGCCCATCTATATGTTGCATCTCTTCCTTGATGGCCTGAGGTGTCATGGGCCCACCAAGCTATAAGCAATTCACCCTTATGTTGCCAGTCCAGATCTACCTGAGCCACTTCAATCTTGGCAGCCTGATTCACCTGCTGGTTGTTCTGATGTTCCTCAGTGGCCCGACTCTTGGGTACGTGGGCATCTACGTGACGTACTTTCACAACCAGCTGCTTTAGCCGGGCAGCAATATCTTGCCACAATGGGGCAACCCAGATGGGTTTGCCTCTGAGCTGCCAGTTGCTCTGCTTCCCTTGCTGCAAAAACCCCCACAGGGCATTGGCCACCATCCATGAGTCATTATAGAGGTCGAGCATCAGCCACTTTTCTCTTTCAGCAATATCTAAAGCCAACTGGATGGCTTTCACTTCTGCAAACTGGCTCCATTCACCTTCTCCTTCATCAGCTTCTGCAACTTGTCCTGTAGGACTCCATACAGCAGCCTTCCACCTCCAATGCTTTCCCACAATGCGACAGGACCCATCAGTGAACAGGGCATATGGCTTCTCATTTTCTGGCAGTTTATTATACAGTGAGGCTTCTTCAGTATGCGTCACCACCTCCTCTGGTGATATTCCAATCTTTGCCTTCTGGCCACTTCCACAGTTCCTGGGCAATTATAGTTTCCTATTCGAGCCCACTGTGTGATCCATGCAACCCACTTACTCCATGTAGTGTCAGTTGCATGGTGCGTAGAGGGGACTGTCCCTTTGAACATCCAGCCCAGCACTGGCAGTCGGGGTGCTAGGAGGACCAGTGCTTCACTACCAATCACTTCTAAAGCAGCTCGAAGCCCTTCGTAGGCTGCCAATATCTCTTTTTCAGTTGGAGTATAGTGACCCTTGGATCCTCTGTATCCCCGATTCCAAAACCCCAGGGGTTGACCTCGAGCCTCCCCTGGTGCTTTCTGCCAGAGACTCCAGGTAGGGCCAATCTCCCTGGCTGCAGTGTAGAGCACATTTATTACATCTGGTCCTGCTCAGACTGGCCCAAGGGCCACCACATGAACTATTTCCTGTTTAATTTGTTCAAAGGCTTGTCGTTGCTCAGGGCCCCATTTGAAATCATTTTTCCAGGTTACGTGATAGAGATGGCTTACTATCAGACTAATTTGGAATGTGCATTTGCCAGAAACTCACAACACCTATGAAAGCCTCTGTTTCCTTTTTGTTGGTCCATGGAGACATGGCTGCTATATTGTTGATCACATCCATTGGGATCTGACGATGCCTATCTTGCCATTTTATTCCTAAAAACTGTATCTCCTATGCAGGTCCCTTGACCTTGCTTCGTTTTATGGTGAAACCAGCTTTCAGAAGGATTTGGATTATTTTCTTCCCTTTCTCAGAAACTTCTGCTGAGTTGCCCCATACAATGATGTCATCAATGTATTGCAGGTGCTCTGGATCTTCACCCTTTTCCAGTGCAGTCTGGATCAGTCCATGGCAAATGGTGGGGCTGTGTTTCCACCCCTGGGGCAGTCGATTCCAGGTGTACTGGACGCCCCTCCAAGAGAAAGGATACTGTGGCCTGCACTCCACTGCCAAAGGGATCGAGAAAAATGCATTAGCAATATCAATTGTGGCATACCACTTGGCTGCCTTTGACTCCATATTGAAGTTCCAGCATCTCTGGCACAGCAGCACTCATCAGCGGTGTGACTTCATTCAGGCCACGACAGTCTACTGTCAGCCTCCACTCTCCATTGGACTTCTGCACTGGCCATATGGGACCGTTAAAGGGTGAGAGGGTTCTGCTGATCACTCCCTGACCCTCCAGTTGATGAATTCGCTTGTGGATGGGAACCAGGGAGTCTCGGTTGGTGCGGTATTGCCGCCGGTGCACAGTTGTAGTAGCAATCGGCACCTGTTGCTCTTCAACCCTCAGCAACCCTACAACAGAAGGGTCCTCTGAGAGACTGGGCAAAGTAGACAATGGTTCCATTTCCTCCGCTTCCAAGGCAGCTACTCCAAAAGCCCACCGGTAACCTTTTGGATCTTTGAAATAAATACCCTTTCCGGAGGTAGTCTATGCCCAGGATGCACGGAGCCTCCGGCCCAGTCACAATGGGGTGCTTTTGCCACTCATTCCCAGTTAGACTCACTTCAGCCTCCAACAGAGTCAACTGTTGGGATCCCCCCGTCACACCAGAAAGAGATATCGGTTCCACCCCTTCATAGTTCGATGGCATTAGGGTACACTGTGCACCCATGTCCACTAGGGCCTTGTACTCTTGTGGGTTCGATGTGCCAGGCCATCGGATCCACACAGTCCAATAAACCCTATTGTCCCTTTCCTCCACCTGGCTGGAGGCAGGGCCCCTCTAATCCTGCTCATCATAGTCACTACTCACCTCTTGCAAAAAGGACTTAGAAGTCCCTTCAGGAGGATCATAAGTGCGATCTGGCCTTTCACTTGGTCTGGGGGGCTGCCCGGTGGAAACTGGAGCAGCATTCTTCCTGGAAGAGTCCCTTTTTACAGCTGTCTTGCCTTGTAGCTCATGTACGCGTGCCCGCAGGGTTGAGGTGGGCTTCCCATCCCATTTCCTCATGTCTTCTCCTTGGTCACGCAGGTAAAACCACAGGATACCTCGTGGTGTGTATGCTCTATATCCCCTCTCCGGAGCAGAAAAACACTTACTCCTAACAGCTGAAATGTGGGTCTGTACAGGTGGGGAGTAAGATATATCCTCTTTGAGTTGCCGGACGTCCTGAGACAGTTTCTCCACAGCCGAGACGAGGGAGGAAGAAAGGCTCTCTTCATATTGCCGGAGTCGGCCAGACACTTCGTCCACTGTGGGTGCCTCTTCACTCTTCCAGTCAATTACTGCCAGTGAGTTGGCGTACGATGATGGTGCACTTCGCACAAATTTTCGCCACATGGGTCGGGTACAGTGGACTTCATCGGGGTCTGTGGGCAACTGTGCATTGTCCGGATCATAATAAACCATCTCCCGCACAGCTAATTCCCTCAGATATTGAATACCTCTCTCCATGGTGGTCCACTTGCCTGGCTGACATACGACATCTTCGCTGAAAGGATACCTTTCCCTCACACTTGACAGGAGTCGCCTCCAGAGGCTAAGGGCCTGTGCCTTCTTTCCAATTGCTTTGTCAATGCCCCCTTCCCTAGACAAGGATCCCAGCTGCTTGGCCTCCCTGCCCTCCAATTCCAGGCTACTGGCCCCGTTATCCCAGCAGCGGAGCAGCCAGGTAATAATATGCTCCCCTGGAAGGCGGCTGAAATCTTTCCGCATATCTCGCAGCTCCCTCAGGGACAGGGATCGGGTGATCACTTCTGGTTCTGGCTCTTCTTCTTGTTCTCGTGATGGCCCCGGTTCATCATCATCTTTCACTAAGCAAACCGATTTCCTTGTGTATTTCTTTTTGTGTATAGGGGCGACTGATACTGGTATGGGTTGATCTTTTGGCTCGGCTACAGTGCCTGTTGCGGGGGCTTGGGCAGCTGCAGTGCCTGTGAGTCTGCTCTCTCCCTCTGGATGGTGCTGTCTACTATCAAGCAGTGTTTGATAGATTGTGGCCAGGGCCCAGCACAGTGCAGTAAGTTGTGTCTCCTTAGAATCCCCACAGCATTTTCCTTTCAAATATTCTACCATTTTATCAGGGTCTTGCAGTTGTTCAGGAGTGAAGCTCCAAACCATTGGGGGTGAAAAGGTCTCTAGATACCCGCCCATACTCTCCCACATGCCATGCCAGCCCTGACCATTCAGCCTTGGGGAAGATCCCTGGGTGGTACTCTTGAAAAAATTTTTGCTAACCCTGAACAGGAGTGGGAAAGCATGCAGGAGACCTAGCAATAGGAATATACTGGCCTGAACATTCCAAGGGTATTCAAAATTCTCAAAAATTGTTGTAACCAACCAAAAGGGAAAAAGGGGAGGTGAAAGAGTGGGAGAAGGTATCCCCCCCTGTCTTCCCCATAGATTGGGTCCAATTATTAATCAATTCTGAAAGATATTGACCGAGGTACGGGCCTGACCAAAATGCTACATACACATACCAGCTCAGACCCATGACTGTCAATGATATCTTATCATAAGTCATTATCACACAATACAACAACATGAGAACACGAACCCCTCTCCCAGAGGTGATAAACAGCACCACAGGGATTGCATAGAGTAAACACAGGTTTATAAAACAGAGCCATGTGACCAAACAGAACATCATTATGACCAGTGACTGTTTCAGTAACATCATAAATGCTTATAACAACTTTGTTTTAACACACTTGGGTCAGACTTGTCGTTATCACAACCTCTCGAGCCCCATGTTGGGCGCCAAAAAGGACTGACATGGTTTAGCCCCAGCCGGTTGCTAAGTGCCACGCGCCACTCACTCACCCCTCCCCCGGCGGGATGGGGAGGAGAACAGAAAAACAACGGCAAAGCCTCGAGGGTTGGGATAAGGGCAGTTTACTGGGACAGCAAGGGAGAGGGAAAACAATCAACAACAGTGCTGATAACAGATAGTAACAATGGGTGATAACAGAGAACGATTTACTGATCCCACAACCGACCCGACCGGACGCTGGACCTGTCCCGGAGCCATGCCGACACGCCGAACCCACCCCTGCCCGACTAGCCCCCTTTTATGGTGAGCATGACATCACATGGTATGGAATAGCCCCCGGCCAGCCTGGCTCACCTGTCCTGGCTCCTTGGGAAATTAACTCTATCCTAGCCAGAACCAGGACACATGTATCTAGAAGGAAACTTGGTTTCCCTCATCTGTTGCAGAAGTTGAAAGGTGCGCTGTGAATAAGGTTAGGGACTACAGGACAAGAAAACAGAGTCTCATGGTTAAGGTACTTGAGTGCTGTCAGGAGAATGGATACAATCCCTGCTCCTGCCACAGAATTCCAATAAGATGCTAGCAAGTCACTTAAAGCTAATTAAAGTCATTAAGTATGCATTTCACATTTTCTGTGTGCTCAGCTTAGCACCTTCAGGTTTGTGTTGCTGAAGCGCTGAGTGCTTATAGCTGCAGTGGAAGTTATACTTTCAGCCCATTCCCCCTTCTAAAATGCTCAGTGACTGTGATCATAGGTACCAAATGTGTCAAATTTGGCACCTAAAGTAATTTTTAAAAATATCTTTTTCCTCTGTGCCTCAATTTATACATCACCTTCTTTCAAAGTAGCATTCTGAAAATACAGAAAGTTTTAGAAATAGTAGGAAATCACTCTAGGAGCACTCAGAAATGTTTGCAAGACATTCAATAATTCTCCTTCAGAGCAGAGCTTCCATGGCTATAGAATAGTTTGGTTTTGCTTTCAAGAGGGTCATGACTGACCAAAGACTTTTCAGAACCAGCTGACTGCTGAGCAATCCAGGATAGCACAGGCCATTAAGATAAGACAAAAGACAAGAGAAAAGATGAGACAAAAGATGAGATAATTCAAGTTCTTTACATTGTGGAGCTGGATTAATTTACTTGCTTATTGGAAATTAGCTAGTTTATAGCTAGTCATCATGGGTGTCCTTTAAAATTTGTGTATTGAAAAGTAAAAAAAAAAAAAAAAATTATTATATGATTATTCGTTACCACCGTGCGTATCATCTAGAAGACAGAAACCTACCTATGACTAGCATTGGTAACATATCATCACCTTTTAAGATAACTTCTTCATCTACCTGAGAACCATTTGAAATCTATAGTGTCTAACATCTCTTATTTTAGCAGTTGTGCAAATCAACTGAGGTTTTATAAAGAATATGCAGACAAAAGCTATGCTACAATAGCATAAAGTTTGAAAGTACTTATCAAGAATTTAGGATAAACTACTTAGTTACCTCAAATTCAGGCATAAGTAAATGAAAATGTAAATACGCAGGTGAGTTTGAATGCATATAGAATCCAAATCTGTTAAGATTTTGAAGCAATCTTAACTCCACCCTGCGGGCAGCTGATGAAGAGGAAACAAATATGTCCCATGTATCATATACACTGCACATTTCCAAATTGCTCACCACACCCCTACCTGGCAAAAAAGCCAGTATGATCCATAAATAACCTGCAGCACGATATATGAAACACCTTTTGTACTACCCTGCACGACACTGGCAAAGCCCCAGTGGTTTGGCAATTGGCTAGTTTCCATGAGGAGTTGTGCAGGATGAAAAGGAGGGGCTGGCCAGGCTGGTCTCTTGTCTGTGGTAGTGTGAACTGGCCTCCTTCCACACACATTTTTTCCAGCCCAACCTCCAGCTGCACTTTGCTGCTGGTTTGTGGTTATTTCACTGGTTGGGAATAAGGAAAAAGTACGTATTGGAATAGTAAAATGGTGATGCAGTGAGCAAAATTGTTGTGCCTAGATCACATTTGGAGGGAAAACTGGAAGCTAGTTTCAAGACCAGGACCATTAATTCTGGATGCAGCTTTAAAGTGAAGCACATCATCTTAAGTATGAAGGACCCCATATGCAAAATCAGATCAGGTAGCTTTGTGTACTGTATGTACCTGGAAAAGCTGTTCAGCCCTACAGCTACTTGCAGAACCTGGAAATTCCTGGCAAACTGTGGCAAGTCATGCCAGGCTATGGAGATCAGAGGAATCTTAGAAGCAAAGACAGGACCATCAGAGATGAGTAATGGCAGCTGTTAAACTGCAGCTGGTCTGGACAAAAAATATATCAGAGAAAAAAAACCTGTGGGAAGCAGCCTATTTGAGTCCCTGAAGGTATTAATTTTCAAATAGTTCTATGAAACATGAAGAAGCTTTGCACTAATCTCAGAAAATATGTATAGGAAGAGCTGCCGCCTTGTTTGCTTGTTTCCTTGTAACCAAACTGGCAAAAACTGGCAGTGATGGAACCAGAACTTTTTTGGGGAAAAAAAATAAATCTAATCTTCAGTATATGTCAGCAATGTCTTTCCTGAAAAATGTAGATTTGGGTTATCAGCCTTTTTATATTGATGATATAAAATGACAAGTTTTCTATCCAAGCTGTTGCAAAAAAACCCCAACAACTCAGCTGCAAGTAAGTTTTTGAGATGAAATTCAATACAGCTATTATTGCACACAAGCTTTTTAAAAAAGGAAAATGGGGACTGTAGCAATTTTTTCTCAAAGCTAGCAGAAACTTCAAAACAACCGTTATCTACAAAATTCAGATTCCCTAGAATAGATATCAGTTACATTCTTTTTATCATTTCTAGTAATGATTATAATTTTTTCTTCCATCATGGCTTTTTCAATTATTTTTCTTTACTTCATTTTAAGAAAATATTTGTGCCTACTACATTCAGGAATGTCAAGATGATAGCTATTTCTACAGGACATTTATTAGAATTATATCATAGATTTTGGCTGATGGAATAATTCTTGCCAGAAGAGCAATTTCCTGAGGTGCAATGAAAACAAGTAGTGCTTAATATTAAAGCTTAATGCTTTGGATTCATAAGTAGCCTAGTATGGTTATTTGATACAACCACAACAATGGAGATGTATTTCTTGTGTGAAGAAGTTTGTTGGTTTTTTTCCAATGCCAATGAAATATACCCAAAGAAGCCAGTCTACAATCTTCCTCTCTTAATGGACAATACCACAGCCAGTTGCACCTGTGTCCAAAAAACTTAGACTTGCCAGCATGGCATCACATATTAATAAACTAGAAATTTTTTTCACCATATTTGAAACTTCTAGTGAATGCCATAATGAATAGCAAAGTGATAAGAGAAAGGACATGCCATCCCTTGGCAGGCATCTAGGCAATTTTACACAGAATTTTTTTTTAAGGAGGGGGGGGTTCATAGGTCTATTCAGGAAAATGTGGCTTTTACATTTTTACACTTGACATACAGTGGCATATGACTTAACTGTTCTTCCTTCAGTCCATTCAGTGACTTAAGATCAGGGTTAAAGAGTACCCTGTACTTCAAAAAAACCCAACCAGCCCATGCTGTCTAGCAGCAATGCTTGCAGGACATGAAAACTGTCCTGAGCTTTTCTGCAAGAGCCTTGAAGGGTCAGGAGCAGTGCCCAAGACAGTTTTGTATCTGCTTAATGATGAGTACATACAGACTCCTAGTGACCCTGCATACAAATTCATAGCAGGCTGATTAACAGCTCAGTATGGTTCAAGCCAACAATCTCTTCCAGAAGATGCTGTTCATCTCCAGAGAGGGATTTTTTTTATTATCACCCCCACCATTTCACAGCCAACAGACAAATGCAGCTATATTGCTATTTTGGACCAACTATTGTCATCATAGCTAGTTGCACTAGGGGAAACTCAGAAATATTCCATTACTCTTTTCAGAAATACTACTCATTAGCTGTGTTTTAATTGAGAGTAGCAGGGTTTTATTCATATGAAGCTACATTTGTGGTATTTTCCTGATTAGGCAATATTTGATATTAAATACATCCCAAATAACTCAAAAAATAATATTTTGATTATTTCCCCCCCCTTGTTATTCATAAGACAAACTATTCATTCAGCCCACTCAAAACATCACTACCACTGTAAAGCTCATACTTAACCATTTCTGCTGGTAGATAGAGTCAACAGCATTAATGGAGATGTATCTGCACATACCTTCTGTCTGTAGGATACAGCTCCACAGTAAGGACATCAAGAGAGTTCCATGCTGAGATGGTGAGACCATTGTAGAGGCACAGCATACCTATTATCATGGATTCACTGGTCCCAAACCACAGGAAAAAACAGCTTGTGCCAGAAAGAACCATAGAACCCCCTAGGTACAAGACAGATGAAATGAACACTAAATGGAGCTGTATTTAAAGGATTATCTTTGTTGCGTCAAATGTTTCTATTCACACAATGTAGCTAAATAACTTACCCAATGTGTTGGCTTTGCATGGCAAGGTTTTGGTAGCCGGGGGGGGGGGGGGGGGCTACAGGGGTAGTCACCCTGTATAATTGAGTTAAAAAAATAGACATCCTCTGCTGGTAAGACCAGTCAGGCAGACAAACTTTATAAGGGGCTCAGGGAAAAAACCATAACTCCTCAAACATTAGTATATATAATAAAGTATTAAGCTCTCTGAGCTCCCAAAGCAACCTGCCTGGGAAAAACTACCCCTGTTCTGCTTCATTCATCATCTTCTGCAACTACATGAAACTCACTCATATGTTGCAGTAATAAAAACATTGAATAGGAATTGCATTTATATAGAGATGCTATGATTTAACCCATCAGACAGCTAAAACTACCACACAGCTGTTCACTCACTCCCCCGTTACAGTGGGGTGGGGGAGAGAATCAAAAAAGAAAGAAAAAAAAAGTAAACCTCATGGGTTGAGATAAAGACAGTTTAATAGAACAGAAAACAAAGATAATAATAATGATAAAATAATATACAAAACAAGTGATGAACAGTACAATTTCTCACCACCTGAAGCCAATGCTCAGCTAGTTCCCAAGCTGCCCCACCTCTCAGCCAACTTCCCAGTTATATATGGAGTATGATGTCATATGGTATGGAATATCCTTTTGGTTGGTTTGGGTCAGCTGTCCTGGCTGTGCCCCTCCCAGCTTCTTGGGTGCCCCCTGCCTTCTTGTTGGCAGGCCAGTATGAAAAGTTGAAAAGTCCTTGACTGCTTGGCAACAACTGCTCTAGGTGAACCTGCTTTAGCAGGGGGGTTGACTAGATGATCTCCAGAGGTCCCTTCCAACCCCTACCATTCTGTGAACTAAAACCATCAGTGTGTTATCAACATTATTCTCATCCTAAATCCAAAACACAGCACTACACCAGCTGCTAGGAAGAAAATTAACTCTATCCCTGCTGAAATCAGGACAAAAGATATTCTCCTGGAAAATGAATGTAATGAACTAAGACATAGTTATTTAAATAAAATGAAAACAGATTTGTGATTGCAGATAATCCACAGTAGACATCTTTCACCTGTGTTACTTTGCAAAGTAGATAACAGGCAACTTTCCCTAGGAGCTGCTTCATAAACTGAGGGTCATCTGTATACATCTTGCTTTCCTTTCAGCTAGAGCAAAGATAAGCCAATGGTCAGCACTCTCCAAAATCTCATCCCAATTGCCTAAATTGCAGTCTTGTAATATAAGTGTGGAAGAGCAATGACTGATAACACAACATAGCAGAACTGGTTACAGACTCCTTTGTTCCTAGAGTTTCTAAATTGGGGGCTTTTTAAAACTGCACTTAGAATACCATATAAAAAAAGTATCTGCAAAAGGAATTTTCTGCATCTCTCTGACCCAAATCCTTTAAAAAGAGAATATGTTACTTTACCAGGAGAGCTTTAGGTGTTGGTGGTGTTCTCTGTTTTAAAGTGAAGCCCCTACCTAGCATCATTAGCCGTCCAATTCTATCCATCAGGAGAGTGGACACAATATTCCCCAGTAACACTGCCAAAGTTCCCAGGAAATTAACAAAGTAGATCCAGTAGGCACTGTATTCATCATTGAAAGAAATCTGGCATCCTGTCCTGATGTGGAAAAATGTGCAGTTTATCAATTTGCTGTCAACAAATTTATATTGCTCGAGATCTGTGGAAAGAAGAAAAAGAAAGATTTCAGCTAATGGCCGACTCCATGTACAGTTTTTGATTAAAAACATTTTAAGTTTAGGCAACTTTAATGACAACTAGGAGCTTTCACTGCTTTGTAAAATGGGACTAGTTATTGCTGTTAATTTTGATACCTTTTTATCTTAATAGAAAAATATGCAAAGAGCAACTAAGGCCTGGAATTAGGCAAATTATATTAATGTATTTCAGCTCTGCTTGGACTATATTTGGTTAAGACCTCTCAGCACCAGCCGGTCTTATATAAAAAGCACTGGATATCTGCAATTTTCTATCACTTGGTCTTGCTCAGTATCAGATATATTCCCACACCAGATAGACTTTCAGATGAGACTGCTGATCGTGCCCAGTTTGGTTTGACTTCTTTTAAAGGGAAATGTTCCTATGAATTCAAATTAAACCCATTTTCATTTCTGAGCAGGCTGCTTTGTCTTCAGCTTGAACATGAATGAGTTACTACATGCAACAGTTTAGGCCATTCTTCTTCGAATACCATTTCAGAGATCTCTCCTTATACTTTTCTCTTTCTTTCTGTTCCTCCTGTCAGCCTTTTAACCCTGAATCAAGAATACTTTCTTTCCAGGCAAAGCAAGCTGGGCATTGTTTGTTCTGAAACATAACTCTATTGCTATTACGATTGCTGGAGTTACAGGAAAGTGGTAAGTGCCACATCTTTCCAAGCTTAGTTGGCCATATTCTATTTTCACTTATATTGTATTAAACTGAAAAAAATGAGTCCTCTATTTAAACATATGAAAATATGCATTCCTTTTTTTGGTAGAATACTTAGTAGACTGAGAATGATTATAGATAAGCTAGTTTGAGTCCTGAACTCAGATCCCCGTGCCACAGCAAGCACAATACAACAATGTATTTCACCAGTCCCATTTAGACCAAATAAAAATTCACCTAGTTAAAGCTATCAATAAAGCAGTAAACATATTTTCTCCTCTCCAGACTGAATCTCTTTAGAGAATATTAAAATCAAAGAGATGTTTATTATCCGAGTCAATATTAGGCCTGTGATATCTCTAATGGGGTGTGATCCTTTCTCTTTTCTGGTATTATATTACTGAGGCCTATTGCTTTTTATAGCTTTTTATTCCCTACAAGAAGGCTTCTTGTATGCCCTATTAGAAATACAGAAATTATAAACAGTCCAAAATAGTAAGATGACAACATGCAGCTAAACAATTGGTGTTCAGTTTTTTTTCTTGTAATACCTGTGTTGTAGAAGATAGTATTCACAAAAGTACAGTTCCTGAAGTATGTGTTCAGTGAAGTAATGTCTTCAAACACACAATTCTTAAAAAGGGAATCTTCAAAGGTTACTGATTTAAATTTCATCATAATAAACCTGTTCAATACAAATAATTTCTGTCAGTCTACCTTCATAGGTTAGAAAGAGCAACAGGTCAAGCTGATACAGCTACACAGGTCTAAAAAATCTCAACCCCAGAAACAGTGATTCCTTAAAAGCATTCTGGAAACATAATTAAAAATTAGATGATTTTAGAATATTATCATTCAGAAAAAGCATTAATAAGACAAATAGCTCCACATAGCTGCTGGCCATAACCAGTAATACAATTTCTTTGATAGTATTTCAGTTATTACTTACTCTTAATCATCAACAAAAAACAATGTCATGACATTCATGGAATAGCTTTGTAAAATCACTATTACTTGTAATTTGACATTACAGTTGGAAATTGGGAGCTCAGTCTCTAGTAACCCGGTCTCTTGGAACAAACAATCACCTGCTGGTACCAACAAACTCAAAAGAAAGAATTTTTGAAAGTACCTTTATTTCTCCAGATGAACACACTGTGCACAGTGTCAGATTCAAATCCAAACCACAGTGGTCCAAGTGTTTAAAAATGGTTTCACAAAATGGTTTAACACAAATACAACAATTACGTTGGCAGTATACAGCTAGGTATCTAACTGGAAGTGTGTGTTTGTTATTCCTGTCTGTGGATGCAATTGCCATAATTGTGTGCATAAAACATGCACAAACAAATTATCAGTAGCTTTTCTTATTTCTAAACATCCTTTTTCCTACTGACTCTCATTTAACTCCTAGGTCTTTGATCATGACTGTAAATGAAGTCATTCATAGAAAAAGTCAGGGACAAAATGTATTACTAGCAGTAACTTTGTACCTCAATGTTACTAGGCTAAAACAATGCTGTAAGCCTTTTCTAGTATACTCATATCAACTAACATTATGAAAACAACAAAAAAAAAAAAAGACAAATGTAGCAATATATCATTATTTTTGTGATGTCTTTTATTTCACATGAGGGTGTGGAAAAAGCTACAACTAAAAAAGGGCAGTTTTGCTGGCCGAATTCACCCAAAGTGGCAACACTTTGAAAAGCAGTACTTTAATAGTTATATGATGGTAAGAACTGTTGAAATGGTAAAGCCTTCTGAACACAGATCTGGCTCTAGTCTAATTAAACCTGGTGTGACTAGCTAAATATTTTTTCTTATAACAAGACTAATAGTAGGAATAGGAACACACAAAATATGCTACCTACAAAACAGTAGGAATTAAACTCAACAATAAAGTTGTTGGAATCACATCTTTATGAGAAAGGAGAGCAAAAGCTAACTGTGTTTATCACAGGAAAAGGCTTCTTAGCTAATGAATTCTCTTTGTGTATTGGTCAGAAAAATGGTGTTTTCAGCCCATTAGTTTTAGTTACTATATCATTTCTCATTTATGACAGACCAATTAAAATCAGGCTGGCATTCACTGTCAACTCATTATCATTTTTCATATAGCAATTTCTGGTTTAAAATGTAGCTTAATTCCAGAGGAGAACAAAGAGAATTTAGCAATTACATTAGTCAGTTGGAAAAGAAATGACAGACTATATGTCCTACAGTCTTCTGAAGCATTTTTTACCTTTGCACAGGAAATATTTTGTGACTATATTAAAACTGGTGTTGCAATGATTTGAATTCAAACCCAACAGAAATGTAATTAATTAAAAAGTATTGATGGGTCTTCTAGTTAAGAAAGAACATGAAGGAAACACTGAAATTAGAAGTGAGTGGAGCATTGAAACATTTGTGGAGGAAGAATATCAAAAGAGTTCATACTACTGTGGAAAATGTTTTGTGAATCTCAAATAACTGTCAGAGGCCTATTAAATTTGCACATTTGAAAGAGTAAATTAGTGTTTTAGAGGAGATTAGTGTTAGATTTAGTGTTTTACAAGAATTTTCAGTTTAAATTGATAAGATCTTGGTTGACAGAGTGCAAAATTACTAAAACTTAATGACAGTAAATGGTTCTTTGCTTTTAGAACAACATGTACCTCCTGGAAAGAAACAGAACTGGGAAGCTATGGCTAGCTTAAAAATGAGATAACTCTTCATTTTTGTCTGAAATGCATAGACTTTTAACTGCATCAAAACTCAAATTCTTGTAAAAAAAAAAAAAAAAAGCCCTGAATTACAAAAATCATTAATTTTATTCACTTAGATATACATTTTCCTATGGAAGTAATAATTAGCACCATAACATCCAGGAGACCATCCACATGGTTGTTCTGTATATTTCTTAAGAGAAACCAGATACCTAAACCAGCTGTGTTTAATTTCCCCCTAAGTTATCTAGTTATCTGTAAAGTCTAGATAGAGCCTTAATATGTACAGATTCAGTTAAAAAACACAAAAGGCATTGCCAACGTGTTGTTTCCCATTTTAGAGCTGTTGTGAGGCTCTGATAACAAGTGAATGTCGCAAACACCCGTCTTGACATGGACAGGGATGGGCTGATGATGACCAGGGAGTGTTGAACAAGAACGGAGCCTGCGGAGGCAGGATAACGTCTTTTGAGATCACTCCTCTATTCCTGAAACACGTAAACAATGACTATCTGTGCTCTGTGCACCATGTGCCTGTGACAGATCACCACTCGCTTGGTCAGCCCTGAAGTGGGGGGGGGGGGGCAGTGAGTCCCCTGGACCCCCACAACCCACCGACTCATTTCTAGAACATTTCTGAACATTCCTGAGCACATACTGCGCCTGCTCAGTGATGACAGACCCCCGCCTATGGGGCGGGCACATCGGGTTATAAAAAGGGAAAATATAAGTTTTTGGCGCGCACCCACCACCTGAAGACTACAACTACGAGCAGAGAACATCGCTGGATCCAAGGGTGGTGATATCTTTTCTCTCTCTCTCTCTCTTCTTTCTCTCTTTCACTATCACTCTCTTTGTAACCTAATTTTCGGCACATTAGGGTAATATTGTCACACATTTTGCTAAACGCTTACCTTTCATAGTTCTGCTAAATTTTGAGCATTGTTATGACCTTTGCCAAGCCTCTATCTTTTGTAGTTCCACTGAGTTTTAAGTAAATTTATGATTGGTTTGAACCTCTGAAGTAATTGTCGTTACTTCTGATTACCGTGCAGAGAATTAAAAAGTTAACCTCACCCTCACCCCCTGAGTGGGACGGGACAGCTGTTCATACTTTTTGTTGATTTACAGTAGTGTTTAGTTTTTATTTTTCTGTGATAAAATCCTATCCTCTCAATGCTCAATGTTTTCACAGAACCATCTTTCATTGATACAAGAAAAGAACCAGCAACAGAGATGAAAGTACATCCAGCCCCCTACAATATGCCTCATGTGTTGGGTCTGAAAACCTTTGAATGCCAGTGTGAAAGGAAGCATCATTAACTTAGGCTTTTTAGTGTGTTTTTTGGGAAGGCAAAGAAGATGGGTTTCATGGAGGATCCTCATACAGGAATGACCAGGCATGTACAGGTCCACTTCTCCCCATGCTCCAGAGCATGGTTCAAGATCAAGTCATAAGAAACCAAGAAGAGAAATAAATTCCCATTAAAAAGTAACAAAACCATCTATTATTAGTCTGCTGGTTTTGGCTGGGATAGAGTCAATTTTCTTCATAGTAGCTAGTCTGGGGCTGGTTTGGATTTGTGCTGAAAACTGTTGATAACACAGAGATGTTTTTGTTATTGCTGAGCAGTGCTTTACACAGAGTCAAGGTCTTTTCTGCTCCTCACACTGCCCCACCAGTGAGTAGGCTGGGGGTACACAAGAAATTGTGAGGGGACTGTATTGGGTCTGGCTGAGATGGAGTTAATTTTCCCCATAGCAGCCCTCATAGTGCTGTGCTGTGTACTGGTAGCTAGCAAGGTGTTAAAAACACACCACTGTTTTGGCTACTACTGAGCAGTGCTGGCACAGCATCAAGGCTGTCTCTCCTACATTCCTCCCTCACCAGTAGGCTGGGGGTGGGCAAGATCATGGGAGGGGACACAGCCAGGACAGTTGACCCAAACTGACCAAAGGGCTATTCCATACCAAATGACATCTGCTCAGCAAGAAAAGCTAAGGGGGGGGGGCACTAGTTATTATGACATTTGTCTTCTGGAGCAACTGCTACATGTACTGAAGACCTACTTCCCAGGAAGTGGCTGGATATCACCTGCTGATGGGAAGTAAAGAATAAATATTTTGTTTTCTTTGCTTCTGCACATGGCCTTTGTTTTTCCTTTATTAAACTGCCTTTATGTTGACCCACAAGGGTTTTTTTCCATGTTATTTTCTCCCCCCTCCCCCATCCTGCAGCGGAAGGGAGTGATAGAGCAGCTTGGTGGGCACCTGGCATCCAGCCAAGGTCAATCCACCACAGGGACATAGCCCAGACAGCTGATCCCAACTGACCAAAGGGATATTTCATAAAATATGATGTCATGCTCAGCAATAAAAAGCTAGGGGAAGAAGAAGGAAGGGGGGATGTTCAGAGTGATGGCATTTGTCTTCCCAAGTAACTGTTATGCATGATGGAGCCCTGCTTTCCTGGAGATGGCTGAACACCTGCCTGCCAATGAGAAGTAGTGAATGAATTCCTTGTTTTGCTTTGCATGCACGCGTGGCTTTTGCTTTACCTATTAAACTGTCTTTATCTCAACCCACAAGTTTTCTCACTTTCACTCTTCCAATTCTCTCCCCCATCCCATCATGGAGGAAGTGAGCGAGTAGCTGTGTGGTGCTTAGTTGCCTCTGGGGTTAAAACACAACAGTTAATGAAGAAAAAAATTAGATTATTAGGACTTGCTTTAAAACATGCATTTATTTATTCCAGCCAACTCAGGACATTAGGAAATCTCTAAACCTGTCATTGATGTATTCTCCATTGCTGTGAATCTGATTTTCCAGTGTGAAGTTGAAGACAAAATTTGAAACCTCCTCATTGCGGAAATATTTCACTCGGGACGCATACTCATCTGACTGCAGATGTTTAATGACATCAGGAAACCAGACAGATAAGCCATAGTAGCTGTGAAAAAACCAAAAAATGCTCAGTTGCCAATCATCTCACTGGTTTGTAAACCTGTGCAAGGTGAGGATGAGCAGCTCCCTTGGCCACTTACATGATGGAGCTGTTGTGCCCTGTATCATGATCTCCACATATCATTTCTAAAGAGCAAATTCAAAGTGGAATTAACTTCTGCATGAAACCAATGTGTCTGGGCCCTGAGAGCACTCGCAGCCCTGACATCCCTGCACACACCCCCAGGGCTCCCTCACCCTGCTCACAACCCAGACTCCCTGAGGCCATCATGCCCTGCCCCAGTGATGCCACAACAGAGCCGGTCTCCAGGTCCCCACAGCCCTGCCCTGTCCTGCCTGGCCATGGGCTGCACTGAACTGGACCTGTCCTCGGGCCCACATCCTGGCCTGGCCTCAGCCTGTTCCTGTCCCCAGGGAGGTGCCCAATGCCCGGGTGCCCCTGCCTGCCCTGCTCCTGGCTGGGACAGCGGAACAGGCCCCAGCTGCCAGGCCTTGCCCTGCCAGACACTGGGGAGCCCCTGCAGTGCCCAGACACAAAAAATGGAGTTTTCCACAGACTGCAGAGCATGAGAGGTACAAAGAAGAAATCTTTTCTAGAGTCTGCTTTAAACTTAAATTAGTTTTTAAAATACAAAAAAAAAAAAAAATCCACACAGCACAATTGCCTTTAGATATAAACAGGTGAACTACAGGAGCATGTGCCTGCAATGACAACAGTGGGCTTGGGAACAATGTGTGACAACACCCAGTACATCTTCTAAACCCTGTACGAATGAAGTCTGACCTCCCTGGTTAAAACACGTAAAACATGCAGATAGAGTACCAAGCTCACATCTTTAAAATGTTGAGGCAGGCACAGTTCCTCTGTGTTTGCTGATTGACTATATAAAAATATTGAAAGATGCTGACCAAAGAAGATGCCAGTTTTCTGAAGGAGATATTTTTGATGAGTCAGGTTTGCAACCAAGAATAGACTAACCGATAAATTAACGTTTTGTGGAAAGATACTGAATAAAACCTTTTCAAACAAAGAAGGTAATCATAGTGACAGAGATTTGCATGCACATGATTTTTCTGTTTGTCAAAGTCTATCAAAAATGGTTTAGGATCTCAACCACTCTTACCCAAAAGACAGGGTGAACCATACATCTGTAAGTTTGATTGTATTATTCTTCACTGGGTAGTTGAAGCATCTTAAAAGTCAGCCAAATCTGTAAATCATTAGGAAATAAATTTATTTTAAATCACATTTTGAATCATTTTGTTAAATGATAGAAGGTTTTGATTCTTATTTGCTTGCTTCTTCAGGACATCAGAGAGAGCAGATCAGCTATACTTCTGATACAAGTATGTTAATCTCCAGCTATAGCCAGGTTGTGCACGTTCTGTTTTTCACCTTCACACTAAATAATTTCTTCCTAATGTCCAATCTAAACCTACTCTCAGTTTAAAACTGTTGCCCCTTGTCCTGTCACTACATGCCTTTGTAAACAGTTCCTCTCCATCTTTCCTGTAGGCGCTCTTTGCGTACTGGAAGGTTGCAATAAGGTTTCCGCGGAGCCTTCTCTTCTCCAGGCTAAACAACTCCAACTCTCTTAGCCTTTCTTCATAGGAGAGGTGCTCCAGCCCTCTAAACATTTTTGTGGCCCTCCTCTGGACCTGCTCTGACAGGTCGATGTCTTTCTTGTACTGAGGACCCCAGAGCTGGACACAGCACTCCAGATAGGGTCTCATGAGAGCAGAGGGGGCAGAATCATCTCCCTCGACATGCTGGCCATGCTTCTTTTGATGCAGCCCAGGATACGGTTGGCTTTCTGGGCTGCAAGCAGACATTGCTGGCTCATGTCCAATTTTTCATCCATCAGTGTGGACTGTGTCATTAATTCACCTCTGCTCTGATCACCTCAAACTTTCCTAATCTCTAGGCAGCTTCATTTCACTATCATCTCAAATAAATCAGAGATCATCAGAAATGTTTCCTCCTCATTTCCCAGCATTACACTGCTTTAAGTTTTGACAAACTATATTCCATAATTCAACAGGGACACACTCAGAGTCTGATCTGTCATAAGTTATCAATCACAGCTAGAAATCAATACTTTAACTATATGAGGAAAAGCTGGGACTACCCCAAGGTTGGAGATGCTACAGCAGAGCTGGCTGAGAATGGTGTTTCTCTCCCCCCCCAATATCTCAAGATGATCTCCTCCTTTTGAAGAGAAGAGGCAGTCTGTCCTAGGAGATTTTAGCACACATCATACAACAGGGAAGACACTCTCACCCAGAGGCTAGTCCAGTGAGATAACAAGGATGTTCAACAAGGCCAAGTGCAAGGTCCCGCACATGGGTCAGTGCGATCCCAAGCACAACTATAGGCTGGGCGAGGAATGGATTGAGAGCAGCCCTGAGGAGAAGGACTTGGGGGTGTTGATTGATGAGAAGCTCAACATGAGCCGGCAGTGTGCACTTCCAGCCCAGAAAGCCAACCGTGTCCTGGGCTGCATCAAAAGAGGTGTGACCAGCAGGTCGAGGGAGGTGATCCTGCCCCTCTACTCCGCTCTGGTGAGACCCCACCTGGAGTACTGCATCCAGCTCTGGGGGCCCCAGTACAGGAGAGACATGGAGCTGTTGGAGGGAGTCCAGAGGAGGGCCACGAAGCTGATCAGAGGGCTGGAGCACCTCTCCTATGAGGACAGGCTGAGAGAGTTGGGGTTGTTCAGCCTGGAGAAGAGAAGGCTCCGGGGAGATCTAATTGCAGCCTTCCAGTACCTGAAGGGGGCCTACAGGAAAGATGGTGAGGGACTGTTTATCAGGGAATGTAGTGACAGGACGAGGAGTAATGGGTTTAAGCTGAAGGAGGGTTGATTTAGATGATTAGATATTAGGAAGAAATTCTTCACTGTGAGGGTGGTGAGGCACTGGAACAGGTTGCCCAGAGATGTTGTGGAGGCCCCCTCCCTGGAAGTGTTTAAGGCCAGGTTGGATGAGGCTTTGGGCAACGTGGTCTAGTGGAGAGTGTCCCTGCCCATGTCAGGGGGGGTTGGAACTAGATGATCTTTGAGGTCCCTTCCAACCCAAACCATTCTATGATTCTATGATTCTATGATTCTATTTTTTTTCATAGGGAAAATACTATTTTTCCAATCAAAGCAATTTTGATTGGAAATATGTGACAAACCGTTTTTTACAACACTTCATCATAGCTCTGGAGAACTTTAAGATGCCAGATTTTTAACAGCTGGGAAAGCTATTTTTGACATTTTTAGTGTTTTTTAAATTAATGGGACTTTTCTCAATTTTCATTACAAGGTTCATAGATACTGCATAATTTTGGTTTTGTAAAAAAGGATATGGAGCACATTCCCAGTGAGTTTGTATTAAACTCTCTGAAATAGTCCTAAAGTAGTTTTCTGGTAAAACGTTTGACATGACTAAAAATACATGCAGATTTAATGCTTTATAAAAGGTTTTATTGACATTCATTTACACAGTTTATTCATGACTTTACCATTTCTAAGTAATGTGGCTGCCTCAAGTTCCCGCTGATAATTTTTCATCTGGTCATGTGTCACCTCTTTCCATAAGTATATGTTAATATGCATTCCCACTACGTGTTATATTGTGGTGCTTGGGCATATGGCTGTGTAACTATTAGCCATCAGTTGTGTAAAGGCCAATGTAGCATTTTCATCCTCAGAAGTTGGAACCAACCTCTGTGATTCATCTGTTGCTCTTCTGGGTTGGGAAACCAGAATCTTACACTGATTCCTGAATCTCCCAGTTGCATGGAAAATGTAGCATTGCAGCTATCACCAGCATGAGTTCAATCAATGCATCCCATTTCTGAATGCTAATTAAAAAAGAGAAATGTAATTACAGAATGAACAGAGATGTTGCTACTTACACCATATAGCTCTGTGCGAATTCTAACAAAACACCTCCTGTACCAAGTTCCTGTATCACTCTCTATTTCTATGAGCTCATCTATCTGCTTCGGAGTTTTGATTCTGTTAACCTAGAAATAAAAACAGAACAGCAAATATTTGTACACATACATCTGTATTTCTTGAATCATTAACTGCCTATCAAGGAGTAATAGAAGGTTTTAATAAAACCCATAAACTAAAAATGAGCAGATATTAAACCTGTGTCTATACTAGTGTTTTGCGTTTGCATGGCAAGGTTTTGGTAGTGGGGGGGGCTATAGAGGTGGTTTTGGTCAGAAGTTGCTAGAAGCTTCCTATATGTCCAACAGAGCCAATGCCAACTGGCTCCAAGATGGACCCGCTGCTGGCCAAGGCCGAGCCAATCAGTGACAGTGGTAGTGCCTCTGGGATAACATATTTAAGAAGGAAAAAAACCAAACTAGCGGCAGCTTTTGCAGCCAGAGAGAGGAGTGAGAAGATGTGACAAACAACTCTGCAGACACCAAGGTCAGTGAAGAAGGAGGGGGAGGAGGTGCTCCAGGCGCCAGAGCAGAGATCCCCCTGCAGCCCATGGTGAAGACCATGGTGAAGCAGGCTGTCTCCCTGCAGCCCATGGAGGAAGGATGAGGGGGTGTAGAGATTCCACCTGTAGCCCATGGAGGACCCAATGCTGGAACAGGTGGAGACACTTGAAGGAGGCTGTGACCCTGTGGGAAGCCCATGCTGGAGCAAGCTCCTGGCAGGACCTGTGGAGAGAGGAACCCATGTTGGAGCAGGTTTGTTGGCAGGACTTGTGACCCCATGGGGGACTCACACTGGAGCAGTTCGTGAAGGACTGTCTCCTGTGAGAGGGATCCCACACTGGAGCAGGGGAAGAGTGTGAAGAATCCTTCCTCTGAGGAGGAAGGAGCGGCAGAGACGACATGTAATGAACTGACCACAACCTCCATTCCCCATCCCTCTGTGCTGCTGCGGTAGAGTAGGTAGAAATCAGGAGTAAAGGTAAACCCGTGAAGAAGGGAGTGGTGGGGGGAAGGTGTTTTAATATTTGGTTTTATTTGTCATTACTCTACTCTGTTTTCTTGGTAATAAATTAGATTAATTTTTCTCTAAGTTGAGTCTATTTTGCCCGTGACGATAATTGGTGAAGGATCTCTTCCTGTCCTTATCTCAACCCATGAGCCTTTTGTTATACTTTTTCTCCCCTGTCTAGTGAACGAGGGGGAGTGATAGAGCAGCTTTGGTGGGCACCTGGCCTCCAGCCAGGGTCAACCCACCACAACAAGGAATGCTTTAGGAATATAAAAGATTAGTAGCACATTATAATCCCAAAGTTCATTATGGATAGAACTGCATTCAAAACCTCTACTTTCAAACCATGCAGGAAATCCATTTCCTCTGAATAAAAAAAGCTGTTACTGTCAGGTTTTGCTAGAGTGTTGCTGTACACCTCTCTAATGCCACAAAGGATAAAACATTGTTTAAACCCTCAGTTAAGCATGTCCAGAGTTTTCTATCAAGTTGTTTCCGACTTGCGATCACAAAATTGTTGAAACTCTATTGATTAAAAATAGAATATGAAAATAGAAGTATTTGAAATGTCAAGAATTAATAGCTGAATAACATTTTTCTTTTGTTCTTATTTCCTGTAGTGGTAGACAGAGAACTCTCCCTGACTTTTGGATATCAACTTTAACTATTCTTTTTAATGAAGAGAGAAAAAATTATGAGAAATTATCTGGAACCATGCATGTTATTGCTGTTATGAGCAATCATCTACTTAATCTAAAGTGAAATGAGATAAACAAACATCAGGGAAAAAAACAGAAATACAAGTGACAGAGAATGCAATGTTGTCTACAATGCTAATTTTCACCTGCACTCTCCTGTGTAGCAGAACAAGAATATGTTATATGGTCTTCTCAGCCAATTCAGGAACTGGCAAACTTAGACCTTTGTATGGTTTTGGTTTTGGCTTCCACTCTGGTCCCAGGATCATAGCAATATCACAAAAAGGAGTGTATTCATACACATTTTATTTAAAAAGACAGCAAATAGAAAGACAATGGAAAGAAAATAAATAAAATGGGGAAAGGGACTGACATATAAGGAGGGAGAGAGAAACAGACTGAGTGTTCAGTGTTTGGCTGTGTGCTGGTTTTGGCTGGGATAGAGTTAATCTTCTTCATAGTAGCTAGTATGGGGATATGTTTTGGGTTTGTGCTGGAAACAGTGTTGATAATATAGAGATGTTTTTGTTATTGCTGAGCAGTGCTTACACAGAGTCAAGGCCTTTTCTGCTTCTCACCCCACCCCACCAGTGAGCAGGCTGGGGGGGTGCACAAGAAGTTGGGAGGGGACACAAACAGGACAGCTGACCCCAACTGACCAAAGCGATATTCCATACCATATGACATCATGCTCAGCATATAAAAAGCTGGGGAGAGAAGAAGGAAGGGGGAGATGTTCGGAGTGATGGCGTTTGTCTTGCCAAGTAACTGTTATGTGTGATGGAGCTCTGCTTTCCTGGAGATGGCTGAACACCTGCCTGCCCATGGGAAGTGGTGAATGAATTCCTTGTCTTGCTTTGCTTGTGCACGTGGCTTTTGCTTTACCTATTAAACTGTCTTTATCTCAGCCCATGAGTTTTCTCTCTTTCACTCTTCTGATTCTCTCCCACATCCTGTCATGGGGGAGTGAGCGAGCGGCTGTGTGGTACTTAGCTGCCTGCTGAGGTTAAACCACGACATACTGCAATTTCCAAAGGTAGCAATAGCTCATGTTTCTTCTTAACAGAATGAGGACACCCCCCACAGAGATGTATCATAGTGGATTAGAGGACATCAACGAATAGCAGTATTGATGGTAAAGCTCTTGTTTTCAGCCCACTGCTTTTACAGATGTACATTGTTTAAGATGCACAAGCAGCCTCATCCCATGAACAAAACCAAACAAAAGCCCACTAAGCAGTTTTAGCTGTAATCACCTTCATTTCTGAAACACTGAAGCTCACTGTCTTGCCAAACCACGACTATATCAAAAGCCTGTACCCTTCTCGTCATGCCTCTTCCAATAGCAATAATCCTGTCTGCATCATTTAGTTGATTTTAAGCTTTTCTTAAACTGCTTTTCTTAAACATTTTATACAAAAGACTGAGTTGAGTCCTCCAAGATTATTTAAGACCTTGTACATACAGACATCCTCATGTGCTCTCATGCCACACCTCTGGGCAGAAAGGGCATGCCTTTTGAATCACACTGTATAAGAAAGAACAACACTTGTAGGCTGAGAGGCAGCCTTTTCACTGTCCTGGCCACCTGACTTGTTTGGAGCTGTGAAGGTTAGAGGAATCATATATATTCTAGGACCATGGTATTTGACTGGGGACAAATAGCCCATGGCCTTGAAGGTCCTTTAACATAAGAAAAGTCCTATTCAATCAGGACAATGGTCCATCTGGAGCATGCAAATTCAGCTGTCAGTATATGAAGAATAAAAGAAAAAACAATAAAGAATACCTATTTAAATGAAAATGGAACTTCTGTTTAAAAGCAATGGCTAGAAATATGCAATGTTTTAAATTTCACAAAATCAAGACATGCTGCAAAGGAGAATGTTTGTAAAAAAAATGATTAATTAATACATGGCAATGAAAGAGCAGAGAGAATTTTGGTTTTAGGGATACAAAGATTTTTTTTTTACTTAAACATTTAAACCAACTGATCTAACGAATGTATATTTTAAGGACCCAGGAAGGTAATTAAGCATGTACATAAATGTTTAACATGGGTAGCCCCATAATGGAAGATACTGTCAACTTACTACTGGCTTTATTAGTGTCACTGCTCTCAGGGGAGATTTTCAAAAGTGTTAAGAGCCACCACCTCCACAAATTTCACAGTCACTAGAATACATCCATTTTGGAGTTTCTAACTCTAAAACCAACTGTTCATCAGGTGATGCTTTTTCTGTTTGAAGATAAAATCCTCAATAATATGAGCAACAAGAATAAACATGACTTGTGAAAGAAGCTTCCAGGAAAAGATGACATCAATATTATTAGGAAAATATATTAAGGGAAAGCACACTAAAACTATAGCAGTAATGGATTAAAAATTACATCAGCTGTAGGATTAGAAAACATACTATCAAAGTGTATGTTTGATGAAACTAGTCACCCGAAGTGGAGGAAAATATTAACACATTAGTCATAGAATGATACTGGATGAAGCAATGGGGCTTAGGAGAGCTATGTGAATAAATTACTGAGACAAAATGCCACAATATCCAGGACTAATTTAAATTTTTAGAGACTAAAAGGATGTCCCAAACAGATTATGCAGACTTTCTTTGCATTCTGGGGTTTATAAGATAAAGTGCTAATAGTGTCCAAAGAGAAGACAATGATGTATTTTCTAATCATATTAATGCAAGCTAAAATTAGGGACTTCTATCAGTGTGTAACCTTGACATACAGTACAGTACTTCTAATCCTGCAACTCTTCAGCATCAAGAGTTGAGTCTTCCCAATGCTCATGGCAGAAACTGGCAAAAAAATCCCAAGAGAAAGGTATTTTTTTCTTTATTCATGGCTGGCCAATTAATGAAAATAGCTATAAATAAACTGCTGAGTTTAACATGGTTCAGTGTTACATTTCAACAACCTTAGAGAGAAAGACTTGTTAGATCACAAGAACTGGAAACAACAAGCACATGCTTTGTTTTCTTCTCCATGGCTGCTTTATGAAATGATTACAATTATGTTGAACTGCTGTGAGACTGTATCTGATCCTTCCTTTTACTTCTTGTCCCAGAATATTTCTGTCTTCTTCCTCATGCCTAAACTAACACCATAGGGGAATAGAGTCTATGCTATTGCTGACTGTGCAATCAATCAATATCAATGCTGGAAGAAGAAAAACAAAGTGACTGGGGGCAGGAATACTCTGTCTGAAAGCAGCTCAGATCAGCATGAGCCAAGTGTGAAATTAGACCCTAGCTGTATGGTGTTAGGCAAATCCCTTTACTTGTAAATTAAATAAAACCCCAAAATTTTAGATTAGACAAGATATGGGATAGGTCACCAGTGTATCAATAAATGTAGATTTAACATGATAGATATGCTAACCAGCCTTCTTTCAGGCTAAATATAGGAGTTCTCAAGCTTCTTTGTGGAAAAAATTAAATGGAGACAACGGAAATGGCATCCAAGGCAATAAATTGCAAGTCTCAATGGAATAAAGTTATATGGTCAGATGGTCATTCCTTGAGACTTCCTGCAAACACAGAACCTTAAAGAGAATTTCTTAATTGAGTTATATGTGCATTAAAGCATGGAGAAAGCCTCTGGAAGAGGAAAAAAATGCCACACATGGCTCTGAGAGGGAGCAGAGTGTCAGCACTCCCATGGCACAGCACAGGCTGGAAAGGCAGACTGGATTTGAAAGCAAGAAAATGCCTTCTGCTGTTTGGTCCTACTGTATTCAGGAAGACAAAATTGCTGTGTATATTCTTTATAAATAAGGAAGATGCCATAAAAAAGCCCCACATCTGAACTGCCAATTTCTCCTCCAAATAGAAACAACACATCAATACTTTGAATATGGTGTTATCATTAGACTTGCAAGTCAACAAGATGCAGTTGAGCTTCCAAGATATTTTGAGAAAATTCAATGTCTGAAAAATTACTATTTCACAGAAATTAAAATGATTTTTTTAAAATTACTATTCTAGCTGATAAAAATGAAAAATAATTTCAAAAGCTTTAAAGACACAACAAACAACTAACTTGGACTTGTACTATGTGCTTGCTGTTATTATTAAGGATGAAGTAAACTTAAAAAACCACAGATGGAGTCTATTAAGTATCTCAGTACAACAGAGAAAGTGATCGTACCATGGGTTCATATGCTCAAGAATATCCTGGCCAAAGGCTGATATCTTAACATCTGCTGAATATATAATAATTTCAGTAGGAATTCAGTTCTTATATTTAGAGTGCAAATGATTGACTTTGTCATGCAGAGTATTAATATTGATTGCTTAAGCATTCCAGACCTTGCCAGTCAGCAAGCTGGCTGACATGCTAAGCGATTAGCTTAAAAAGCAATACTCACTGTGAAGACTTTTTCAGGCTGACTACGAGCTCACATGTTTGTGTCATGAATTTGTTTGAGTATCATCCAAGCTTCATCATGTTTTCCAACCTAAACATTTGATCAAAGCATTTAAATAAAACATATATTCAGATTAAGATATTCACTATAGTCACTGAACAATCTTAATGCCTGTTATACAGATCTTATGATGTAAACACAGAAATAATTTTGACTGGAATCTAAAAACCATTTTGAAAGTAATACCTCCAGCAAGAACCGTGGACTTTCTGGCATAAAGGTGAGAGCTACCACAGAAGAGATGCAGGGCAGTGCACAGAAGATCACAAACACTCGCCAGCTGTGAAACTGGTAGGCAGAGCCCATGCTGAAACTCCATCCTACGAAAGAAGAAATTCACAAAATGTAGAGAAATGAGTATTGTATGTGGGAGTCTGCAGCTTTTTGGAGATGCAAAATGATACCTGTATCTAAATGAAGCCTGATTGATCTCTTCTATTTCCAGAAATATCAATGATTTCACAAATAATCTTACACTATGAATTTCAACCTCTTGCATGTGACTCATCATGCTGGAAAATGGCCATATAATGCAGAATGGGAGACTTCCTTACACAGAGACGAAGAAGCCTCTTTCAAGATTTTTGGCAAAATCTGCATGAAGGTAGTTATGTGACCAAAACAGGGACACCATCATCATAAATAAGACTATATATACAAAGAAATAGTTTTGTATGAATATTGGAAGAGGGGAGAATAAAAAATCTGCACTCAGATGATATATTTTATGGAATTTTATGACTTTGGAAATGATGCATCTGTGTATCTATTAAAGAGTTTAAAAAAAAAAATCCATCAATCTATTAGCTTTCACCAACACTGACAAAATCAAAACCTAATTGGCTTCTTCAAGTCTTCCTCCTAGAAGCTATTTAAAGTAGTAATGAGTATTGAGTATTGAATTCTCATAGCAAATCATTAGCAATCAATAAGAAAGGAAGAAACAGTAAAAATATGAGAAAAGCATTCAAACAACAGTACAGTCAAGTCTACAGACTGGTAGAAATGGAAATGCTAAAATCAGATGTCCTGGTTTCAGCTGAGAGGATTGATTTTCTTCATAGTAGCTAGTGTGGGGATATGTTTTGGATTTGTGCTGGAGACAGCATTGATAATATAGAGATGTTTTTGTTCCATGGACTTATTGTTGAGCAGTGTTTACACAGGGCCAAGGCCTTTTCTGCTTCTTGCACTGCCCTGCCAGTGGGATGGCTGGGGGTGCACAAGAAGTTGGGAGGAGACACAGACAGGACAGGTTACCACAAATGACCAAAGGGATATTCCATACCATATGACGTCATACTCACCAATAAAAAGCTGGGGGAAGAAGAAGCAAGGGGGGATGTTCAGAGTGATGGCATTTGTCTTCCCAAGTAACCGTTACGCATGATGGAGCCCTGTTTTCCTGGAGATGGCTGAACACCTGCCTGCCCATGGGAAGTGGTGAATGAATTCCTTGCTTTGCTTTGCTTGTGCGCGCGGTTTTTGCTTTACCTATTAAACTGTCTTTATCTCAACTCACGAGTTTTCTCACTTTAACTTTTCCAATTCTCTTCCCCATCCCGATGAGGGGGGAGTGAGCGAGCGGCTGTGTGGTGCTCAGCTGCCAGCTGGGGTAAAACCATGACACCAGAATAAATTATTCAAAATCTCTGTGCTCTTGGACCTTCTTCAAATAAGCACGCATCTTGTAACTCAGCACTAAAGCACAGGGATATGGTTTACATCTGATCTAATTTTCTTTCCTTTTTTTTTTTTTTGGTTGAGATGTTTCTGAATTAGTGTTTCCCTTCCATTAGTAGTATGGATGGTTGAAGCCAATGGTTCCTTTAGGTATGGGTGATTAGTATTTTGGAATTTTGAGAGTAGTTTTTATTGTGATATTCACTGTGCTATTTTATAAAAATTAATGTTGCAGGAATAATAATTATCTATATATTTGATTACAAAATATGACAATTGGAGTTTTAAGGTTTGCAATTATGTCATTATTATTAATAAAGAGTTAATTTCAATACTCTTAATAACAGTCTCCTAATGTAATACAGTGTAACACATAAAGCATTTACAGTGCCCAACTTTGGTTTCCATCTTCTTCCAGAGCACTATACCACTCCTTCAATTCTGGTAAAAGCAGACTAACAGCTGACCCCTTGCCCCATAACTAGATGTACAGGAAAAAATATTCAGTATTTAAACTTATATCTGAAATGGACAATCTTAACACTGAAGTAGAGAGAAAATTATAATTATATAAAGAGGTTAAGAAAAAAGTACTACAGGAAAAAAACCTCTCTTCCTCCGAAAAATTGTTCTTGAGATATATCTGAGCGCTGACTAATAATATGCAGTAGAAGCCATTGTTAAAATATATTGAGAAGAATGTAAAAGGAAATACTGGAAAACCTGTATGTGAAACTGCAGGGGTGGTAGTTCAGCTTTTTAATAAAATATCTGATTTGGTGGTATATTATGACTGGACTCTTGAAATGCTAGAATTTTAAGAAATTTAAGAATTTATCCTAAGAAAGAGAAAAATATGATTTGAGTAACTACCTGACCTTTTAGTCTGGCTTCAATACAGCAGAATCTTTCAAGGAAAATTTTCAAGGAAAAATTATTAAAAGCAGAGTGGAAAATAAGAATAACGATAAATGACAGAAGTGGATACTGGAAGAAAATGGAATCCTGGCTAATGAAAGAGCTGATGTCAGATTCATCTGCTATATTTCTCTGCTAACTGATTTTTCTAGACAAAAGACATGGCAAATGTCTGGATGTCAGTAAACAACTGGTACAACATGGTACCAAAGGGCCTATTAAATAGTTCTTCAAAGGAGGTATTAATCTATTAAATGTATAGTGTATTTTGGAATTTAAAGATCTCATACTGTGGATCATAAATACATTCTTAGAAAAAAAATCCTTTTTCTTATTAAAGTACTTACATACTACAATATGAAAAATTTATTCATTTGCCCTTTATCAACAGCTCAGTGAAACGTTTTGATCTGCAGTCTTCAGAACCTGTTTTTTTCTGGTGTCCTACAAACTTTCTGTTTCTGAAATGATATCAGCTTGCTCTACAGCCTCATTTAGCCCTGCCATCTTTACCCCAGGAAGACAGAGGCAAAATCAGTGACAGTACTGGCAATGATCTTGGAATGCCATATTACTTTTTTTCATAAGTAAGGCTCCAGATAAACATACCTCCCTCCTCCAAAGTTCCCTCCACCAGAAGGCTGCTGTCCAAAGACGCTGTCTAAAATGTCATGTTAAATTTTATTCCAAAATAGAACTTGGAATGAAAATTTAAGATTAAAAAAAACAAACAGAAAAGGATGTAAAAGTGTATTAAAAATTTGCTTTTACTGACTTTTGGAAAATGTCAACTTTTAATCTTATGGAATTTCAAATCTTAAATAATATGGTCATACTTTTCATCTAAATTGGGAAGGGAAGGAAATAAAGAAGGAAAGGTTTGCAGTGAGTTAATGAGGCAATTAGAAATCATACCTATGTTTTGTCTATTGTGTACACATTCTATTATAATAATTACAATTATATTCTTCATTATATATTTTAAACTATAGTACAAAATCACCTGATATAGAACTTGCAAAATTATTTCCTTTTAGTTAGATTATTTTTTTATTAGAGCAGTGAGCTCATCTGACTTGCTGGGCAGTGGTGCAACTGCTAGCATCATAGGAAAGGAGGCACAGGACTGGGGTTTTCATCTCTCAGAACAGTACGATCAAGGTATTGGCTCTTGTTGTCATTAGAAACTGTCCCAGAAATACACAGAGCCACTAGTATGTTTAGACAATCTGCCTTTTATCACTCTGGCTTATGTTTTGTAAGACTGAGCTGTAGAAAGGGCACTTCTGTGGTAAATTAAATCAACCTGGCTTTATATCTGTTATAAAACAACAGCAGCATCTTGTGCTCTGTAGCCAGTCCTGGAAAACACTGTTAATAATTTATTTTAAGCTGTCATTTATTAATGTAAAAGTGAACCATACTACACTTAATTAAAAGCAATGAGTGCACCATTCATCCTGCTGTCATCGTGACAACCTGCAAAACATCTTTTTTACTCCTCAAAATATCTGAGGGGCTTGTCAAGTTAAATGTTCATTATGGCTTTTATTGCTCTTATTCCATCTTTTTCTCTATGCATTGTATTATCTGCTGCAATTTGTCTCATGATTTAACATATCTGCTGAATTAATGATAATAGTGAATGTCAATTATAAGAAGCAATTGGTAGAAAAAATGGCAGCTGCAACACAGCTTTCTTGAGGCTACTCTCCTGTCTATTCCAGCACCACATGCTAGATCAGTAAAACAAATATATATTTTAAATGTGGAGAAAGTTTAGATTTATTCTTATGTTTAACACATCCCATTTTCCTAGGTCATGAGACATAAGAGTAGTTCTGAATTTATCTCACAAATTGACTTTCATTCCTTTTGTATGCAAGTCTTGAAACCAAATGGAAGTGTGTTCTTGGCTGTAATTCATTTTGCTTCTCCCATCCCTGATTTATGATACAATAGCAAAGTCGGAGCAGCTCTACACAGTTGCGTTCAGAGCAGTACACAGCAATCTAGAGCTAAACTTCACCCTTGCTCCCTGGCTATGTCCAAATGCATCTTGGGAATGACTGAGCAATTTAAAACCTGCAATGACTGAATCTGAAGCCACTGCAGCAGCCTTCTTCCTGAATATCACGCTCTCACTTTACTGACTGCTAGAAAAGACCAAATGAATCACAGACATGGCAATTACTGATTACAGAACCACCATAGCATGGATCGGAGCAAAAGCAAAATGTACCAAGATGATAATTTATATCTAATCACCAATTTATATGTTGAATTCAATGTCAATCTTCCCTCTCAATGCAGCATTTCATCTACTCCATAATATTAATAAATTAAAAGGATATTATAAACAGGTTCTTGCTCCAAAGGAAAAAAAAGACCATTTCTGTCATAGACTTTCTGAATAAATATAGAGGTAAACTTGTCCATATTATGCTGAATTTTATAAATGTATATTACCCGAGAAACAGTGGGTATATTCAAGGACAAGGATCATCTTCTGCAGTGGTTATGTGATGAGAGACTACCCAATGAGAGCCGGCTAATGGGGAAGGTTTACTTAAATTTTCAAAATAAGGGCAGAAAGGGAACTTGATAGCTCTTTACAATCACCAGTGGGGTTTCCTAGGGCTCAATTTTAGGGCCAATGCTCTTTAATATTTTATAAATGATCTGGACAAAGGAATCAAATGTACATTAAGCATGTTTGCCAATGATACTAAATTAGGAGGAGCTGTGGACTCTCTTGAGGGTAGAGAGGCCTTACAGAGAGATCTGGATAGACTAGAGAGCTGGGCAATCTCCAACCATATGAAATTTAACAAAAGCAAGTGCCAGATTCTCCACTTGGGATGGGGTAATCACAAAATCACAGAATGGCAGGAGTTGGAAGAGACATCTGGAGATCATCTAGTCCCACCCTCATGCTAGAGCAGGTTCACCTAGAACATGTTGCACAGGATTGCGTCCAGGTGGATTTTTAGTATCTCCAGAAAAGAAGACTCCACAACCTCTCTGGGCAGCCTGTTCCAGTGCTCGGTCACCCTCAGAGTAAAGACATTTTTCCTCATATGCAGATGGAACTTCCTGTGTTCCAGTTTGTGCCCATTGCCCCTGGTCCTGTCACTGGGCACCACTGAAAAACAGTCTGGCCACATATTCTTGACACTCGCCCTTTAGATATTTATAAGCATTGAGGAGATCCCCTCTCAGTCTTCTCTTCTCCAGGCTAAACAGACCCAGCTCTCTCAGCCTTTCCTCATTAGAGAGATGCTACAGTCCCCTAATCAACCTTGTAGCCCTCTGCTGGACTCTCTCCAGTAGTTCCCTGTCTTTCTTGAACTGGGGAGCCCAGAAATGGACACAGTACTCCAGATGTGGCCTCACCAGGGCAGAGTAGAGGGGAAGGATAACCTCCCTCAACCTGCTGGCCCCACTCTTCTGAATGCGCCCCAGGATACCTTTGGCCTTCTTGGCCACGAGGGCACAGTTCTGGCTCATGGAGAGCTTGTTGTCCACCAGGACTCCCAGGTCCTTCTCCGCAGTGCTGCTTCTCAGCAGGTCAACCACTGACCTGTGCTCTGGTGCTTGGGGTTGTTCTTCCCTAGGTGCAGGACCCTACGCTTAACCTTATTGAATTTCATATGGTTCCTGTCCGCCCAATTCTCTAGCCTGTCCAGGTCTTGTTGAATGTCAGCACAGCCTTCTGGTGTATCAGCAACTCCTCCCAGCTTAGTATCATCACCAAATTTGCTGAGAGTATCTTCTGTCCCCTCGTCCAGGTCATTGATGAATATATTGAACAAGACAAGACCAAGCACTGACCCTTGGGGCACACCGCTAGCTACAGGCCTCTAACTAGACTCTGTGCCGCTTATCACAACCCTCTGGGCTCTGCCATTCAGCCAGTTCTCTACCCACCTCACTGTCCACTCATCCAACCCACACTTCCCAAGCTTGTCTATGAGGATGTTATGAGAGGCTTTGTCAAAAGCCTTACTGAAGTCAAGGTAGACAACATCCACTGCTCTCCCTTCATCCACCCAGCTGGTCATGTCATCACAGAAGGCATCATAGAAAGCTGTCAGATTGGTCAGGCATCATTTCCCCTTGGTGAATCCATGTAGACCACTCCCAAAACCCTTCTCTTCCTCCACATGCTTATTGATGACCCCCAGAATGAGCTGTTCCATCACCTTTCCAGGGATGGAGGTGAGGCTGACTGGCCTGTAGTTTCCTGGGTCCTCCTTCCTGCCCTTTTTGAAGACTGGAGTGACATTGGCTTTCCTCCAGTCCTCAGGCACCTCTCCTGTTCTCCATGACCTTTCAAAGATGATGGAGAGTGGCCTCGCAATAACATCTGCCAGCTCCCTGAACACTTGTGGGTGCATCCCATCAGGGCCCATGGATTTGTGGATGTTGAGTTTGCCTAGATGTTCTCTAACCCGATCCTCCTTGACCAAGGGAAGGTCTTCCTTTTGCAAGACTTTCTCTCCTACCTCCAGGGTGTGGGATTCCTGAGGGCTGGCCTTAGCAGTCAAGACTGAAGCAAAGAAGGCATTCAGTAACTCTGCCTTCTATGTAACCTCCATCACCAGGACACCCACCTCATTCAGCAGCGGGCCCACATTTTCCCTAGTCATCCTTTTGCTGCTGATGTATTTGAAAAAGCCCTTCTTGTTGTCCTGGACATCCCTTGCCAGATTTAATTCCAAGTGGGCCTTAGCCTTCCCCGTTGCATCCCTACATATTCTGACTACATTCCTATATTCCTCCCAAGTGGCCAGTCCCTTTTTCCACATTCTATAAACTTCTTTCTTCCCTCTGAGTTTTTCCAGGAACTCCTTGCTCATCCATGCAGGTCTCCTGCCTCCTTTGCTTGATTTCCTACTCTTCGGGATGCACCAATCTTGAGCTAAGAGGAAGTGGTGCTTGAATATTCACCAGCTGATATGGGATCCTCACACAGAGCTTTGTGAGCCTTTTCCATTATCAGTAAGAGCTATTCAGTAATTACACTGAGTTTATATTATAGTCCAAAGCAGAACAGAGACTGAAGAATTGAAAAGATGATTTTCTAATTACTCACATGTAAAAAAATAACAGAATACACCACCAAGGATTAAGATTTATCTGATACCATTGAAAAATCTCTGTGTTGGGTTTGCATGGCAAGTTTTTGGTAGCAGGGGGGGGGAGTCTACAGGGGTGGCTTCTGTGAGAAGCTGCTAGAAGCTTCCCCTGTGTCTGATAGAGCCAATACCAGCCAGATCAAAGATGGATCCACCGCTGGCCAAGGCCAAGCCAATCACCGCCTCTGTGATAACATATTTAAGAAGGGGAAAAAAACAGTTAGGGAGAAAGCTTTTACAGCCAGAGAGAGGAGTGAGAAGATGTAAGAAACTCTGCAGACACCAAGGTCAGTGCAGAAGGAGGGGGAGGAGGGGCTCCAGGCGCCGGAGCAGAGATCCCCCTGCAGCCCTTGGAGAAGACCATGGTGAAGCAGGCTGCACCCTGCAGCCCATGGAGGAAGGATGAGGGGGTGTAGAGATTCCACCTGTAGCCCATGGAGGACCCCACGCCGGAGCAGGTGGAGACATCTGAAGGAGGCTGTGGCCCTGTGAGAAGCCCTCGCTGGAGCAAGCTCCTGGCAGGACCTGTGGATCCGTGGAGAGGGGAGCCCACGCCAGAGCAGGTTTGCTGGCAGGACTTGTGACCCCGTGGGGGACCCACGCTGGAGCAGTCTGCTCCTGAAGGTCTGCACCCCGTTGGAGAGACCCACACTGGAGAAGTTCGTGAAGGACTGTCTCCCGTGAGAGGGACTCCATGTTGGAGCAAGGGAACAATGAGAGGAGTCCTCCCCCTGAGGATGAAGAAGCGGCAGAAACAACGCATGATCAACTGACCGTAACCCCCATTCCCTGTCCCCCTGTGCCACTGATGGAGGGGCAGAGGTTGAACCCGGGAGTGAAGTTGAGCCCAGGAAGATGGGAGGGGTGGGGGGAGGGGTTTTAAGATTTGGTTTTATTTCTTATTCCTCTACTCTGTTTTGCTTAGTAATAAATAAGATGAATTCCCTCTCTCAGTTCGGTCTGTTTTGCTCGTGACGACAGTTAGTGAGTGATCTCTCCCTGTCCTTATCTCGACCCATAAGCTTTTTGTTATACCTTTTATCCCCTGTCTAGTGAACGAGGGGAGTGATAGAGCAGCTCTGGTGGGCACCTGGCCCCCAGCCAGGGTCAACCCACCACAATCTCATTACAAGCACTGTGTCACATAATTGATCTGACTGTCTGGCTGAGTCAGTGACCCCAGAGATTTAGGTACACATAGAGTTCTGCAAAGTCCTTGTTTGGGTCTGGTTCTGTGCAACTGTTCAGTGAAGGCACTTTACAATCCACAAAACAAAGAGGGTTTTTTTAAGTATACACATTATTATAATCTAATTTCATAGGATTTTTTTCAAATGAAAAACAGTTCATGAATAGGAATTGATAACTCAAGTTAACATTAAAACTATCTCACATCCATTTTAATTAACTTGAATTTTAAAAGTATAGATATAGCTTCAGCCTGCAAGATACAAAATTAATGGAAGTGCACTAAGTATGTGGGGAAGCACAACACATTTGGGATCATTTTGCCTCTTACTGGAATACAAAAGAGATCAACAGATGTTGCATTATGTAGTAGATGATTTCATGTCTGATCATAGAATCATAGAATGGTTTGAGTGGGAAGGGACCTCAAAGATCATCTAGTTCCAACCCCCCCCGCCATGGGCAGGGACACCCTCCACTAGACCACATTGCCCAAAGCCCCTTCCAACCTGGCCTTGAACACTTCCAGGGAGGGGGCCTCCACAACCTCTCTGGGCAACCTGTTCCAGTGCCTCACCACCCTCACAGTGAAGAATTTCTTTCTAATATCTAATCTAAATCGACCCTCCTTCAGCTTAAACCCATTACCCCTTGTCCTGTCACTACATTCCATGACAAACAGTCCCTCACCATCTTTCCTGTAGGCCCCCTTCAGGTACTGGAAGGCCGCAATTAGATCTCCCCGGAGCCTTCTTTTCTCCAGGCTGAACAATCCCAACTCTCTCAGCCTGTCCTCACAGGACAGGTGCTCCAGCCCTCTGATCAAATTTGTGGCCCTCCTCTGGACTCCCTCCAACAGCTCCATGTCCCCTCTTGTACTGGGGCCCCCAGAGCTGGATGCAGTACTCCAGGTGGGGTCTCACCAGAGCGGAGCAGAGGGGCAGAATCACCTCCCTCGACCTGCTGGTCACACCTCTTTTGATGCAGCCCAGGACACGGTTGGCTTTCTGGGCTGCAAGTGCACACTGCCGGCTTGTGTTGAGCTTCTCATCAATCAACACCCCCAAGTCCTTCTCCTCAGGGCTGCTTTCAATCTATTCTCTGCCCAGCCTGTAGTTGTGCTTGGGATTGCCCTGACCCACGTGCAGGACCTTGCACTTGGCCTTGTTGAACTTCATGCGGTTTGCACGGGCCCACCTCTCCAGCCTCTCAAGGTCCCTCTGGATGGCATCCCTTCCCTCCAGCGTGTTGACCACACCACACAGCTTGGTGTCATCAGCAAACTTCCTGAGGGTGCACTTGATCCCACTGTCCATGTCGCTGACAAAGATGTTAAACAGTGACGGTCCCAGTACTGATCCCTGAGGAACTCCACTCATCACTGTTCTCCACTTGGACATTGAGCCGTTGACCACAACTCTTTGAGGGTGACCATCCAGCCAATTCCTTATCCACCAAGTGGTCCATCCATCGAATCCATGTCTCTCCAGTTTAGAGACAAGGACGTCATGTGGGACAGTGTCAAATGCCTTGCACAAGTCCAGGTAGATGACATCTGTCACTCTTCCCTTATCCACCAATGCTGTAACCCCATCATAGGAGGCCACCAAATTGGTTAGGCATGATTTGCCCTTAGTGAAGCCATGTTGGCTGTCACCAATCACCTCCTTATTTTCCATGTGCCTGAGCATAGTTTCCAGGAGGATCTGCTCCATGATCTTGATCTATTCCATTTGTTCATCATGACAGAGTCTCATAGCAAATGCAGATTCAACATTAACAAATCTCAAATTTCTTTTAAATCTCAAACAGTATTTTCCATTGGTTAAAAGTTATCCATAGATTCATGCATTCTTAAGCCAGAAGGTGTATCAGAAAGGCAACTGTATGAAAAAGGCAAAGTAGAAGACCTGCTCTCAGTTTTAAAATTTGGATCAAATATTTCCTCCACTAAGTTAAAAAAAAAAAAAAAGAAAAAGAGAATATATTGATTTCGAATTCTGAAGATGTATTAATGCATTCATGGACTTTTTACTACTGAGGAAATACACATACAGCTCTTCCCCAGGCCATCATCTTTGGCTTCTCTCTTTGTTTTCAACTACTGATAAAATTTAGAGATCTTCTGCAGAGGACAGAAGCTACTGTGTAATAGAAAATGGAGCCTTGGCTTAGCTTTTTCTAAAACAGCTGCTGCCATGGCTTGGAGTTGTTCTGAACCACCATGAAAATGCAGAGTAGTAGGCAAAAATTTGAGGAAAAAATAAGAAAAATAATGCTTTTTAAAATCGAGACTCCAGAATTTTAAAGATTAGAGAAGGACAGACTTTTTCATTTATCTTTCTACCAGTGCAGAGAAACTTTGTCTTCTTTTTGGAGCTACCAGCTAGAACAGTTTGATAGACCGGCATTTTCCTACATGTGTTGGGAATCTTTTTTTTTTTTTGTCTTCTCTTTTATTTCTTCTGATTTCTGAAGTTCTCTCTTTTTGTCTTTGTTTTCTTCATTTGCTCTTTTCTGGCTTACCCCAGCACCCTCTGGAGCAACAGCATCTGTTTAATAGTTCTATGGGAACAGGGGTGGATGGGACCTCGAGGGAGCATCCAATGCATCCACTTGCTCTAAATCAGAATCAATGATGGCCCCTGCAATATTCTCAAAATATGTTAATCTAATCTCTTTTTAAAGACTTACAGTGACTGAGATTTCACTACTTCAATAGCAGTTTTATTCAAATGCTTTACGAACACACCATTAGAACGTCTTTTTCATTATCTATAGTACCCCCCTTGATAGAAATTTCAGCTCATTACTCTTTGTCTTATCACCAGTAAGCAGTTTATTCCTTTTCCCTTTGCAGCTAATAATGCTTTTTTCCTATGTCTTCTGCAAGATTAGAGAAGACATCACATCTTTCATGTCTAAATCAGTGATGACATCCTATTTCAGCACGTTCAAACTTTGAACAAAGAAACCAAATGTAGCTATTTTTCCTATTTCCAACTCACGTCAATCAGGTGTTGATATACAAGGGACTGCAGTAAATCATCTCTATAGATATGACTACTGAGTATAATTTCTTTCCCTGGTTGTTTTGGGTACAGTCACCACAATGATGCAGCAATATGAAATCAGTAAGGCATGGCTCTTTTTATTATAAATCATCTAAGTGCATTCTGGTCTTTTGATTGGATAGGTGCACTGCATCAGAGACAGTCATATTCTAGTCCCCTCTGGGGACTACAGCAAAGGAAGGGTGGAAGAAAGAACTTGGTGATCCTTTGCCTAAAATGAAACCGTGATTTATAATATGTTTATAAGCTTTTGGGCACCTCACTGCTGAGGAAATTCTGGGAGCAGCTGATGAAATAGCCATGAGTGAAATCAAGCTGTTTCTCTGATGCTCATACTCACCTCTAACACACATTTCAGAATTTAGAAGCGCTACAGAAATATTTGAAAAGCAGTGGTATCTGTAAAAGTAACAGCCACTTATTTACAGCATCACCATCAACTTTGACACTTTGAAACTTATATATTTGAACAGAAAAATTGTGTCTAAGGATGCTTTACAGATATTAATCTGTGCAATCTCAACATAGTAATTAATAGTGTTTTTTTCTACAGACAAGTAATAATGAGGTTAAGACCCTAATTTTTCAAAGTAGTCAAGAATTTTCTATATTCATCCAGGTACAATCCTGACCTAAACCTTAATTCAAAAAGATGTCAGAAGATGCTTTGAGATACCCAAGTTCATGGGTTACTTTTGAAAAAATGTAGCCTATACAATTTGCTAGCAAAAAAATCTGGCTTCTAGTCCTTCATCTTAGTAAAAAATCCACTCATTAACCTTTTAATTTCTACAAAAATAAATGCTGACAAACAGAAAAAACTCCACTTTTTCTTTATATTATCTAAACTATATAATATGTAATATTTATATAGTGGGGAACAATTGTTTTGTGGCATTCCTCTTGGAATAATCACCACAGAAGAGTGCAACCTTTTGACTCTACTTTGCTACTTACTCTTGTCTCCTCATAATGGGAGGAATCCAGCAGGCTAGATAGAAATCTATGTACGTCCATTCTTGCAACTCCCACCGCTCAGAAGGATCTGGTTCTGCTCATCAGAAGTGCTTGAAGATGAATGGTTCCTTCTGCTTTTATAGCTACTCAAGTATTCGCCATAACCCCACTGATAACACACAGCATTGGAATAGGATTTTTTTTATCCCAGTACTGCTGCTGTCATGTGTCACTGAGAAACCCTTAAGCCCAACAAAAAAGATAGAATAAGGAAGTTAAAAGTTTTTCTGACTTCATTGCCACTGAATAGTTTTAATCCATCATGTTTTCCGTATAGTCTGTCGCAAGTTAAGAGATTAACTCCTCCATTAACACTGCCTGGTGCTTTACATGCTCCGAGTTGCACAGCAAGCCAATAGCTCTCCATCTTGTCATCCACACAGTGGCTGCATCCAGCTCTGTTTACCTCCTTGCCTGTTTTATCACAGTATAGTTCACAATGGTTTCATATTGAGAGGGATTTTATTGCAGCTTTGAAGGTATGTTTACCTTTTTTATCTCCAACTGGATGACCCAAGCAAACACGACAACAGAAAATACTACAGAAACTACTCTTGAGCCACCTACCAAAAAGATGATAAAAAGATCTTTTTGATTGCCAGTAAAGTTAGTTTATTCAGGTGAAATGATCTGCTTCACCTCAACAATCTTCTGCTACAAACTGAGAAATGGTTTTCAGGTCACTTTGCAAGCCACTTACTCAAAAGAAAACCAGATTTGTCTACTCTAATCATAATTACACTCAGCTGGAAATACAAGCCTTTTATGGACTCCTGTGCCTATGAAAAGACTTATCTACTTACAGAAAGTGAATTTAGTGTGGTCCTAAACTATTGAGGACAGGCTGTGGTCTAATGTGCCCTTAAAAACCTCCAGTGATGGAGATTCTGTAACTGCATTTTGCAGTTTCTGTTAGTATTTTAATACATCTATATTTGAAACTTAACTTTTTTCCTATCTAAACTAAATCCCAGTTCCTGCTATTTGAACTCACTTAAGGATATTGGAAGGAGAAAAGCAAAAGGCAAAGATCTTCAGAGAAAAAAAAATAGGAGCAAATATATTTTACAAACCATGAAAAGAATACAAATTTTCCAGTAGAAGATATAATGAAAACTTTTAAGTTAATGTTTTTAATACAATGTTTTGCAAGTCTTAGGTTTGAGTCCGTAGTTTAGACACTTCTATATACATATTTTTAAGTTCTGTGTTACTGTAAAAATGTGATTCTCTGTAAAAAAAATTTTTTTTTAATATCCAGAAAAAATTTGCTTTCTTTAGTTTAGCAAAATTCTAATGACTGGTGTAGAAATATCATTTGTAACTTATCCTCTTTCAGTCACAGTACAAAATAAAAGTTATTTCCAATGCAACAGAAAAATCTGCTTAAATACTGAACAAGTTAATACTTTCCTACTTACACCAAGAGACATTACAGGTAGACAAGAAATCATCTATTCTGAAACTAAATGCTTTATCCTTAGACTTCTTATTCCATTTCTTTCTCCTCCAAATTTGTGTTCCCTGATTGGTGCTAAATACCTCTCTTATGAACAAGTGGCTGGTCCTCAACTAAGTGGAAAAAAGACTCAGTTGATGAAAAAGGAATAGAATAATAGAATCATAAAATTATTTAGGTTGGAAAAGACCCTTAAGATCATCGAGTCCAACTGTAAACCTAACACTGCCAAGTCCAACCATGAAACCATGTCCCTAAGCACCACATCTACATATCTTTTAAATACCTCCAGGGGTGGTGACTCAACCGCTTCCCTGGGCAGCCTGTTCCAATGTTTGATAACGCTTTCAGTGAAGAAATTTTTCCTGATATCCAATCTAAATGTCCCCTGGTGCAACTTGAGACCATTTCCTCTTGTCCTATCACTTGTTACTTGGGAGAAGAGATTGACACCCACCTGCTAAAACCTCCTTTCTGGCTACAACCTCCTTTCAGGTAGTTGTAGAGAGCGATAAGGTCTCCCCTCAGCCTCCTTTTCTTCAGACTAAACAACTCCAGTTCCCTCAGCCACTCCTCATAAGACTCGTTCTCTAGACTCTTCAGCAGCTTTGTTGCCCTTCTTTAAACACACTCCAGCACCTCAATATCTTTCTTGTAGTGAGGGGCCCAAAACTGGGCACAGTATTTGATGTACGGCCTTACCAGAGCCGAGTACAGGGGGACGATCACTTCCCTAGTCCTGCTGGCCACACTATTCCTGATACAAGCCAGGATGCTGTTGGCCTTCTTGGCCACCTGGGCACACTGCTGGCTCATATTCAGCTGGCTGTCAACCAACATCCCCAGGTCCTTTTCTACCTGGCAGCTTTCCAGCCACTCTTCCCCAAGCCTGTAGCATTGCATGGGATTGTTGTGACCCAAGTGCAGGACCCAGAACCTAGCCTTGTTGAACCTCATATAACTGGCCTCGGCCCATCGATCCAGCCTGTCCAGATCCCTCTGTAGAGCCTTCCCACCCTCAAGCAGATCAACACTTCTGCCCAACTTGGTGTCATCTGCAAGCTTACTGAGGGTGCACTCGATCCCCTTGTCCAGATCATTGATAAAGATATTAAAGAGAACTGGCCCCAATACTGAGCCCTGGGGGACACCAGTGGTGACTGGCCACCAGCTGGATTTAACTCCATTCACCATAACTCTTTGGGCCTGGCCATCTAGCCAGTTTTTCACACAGTGAAGAATATGCCTATCCAAGCCATGAGCAGCTATTTTCTCTAGGAGAATGCTATAGGAAACAGTGTCAAGGGCTTTACTAAAGTCCAGGTAGACAACAGCCACAGCCTTTCCCTCATCCACTAAGTGGGTCACCTTGTCATAGAAAGAGATCAGGTTAGTCAAGCAGGACCTGCCTTTCTGGAACCCATGCTGACTGGGCCTGATCACCTGGTTGTCCTGTACATGTCACATGATGGCACTCAAGATGATCTGCTCCATAACCTTCCCTGGCACCGAGGTCAGACTGACAGGCCTGTAGTTCCCCAGATCCTCCTTCTGGCCCTTCTTGTAGATGGGCATATAGTTCAGATGAAGATCTGTTATGTAATGTGATTACACCATCTACAGAAAAGATAAAGGTGGAGAAAGAACTGAGCATGCATTCTAGTTTGCATGCTAGATGAAGAAATCTAAACCAATCATTTAATAGAATAACAATGCATATGTTTTAGAAAGATGAATATGTTAATGTTGTATGTATAAATAACCCCCAATTTGGAGCTTTGGTGTGCTGTCTTGTGACAGACACCCACATCTGCACAAATATACAATAAAATACCTCTGCTCTGTGTGTATAGTGGCATATTACACACCAGGTAAATGAACCCCAAGTTTTGGGACAACAACCTCATCCTAAAACCATCAGAAAGTTCAGAAAGATAATTTTAAGGAGGATTCCTGAGGCTAAGGCCTTATGAAAGTAATGAACACAGTATAGGCAGTGAGGGACGTTAGAGACCAGTGGCTTGAAATTTTGAGTTGTTTACACCACAAAATGAAAAATCCCACCTATTTCCAATCCTGATATTATTAGGACCTTCAGACCTTAGTCAGTAGCACAATCCCCTTGTGCCAGGTTCTCTGCTACCATAGATCAGTTCAATTGGTGATCATCACCCTCCCACAAGGGACTTATGTGGTAACCACTCAGCAGAAAGTGACATCCTCTGCAATCACCAGAACTGATGTAGCTACCCAGACAACACCCCCATGAAAACACACAACCACCCAAGTCCCAAAGTGCAGTGAGTGCCAGAGCCTTTCATCAGTACCTGATGGCAGTAGTGAGAACACCTGTGTGGGGCATGACCAGGTGAAAGACCCACTCAGCCTGGTGGCAGAGCTATGAGAGGAAGTGGAAAGGTTAAGGAGCATCAGGGAGGCTGCAAAAAAGATACACTTGTGGAGCCATGCTCTGCTCTCCCTGAGACAGAAATGGGGACAGACACCAAACAAAACCCAAGATCAAGGGGACCTTGTATCCTCCCCCTGCCAGGATGAAGGCAGGAGCTTAAAAGGAAGGAGTGAATGGAGACAAGTGTACGCTCAGGGCAGCAGGCAAACCCCCTCCCTGCCTACCTTGCCTTCCCAGGTGCCTCTGTGCAACAGGTATGAGGCTCTGGATGTGGAAGGTCAGTCAATTAATGGTGTGGATGATGGTCCATCTATACCAGAGGTGTTGCCAAGGTCAGAAAGGCCTACCCCCTGTATCACGACCACCTCCGTGAGGAAGAAAAGGTGGGTTATAGCTGTAGGGGACTCCCTTCTGAGGGAAGCAGAGGATCTGATATGCTGGACAGACCTTCCTCTTAGGGAAGTCTTCTGCCTCCCTGGGGCCCGGGTTAAGGACATCACTAGGAAACTTCCTAGCCTGGTACAGCCCTCAGACTATTACCTATAATTACTCTTCCATGTGGGTAGCAATGAAGCTGCAACACATAGTCCAAGGGCAATCAAAAGATACTTTAGGGCTGTGGGATGGTTGGTAAGGGAATCCAGAGCCCAGGTAATTTTCTCATCTATTTTTCTAGTTGCAGGCAGCAATATTGGAAGAAACGGATGTACCCAGTCTATTGATAGATGACTTCGTGGCTGGTGTCACCATGAGAATCTGGGGTTTTTCGATAATGGGATGGTCTACACAGCACCAGGCCTGCTGGCATTCAATGGAATTCATCTTTCTCAAAGGGGGAAGAGGGTGTTTGCTCATGAGCTAGTGGTGCTCATTGACAGAGCTTTAAACTAGACATGAAGGGAGGGATAACATCAGGATCGTCCATGACAAGCCATGGGATGACACTCCAAGGTTTGAGGGACAGGGTGCTAGTGAGGGCCCTCAGCCTGTTGCTCAGAGACATGCTGGGTGCACTGCAGCACACTTGAAGTCTTATGGAGAGGAGCCTGGGGCTCCTGAGGTAAAAGTAGTCAACAGGGAAACACGGGTGAAGTACCTCAAAGGAATTAAGGGGTGTTTCTCTAAAAAAGGTGACACTGCCGACAACCCATCTGAAGTGCCTCTACACCAATGCACACAGCACAGGCAACAAACAAGAGGAGTTGGAAGCTACTGTGCTGCTAGAAAGCTATGACCTAGTTGCCATTACTGAAACCTGGTGGGATGAATCCCATGACTAGAGTGTAGCTATCGATGGCTACAGACTGTTCAGAAGGGACAGACGAGGAAAGAGGGGAGGAGGGTTTACCCTCTACATCAAGAAATGGATAGATTGTGAAGAGCAGTCTCTGAAGAATAGCCACAAGCAGGTTGAAAGCTTATGGGTAAGAATTAGAGACCGAGGCAACAAAGAGAACCTTGTGGTTGCTGTCTACTACAGGTCACTTGATCAAGGGGAGCCTATTGACAAAGCCTTCTTACTCCAGCTACAAGAGGCATCGCACTCGCAGGCTCTCATCCTGCTGGGGGACTGTGGTGGGTTGACCCTGGCTGGAGGCCAGGTGCTCACCTTAGCCGCTCTATCACTCCCCCTCCTTAACTAGACAGGGGAGAAAAGGTATAACAAAAGGCTTGTGGGTTGAGATAAGGACAGGAAGAGGTCACTCACCAATTACCATCACAAGCAAAACAGACTCAAAGGAAAATTCATCTAATTTATTACTAAGCAAAACAGTAGAGCAATAAGAAACAAAATGAAATCTTAAAGCACCTCCCCCCACCCCTCCCATCTTCCCAGGCTTAACTTCTCCAATGTGAGTCCTTCCCACGGGCTACAGTCCTTCATGAACTGCTCCAGCATAGGTCTCTCCCACGGGGTACAGTCCTTCAGGAGCAAACTGCTCCAGCATGGGTCCCCCACAGGGTCACAAGTCCTGCCAGCAAACCTGCTCTGGCATGGGCTCCTCTCTCCACCGGTCCACAGGTCCTGCCAGGAGCTTGCTCCAGCATGGGTCCCCCACAGGGTCACAGCCTCCTTCAGGTGCCTCCACCTGCTCTGGCATGGGGTCCCCCACAGGCTGCAGGTGGAATCTCTACACCCCCTCATCCTCCCTCCATGGGCTGCAGGGGGACAGCCTACTTCACCATGGTCTTCACCACGGGCTGCAGGGGGATCTCTGCTCCAGTGCCTGGAGCACCTCCTCCCCCCTCCTTCTTCACTGACCTTGGTGTCTGCAGTTTCTTACATCTTCTCACTCCTCTCTCTGGCTACAAAATCTCCCCCAGGCTTTTTTTTTTTTTCTCTTCTTAAATATGTTATCACAGAGGTGCTGATTGGCTCAGCCTTGGCCAGCAGCGGGTCCATCTTGGAGCTGGCTGGCATTGGCTCTATCAGACACAGGGGAAGCTTCTAGCAGCTTCTCACAGAAGCCACCCCTGTAGCCCCCCTGCTACCAAAACCTTGCTACACAAACCCAATACAGGGACTTCAATTGCCCTGACGTCTGCTGGAAAAGTAGCACGACGAGCTGTAGGCAATCCAGGAGACTCTTGGAGTGCATTGAGGATAACTTCTTAAGTCAGGTAATAGACAGCCCTACCAGAGAGGATGCATTACTGGACCTGTTGGTTACCAACACAAGTGAGGTAATCAGAGATATCAAGATTGGAGGCAGCCTGGGCTGCAGTGATCATGCACTGGTGGAGTTTGCAGTCCTGAGGGATATGGATCAGGTGAAAGGTAAAGTCAAGACCCTGAATTTTAGGAAAGCAAACTTCCAGCTGTTCAAAGAGTTAGTCAATGGGACCATATCCTGGTTTTGGCTAGGATAGAGTTAATTTTCACAAGGAGCCAGGACAGGTGATCCAAGCTGGCCGGGGGCTATTCCATACCATGCTCACCATAAAAGGGGGCTGGGCGGGGAGGGGCAGGGAGGGGTGGGTTTGGTGTGGTCTGAGTGGTTGGTGGGTCGGTAGTCAGATCGGTAAATTGCTTTCTGTTATCGCCCATTGTGAATATCTGTTATCAGCACTGTTGTTGATTGTTTCCCTCTCCCTTGCCGTTCTAGTAAACTGTCCTTATCCCAACCCAGGAGACTTTGCCTTTGTCTTTTCCATTCTCCTCCCCATCCCACCAGGGGGGGTGAGGGAGGGGCACGCAGTGCTCAGCTAACGGCCGGGGCTGAATCACGTCAGACCCCCTGGGAAACTTCCCTTGGGGACAAGGGAGCAGAACAGAGCTGGCAGATCCTTAAGGATGCTTTCCGTAGAGTGTAAAAGCTCTTGATCCCCAGGTGTAAGAAATCAGGAAAAACTGGCAAGAGACTGACATGGCTGAGTCAAGATCTCCTGGTCAAACTAAAGAGCAAGAAGGAAATGCACAGGAAGTGGAAGCAGGGACAGATATCCTGGGAAGAATATAGGGATGTGTAGGGATGGGGTTAGGAAAACCAAGGTGCAGCTGGAGCTGAACTTGGCAAAAAATAGTAAGTGCTTCTACAGGTATGTCAGCCAGAAAAGGAAGGTCAAAGACAGTATATCCCTCCCTGATGAACACAACTGGCTGTGTTGGTTTTGCGTGGCAAGGTTTTGGTAGTGGGGGGGCTACAGGGGTGGCTTCTGTGAGAAGCTGCTAGAAGCTTCCCCTGTGTCTGATAGAGCCAATGCCAGCCGGCTCCAAGACGGACCCGCCGCTGGCCAAGGCCAAGCCAATCAGCGCCTCTGTGATAACATATTTAAGAAAGAGAAAAACAGTTAGAGAGTGCTTTTGCAGCCAGAGAGAGGAGGGAGAAGATGTAAGAACATCTGCAGACACCAAGGTCAGTGCAGAAGGAGGGGGAGGAGGGGCTCCAGGCACCGGAGCAAGATTCCCCTGCAGCCCATGGTGAAGACCATGGTGAAGCAGGCTGTCCCCCTGCAGCCCATGGAGGGAGGATGAGGGGGTGTAGAGATTCCACCTGTAGCCCATGGAGGACCCCATGCTCGAGCAGGTGGAGGCACCTGAAGGAGGCTGTGGCCCCGTGGGAAGCCCGCGCTGGAGCAAGCTCCTGGCAGGACCTGTGGATCCGTGGAGAGAGGAGCCCACGCCAGAGCAGGTTTGCTGACAGGACTTGTGACCCCGTGGGGGACCCACGCTGGAGCAGTTTGCTCCTGAAGGTCTGCACCCCGTGGAGGAGACTCACGTTGGAGAAGGTCGTGAAGGACTGTCTCCCGTGAGAGGGACCCCACGCTGGAGCGGGGGAACGATGAGTCCTCCCCCTGAGGATGAAGAAGCGGCAGAAACACCGCGTGATGAACTGACCGTAACCCCCACTCCCTGTCCCCCTGTGCCGCTGAGGGGGGCGGAGGTTGAAGCCGGGAGTGAAGTTGAGCCCAGGAAGATGGGAGGGGTGGGGGGACGTGTTTTTAAGATTTGGTTTTATTTCTCATTCCTCTACTCTGTTTTGCTTAGTAATAAATAAGATGAATTCCCTCTCTAAGTTCGGTCTGTTTTGCTCGTGATGATAATTAGAGAATGATCTCTCCCTGTCCTTATCTTGACCCGTAAGTTTTTTTTTTTCATTGTACCTTTTCTCCCCGTCTAATGAAGGAGGGGAGTGATAGAGCGGCTCTGGTGGGCACCTGGCCCTCAGCCAGGGTCAACCCACCACACTGGCAAACTGGTAACAACATGCAAGGAGAAGGCTGAGGTACTCAAATTTTTTGCCTCAGTCTTCACTGGTGATCTCTCTTCCTACACCTCTGAAGTGGATGGACCTCAAGGCAGGGACTGGGGGAGCAAGATCCCTCATACTGTAAGAGAAGCTCAAGTTCAAGACCACCTGAGGAACCTGAACATACATAAGTCTATGGGACCTGACAAGATGCATCCCAGAGTCCTGAGGGAATTGGCTGATGTAGTTGCTGAGCCACTCTCCGTGATATTTGAAAAGTCATGGCAGTCAAGTGACGTCCCCAGCAACTGGAAAAAGGGAAACATTGCACCCATTTTTAAAAAGGTTAGAAAGGAGGACCCTGGGAACTACCGACCTGTCAGCCTCACCTCTGTGCCTGGGAAGATCATGGAACAGATCCTCCTAGAAGCTATGCTAAGGCACATGGAGGACAGGGAGGTGATTCAAGACAGCCAGCATGGCTTCACCAAGGGCAAGTCTTGCGTGATCCACCTAGTGGCCTTCTATGATGGAGTGACTACATCAGTGGACAAAGGAAGAGCTATGGATGTCATCTATCTGGAATTCTGTAAGGCCTTTGACATGGTCCCCCACAACATCCTCCTCTCTAAATTGGAGAGATATGGATTTGATGGATGGACTATTTGGTGGATAAGGAATTGGCTGGATGGTCACATCCAGAGACTAGTGGTCAATGGCTCAATGTCCGGATGGAGATCAGTGACAAGTGGTGTCCCTCAGGGGTCCGTATTGGGACCAGTACTGTTTAATATCTTCATCAATGACATAGTGGGATCGGGTGCACCCTCAGCAAATTTGCAGATGACACCAAGCTGAGTGGTGCAGTTGACATGCCTGAGGGATGGGATGCCATCCAGAGGGACCTAGACAGGCTCGAGAAGCGGGCCCATGTAAACCTCATGAGGTTCAACAAGGCCGAGTGCAAGGTTCTGCAACTGGGTGGGGGGCAACCCCCAATATCAATACAGGCTGGGGGATGAAGGGATTGAGAGCAGCCCTGCTGAGAAGGACTTGGGGTTACTGGTGGATGAAAAGCTGGACATGAGCCAGCAATGTGCATTTGCAGCCCAGAAAGCCAACTGTATCCTGGGCCAGCAAGTTGAGGGAAATGATTCTTTCCTTCTACTATGCTCTCGTGAGACCCTACCTGGAGTACAGCATCCATCTCTGGAGTCCTCAGTACAGGAAAGACATAGACCTGTTGGAGTGGGTCCAGAGGAGGGCCATGAAAATGATCAGAGGAGTGGAACACCCCTCCTATGAGGAAAGGCTGAGAGAGTTGGGGTTGTTCAGCCTGGAGAAAAGAAGGCTCTGGGGAGACCTAATTGCAGCCTTTCAACACTTAAAGGGAGCTTATAAGAAAGATGAGGACACACATTTTAGTAGGGCCTGTAGCAATACGACAAGAGGTAATGGTTTTAAACTAAAAGAGGGTAGATTCAGACTGGATATAAGGAAAAAAATTTTTGCGGTGAGGATGGTGAAACATTCGAACAGGTTGCCCAGAGAGGTGGTAGATACCCCATCCCTGGAAACATTCAAGGTCAGGCTGGACAGGGCTCTAAGCAACCAGATCTCACAGATTGGTAGGGGTTGGAAGGGACCTCTAGAGATCATCTAGTCCAACCCCCATGCTAGAGCAGGATCGCTTAGAGCAATTGCAAAGGATTGCGTCCAGGTGGGTTTTGAATATCTCCAGAGAAGGATGCTCCACAACCTCTCTGGGCAACCTGGTCCAGTACACTGTCACCCTCAAAGTGAAGAAGTTTTTTCTCATATCCAGATGGAACTTCCTGTGTTACAGTTTGTGCCCATTGCCCCTAGTCCTGTCACTGGGCACCACAGAGAAGAGTCTGGCCCCTTCCTCTAGACATCCACCCTTTAGATATTTATAAGCATTGAGGAGATCCCCTCTCAGTCTTCTCCAGGCTAAACAGACCCAGCTCTCTCAGCCTTTCCTCATTAGAGAGATGCTACAGTCCCCTAATCAACCTTGTAGCCCTCCGCTGGACTCTCCCCAGTAGTTCCCTGTCTTTCTTGAACTGGGGAGCCCAGAAATGGACACAGTACTCCAGATGTGGCCTCACCAGGGCAGAGTAGAGGGGAAGGATAACCTCCCTCGACCTGCTGGCCACACTCTTCTTAATGCGCCCCAGGATACCTTTGGCCTTCTTGGCCACGAGGGCACAGTTCTGGCTCATGGAGAGCTTGTTGTCCACCAGGACTCCCAGGTCCTTCTCTGCAGTGCTGCTTCCCAGCAGGTAAACCCCTAACCTGTACTGGTGCTTGGGGTTGTTCTTCCCTAGGTGCAGGACCCTACACTTGCCCTTCTTGAATTTCATATGGTTCCTCTCCGCCCAACTCTCTAGCCTGTCTAGGTCAGTATACTCTGTCCCCTCGTCCAGGTCATTGATGAATATATTGAACAAGACAAGAACAAGCACTGACCCTTGGGGCACACCGCTAGCTACAGGCCTCTAACTAGACTCTGTGCCGCTTATCACAACCCTCTGGGCTCTGCCATTCAGCCAGCTCTCTACCCACCTCACTGTCCACTCATCCAACCCACACTTCCCAAGCTTGCTTATGAGGATGTTATGAGAGTCTTTGTCAAAAGCCTTACTGAAGTCAAGGTAGACAACATCCACTGCTCTCCCTTCATCCACCCAGCTGGTCATGTCATCACAGAAGGCGTCATAGAAAGCTGTCAGATTGGTCAGGCATCATTTCCCCTTGGTGAATCCATGTAGACCACTCCCAAAACCCTTCTCTTCCTCCACATGCTTATTGATGACCCCCAGAATGAGCTGTTCCATCACCTTTCCAGGGATGGAGGTGAGGCTGACTGGCCTGTAGTTTCCTGGGTCCTCCTTCCTGCCCTTTTTGAAGATCGGAGTGACATTGGCTTTCCTCCAGTCCTCAGGCACCTCTCCTGTTCTCCATGACCTTTCAAAGATGATGGAGGGTGGCCTCGCAATAACATCTGCCAGCTCCCTGAGCACTTGTGGGTGCATCCCATCAGGGCCCATGGATTTGTGGATGTTGAGTTTGCCTAGATGTTCTCTAACCTGATCCTCCTTGACCAAGGGAAGGTCTTCCTTTTGCAAGACTTTCTCTCCTACCTCCAGGGTGTGGGATTCCTGAGGGCTGGCCTTAGCAGTCAAGACTGAAGCAAAGAAGGCATTCAGTAACTCTGCCTTCTATGTAACCTCCATCACCAGGACACCCACCTCATTCAGCAGCGGGCCCACATTTTCCCTAGTCATCCTTTTGCTGCTGATGTATTTGAAAAAGCCCTTCTTGTTGTCCTGGACATCCCTTGCCAGATTTAATTCCAAGTGGGCTTTAGCCTTCCCCGTTGCATCCCTACATACTCTATCTACATTCCTATATTCCTCCCAAGTGGCCAGTCCCTTTTTACACATTCTGTAAACTTCTTTCTTCCCTCTGAGTTTTTCCAGGAACTCCTTGCTCATCCATGCAGGTCTCCTGCCTCCTTTGCGTGATTTCCTACTCTTCGGGATGCACCAATCTTGAGCTAAGAGGAAGTGGTGCTTGAATACTGACCAGCTCTCTTGGACCCCCTTGCCTTCTAGAGCCCTAACCCATGGGATTCTCCCAAGCAGGTCTTTGAAGAGGCCAAAGTTAGCTTTCCTGAAGTCCAGGGTTGTAATCCTACTTATTGCCCTGCTCCTTCCACGCAGGATCCTGAACTCCACCATCTCATAGTCACTGCAGCCAAGGCTGCCCCCAACCTTCACATCCCCAACCAGTCCTTCTTTGTTTGGTAGTACAAGGTCCAGCAGCACACCTCTCCTCATGGACTCCTCCACCACCTGTGTCAAAAAGTTGTCATCAATGCTCTGCAGGAACCTCCTGGACTGTGCATGCCTGGCTGTGTTGCTTTTCCAGCAAATATCAGGGTGGTTGAGGTCCCCCATGAGGTCCAGGGCCTGCGATTGTGAGGCTACTTCCAGCTGTCTGTAGAAGGCCTCATTGACTTCCTCTTCCTGATCAGGTGGCCTGTAGTAAACACCCACAACAGTGCCACCCATATTAGTCTGAAGATGTCCCTGCTTATTGCAGGGCGATGGACTAGATGACCTTTAATGGTCCCTTCCAACCCAAATCATTCTATGATTCTATAATAGAGTTGAAATTATTCTGGTTGTGATCACCTATTGTTCTCCAAAGACCTGCACAGATATGATTGCAAATCTGATTCCTTGGTAACCAGTTGTAGAAATTCCTGCTGAGTTGCAAAAGACAACTAAGAAATCAGTAACAATTAATGCCAATGAAGGCCCCTTCCCATAATTTAGGAATGAGCTTAAAAAGATATGCACATTTGAATATTTTTTTTACTGATCTTCTAAGAAAAAAAACAAATTACATTATTTTGAAAGAAATATAAAAAAGAGGAACATGAAATCTTATTTTATACTTGATGCAGTCTTCTGATTACTGTCACACAATCCTGTGGTTTCTGAGCTTCAGTTTACAACTGCAGTTTATGCTGTAGCAGCCTTGTGCTGGTTTTGGCTGGGATAGAGTTAATCTTCTTCATAGTAGCTAGTATGGGGATATGTTTTGGGTTTGTGCTGGAAACAGTGTTGATAATATAGAGATGTTTTTGTTATTGCTGAGCAGTGCTTACACAGAGTCAAGGCCTTTTCTGCTTCTCACCCCACCCCACCAGTGAGCAGGCTGGGGGGGTGCACAAGAAGTTGGGAGGGGACACAAACAGGACAGCTGACCCCAACTGACCAAAGCGATATTCCATACCATATGACATCATGCTCAGCATATAAAAAGCTGGGGAGAGAAGAAGGAAGGGGGAGACGTTCGGAGTGATGGCGTTTGTCTTGCCAAGTAACTGTTATGTGTGATGGAGCTCTGCTTTCCTGGAGATGGCTGAACACCTGCCTGCCCATGGGAAGTGGTGAATGAATTCCTTGTCTTGCTTTGCTTGTGCACGTGGCTTTTGCTTTACCTATTAAATTGTCTTTATCTCAACCCATGAGTTTTCTCACTTTCACTCTTCCAATTCTCTCCCACATCCTGTCACGGGGGAGTGAGCAAGCAGCTGTGTGGTGCTTAGTTGCTGACTGGGGTTAAACTATGACACTTGACATCTGCACCATCCTGGTCATACTCCCCATCACCTCCAGTTCTCTGCCTTGTAATCTAATTTCCTTTAGGCCCTGTATTCTCCTTCTCATTCAGGAATAAATGTGTATTGCAGGCAACATAATTTTTTTCTTTTTTGATAGATGGATACTTTTATAACTTTTTTGGGTGTTTTTTAATCATAGAATGTTTTGGGTGGGAAGGGACCTCAAAGATCATCTAGTTCCAACCCCCCTCACATGGGCAGGGACACCCTCCACTAGACCACATTGCCCAAAGCCCCTTCCAACCTGGTCTTAAACACATCCAGGGAGGGGGCCTCCACAACCTCTCTGGGCAACCTGTTCCAGTGCCTCACCACTCTCACAGTGAAGAATTTCTTCCTAACATCTAATCTAAATCGACCCTCCTTCAGCTTAAACCCATTACCCCTTGTCCTGTCACTACATTCCATGACAAACAGTCCCTCACCATCTTTCCTGTAGGCCCCCTTCAGGTACTGGAAGGCCGCAATTAGATCTCCCCAGAGCCTTCTTTTCTCCAGGCTGAACAATCCCAACTCTCTCAGCCTGTCCTCATAGGAGAGGTGCTCCAGCCCTCTGATCAGCTTCGTGGCCCTCCTCTGGACTCCCTCCAACAGCTCCATGTCTCTCCTGTACTGGGGACCCCAGAGCTGGATGCAGTACTCCAGGTGGGGTCTCACAAGAGCGGAGTAGAGGGGCAGGATCACCTCCCTCGACCTGCTGGTCACACTTCTTGTGATGCAGCCCAGGACACGGTTGGCTTTCTGGGCTGCAAGCACACACTGCCAGCTTGTGTTGAGCTTCTCATCAATCAATACCCCCAAGTCCTTCTCCTCAGGGCTGCTTTCAATCCATTCCTCGCCCAGCCTATAGTCATGCTTGGGATTGTGCCGACCCACGTGCAAGACCTTGCACTTGGCCTTGTTGAACTTCATGCGGTTCGCACGGGCCCACCTCTCCAGCCTGTCAAGGTCCCTCTGGATGGCATCCCTTCCCTCCAGCGTGTCGACCACACCACGCAGCTTGGTGTCATCAGCAAACTTGCTGAGGGTGCACTTGATCCCACTGTCCATGTCACCGACAAAGATGTTGAACAGTGCTGGTCCCAGTACTGATCCCTGAGGAACTCCACTCATCACTGTTCTCCACTTGGACATTGAGCCGTTGACCACAACTCTTTGAGGGCGACCATCCAGCCAATTCCTTATCCACCAAGTGGTCCATCCATCGAATCCATGTCTCTCCAGTTTAGAGACAAGGATGTCATGCGGGACAGTGTCAAATGCCTTGCACAAGTCCAGGGAGATGACATCAGTTGCCCTTCCCTTATCCACCAGTGCTGTAACCCCATCATAGAAGGCCACCAAATTTGTCAGGCACGATTTGCCCTTAGTGAAGCTGTGTTGGCTGTCACCAATCACCTCCTTATTTTCCATGTGCCTGAGCATAGATTCCAGGAGGGTCTGCTCCATGATCTTGCCAGGCACGGAGGTGAGACTGACCAGCCTGTAGTTCCCTGGGTCTTCCTTTTTTCCCTTCTTAAAAATGGGGGTTATGTTTCCCCTTTTCCAGTCAGTGGGAACTTCGCCAGACTGCCAGGACTTCTCAAAGATGATGGAGAGTGGCCTGGCCACTTCATCTGCCATTTCCCTCAGGACCCGCAGATGCAACTCATCAGGTCCCATGGACTTGTGTACTTTCAGGTTCCTTAGATATTCTCGAACCTGATCTTCTCCTACAGTGGGCGGTTCTGCATTCTCCCAGTCCCTGCCTTTGCCTTCTGTGACCCGGGCAGTGTGGCTCAAGCACTTGCTGGTGAAGGCTGAGGCAAAGAAGTCGTTGAGTACCTCAGCCTTCTCCATATCCTGGGTAACCAGGTCACCCGTTTCATTCTGGAGGGGACCCACATTTTCCCTTGTCCTCCTTTTATCACTAACATACCTATAGAAGCTTTTTTTGTTGTCCTTGACATCCCTGGCCAGATTTAATCCTATCAGGGCTTTGGCTTTCCTAACCTGATCCCTGGCTGCTCGGACAGTTTCTCTGTATTCCTCCCAGGCTACCTGCCCTTGCTTCCACCCTCTGTAGGCTTCCTTTTTTTGTTTGACTTTGCCCAGGAGCTCCTTGTTCATCCACAGGGGCCTCTTGGTGTTTTTGCTTGACTTCCTCTTGGTTGGGATGCATCTCTCCTGAGCTTGGAGGAGGTGACCCTTGAATATTAGCCAGCTGTCTTGGGCCCCTCTTCCTTCCAGGGCTTTGTCCCATGGTATTCTACCAAGCAGGTCCCTGAAGAGGCCAAAGTCTGCTCTCCTCAAGTCCAGGGTAGTGAGCTTGCTGAAGGAGTATAATGATCCGTTTTTGTTCCTATCCTCAAAGTAATACAGAACCTTGGTGTAAAAAATGGGAATGTATCACTATCTGGATTTTAAACTGAAATATAATTCCTCACTCTTAAGATTCTTCATTAGTTGAATAATTAACATTTTATACAATACTGTGATACACATTTGATGCATTTGACAGTCTTTGAACTAATCTACCTTGAAACATTATGCTAAATTTATAGTTGCACTTGTGTCATGGTTTAACCCCAGCCGGTAACCAAGCACCACACAGACACTTGCTCATCCCTCCCCCCCAAGGGGATGGGGAGGAGAATGGAAAACACACCTCTGACAATGTGGTGGGTTGACCGTGGCTGGATGCCAGGTGTCCACCAAGCTGCTTTATCACTCCCCTCCTCAGCAGAACAGGGAGGGGAGAAAAATAAGATGTAAAAAACCTCATGGGTCAAGATAAAGACAGTTTAATAAAGCAAAAGGCAGAAGCAAAGGAAAAACAAAAGATTATTCTCTCCTTCCCATCAGCAGGCAATGTCCAGCCACTTCCCAGGAAGTACGACTTCAGTATGTGTAGCAGTCGCTCCGGAAGACAAACATAAATAACGAATGCCCCCAATTTCCTCCTCCTTTCTCTCAGGTTCTTATTGCTGAGCAGATGTCATATGGAATATCCCTTTGGTCAGTTTGGGTCAGCTGTCCTGGCTATGTCCCCTCCCATGATCTTGTCCACCCCCAGCCTACTGGTGATGAGGGGGAAATGTTGGAGAGACAGCCTTGATGCTGCATCAGCACTGCTCAGTAATAGCCAAAACAGTGGTGTGTTTTTAACACCTTTCTAGCTACCAATACAAAGCACAGCACTATGAGGGCTGCTATGGGGAAAACTAACTCCATCTCAGCCAGACCCAATACAGATAGTTTAATAAGATAACAAAGGAAGAGAATAATAATAGTAATAAGAATAGCAACAACAATAATAATATATATAAAACAAGTGATGCACAAATGCAATTGCTCACCATATGAAGAAGAAAAAAAAAAATACAAACCCAATGCCCAGTCTGTTTCTGAGAGGTGATTCTGCCTCCCAACTAGACTCCCCAGTTATATATAATGGGAGCATGACGTTACATGGTAGGGAATATCCCTTTGACAAATCTGGGTCCGCTGTCCTGTCTATGCTCTCCCAGCTTTTTGTGCACCTGCCAGGGTGTGAGAAGCTGAAAAGTCCTTGACTTAGTGTAGACACAACAACTACCTAGAAGAATTATTCTCTTACTGATCCAAAACACAGCACTATACCAGCTACTAGAAAGAGATTTAACTCTATCTCAGCTGAAACCAGGACAACTTTCAAAATGGATTACAAAACAGTAATTATCCTTCCTATCCAACCTGACCTAAGTACTGCATAAGGAATTTCTTTGTAGCAGCCTAATCTGGGACTTTGTTTATTGGCAGCAATTCGAAGCATTTCTCTGCAGATGTTTCTTCTAATAGCTTCTCCATGACCTGAACTCCTGTTTCAGAAACCCTGAACAAGTCTACATCCATTTTCAATTTTTAAACACAAGCCAACAGCTATAGACTTAAAGAAGCCGTGAAACAGAGATGCTTGTCTTCCAGATTGAATTAACCTTTCAGTATATGGTCACTGCAGCACTACATCACATTGAGTCCTCTCTTAATAACATGCTGGTGCCAACGCAACTGTTAGCTTCCCTTTATTTTATGTTTCAGAGTGTTACTCAGGTTTCAGACACTCTCATGCTTCTTGAACAGAATCAGAGATAAACTATTACATATAGAGAATGTAATCTTTCTTTTCTCATTAGAGCTAAATATTCAACTGGTAAACTCAGCTTCACTGGCTGCCTTGGGCTAGATAATGTAAACTGGCTATGAATCTAGGACTTTTTAAAGTGACTTATATAAGAACCAGTGCAAATGAAAGGAATACATTTGTAGAAGAGGGAGAGAAAAAAAAAAATCTACAAAATTAATTTTTGCTTCCTAGTCAATGGAGATGTGAATGATGAGAAGGACTGAACCCCCATAAATATATTCTGTTTCATTTTGCCAAAATGATATGTAAACCCAATTCTTTTCCTGTGAGAAAGGATTGATTCTGCTGTTTATAGCTCCCTTTTTAGCCCTCCTTTTGGCTATTACAACTCTATATGTCTAACACTGAAGAATACTGTCTTTTAAATTCTGTTTTTACATTCTTTTGTCTTAAGTGATTTTGCAGATATTTTTGCAGGACAAAAAAAAAGTCACTGCGGCACTGACAGAGGAAAATTATTCCCTCTCGTGCCACTGCTTTGATATAAGGATGTGTATTATTATTCATCGAGATATACTGCCATGTGATGTTTTTAAAGCAACTCAGTAAAGGATATTGAGTTATTTATAAAATCTACAATGAAATTAGACAACCTATTAAATCATTCTGTCATAATGTTTACATTTTACACTGAAAGATAAAGAAAATAAAAATACATAGGAAAGCAAAAAATACTTGGCATCCAGAGCAATTTACTAATTGGGAAAAAATTATCCACATTGTGTCTTGTCAGCAAAAATTCCTCTCTCATTCCAGCAATTCAAAGCCAAAAGGCAAGGTTAAAGACAGATTCAGGCAGCGTGTACAGCACTCTAAAATTAATCTTAATACATCAGTCTAGATATGTGATTAGTCTGCATGATTATAATTTATTTCTAGGCATTATCACTTACTAAATGTTCCAATCACTTTCAGCAAACCTTATGAAGTTTTCCTCTCTTTCACAATCCAACTGCAATAAACCTCATTGCTTGCCTTAAGAAAGCTGCTTTGGATGCCAGCTAACTCACAACTTTGCTTTACTTGAAGAGTGCTGGGGAGAAGTGCTTGCAGAGGCTGATTTTTAAGAACCACTGAGCAGTCTCAGCAACCCTTGAGAGCCATGAACACTTAACTCTTCTAAAAGGCAAGCCCGAGATACTAATAATTGAATCTGTTCCTCTACATAATATTTAACTGTGTCAGGACAGTAAAGAGTTTTTTCACAAAGTGGCATATATTGCATGTTCATAGAATTTCAAACATTGAAGCTTTCTGTCTTATTCACCCTCATTCACCCCTACAGCATTTAAGTGCACTCTGATTTCTATATTTCTATATCATTTTAAAAGATCTACTAAGAACAAAACATTCAGCATAGTTTTATATTCAGAACTAGTGCTGCAAACATTATGATGGTCCTTTCTTTTCTTTCTCAAGAGTGTATAATTGACATTTTATCTCTCTTTCAAACAAGCAAAAAATCTAGCACAAATTTGACATCTGGCATTTTAAAAGCTATTTTTCTCTGATGCAAGTCTCCATATCACCTATTTTCTCCAGTTTCAACAATAACACCAATTGTATTTTCATGTGTCCAAGTTTCCAGTAATTTAAAGAATCTGATTAAGCAAGGGGAATGGCTAATTTTTGCTCCATTTAATATATTGTTATTTAGTGTACAATTTATTCTCCTTACTTTCCCCAAAAGGAATAGATTTTTTCTTAATGGCAGGATAAGTATTTTGAGAACAGACATAAAGTCCCCTCTTCAAACTATACTTTTTACTTTTATACTTTACTTTTATACTAGAAACTAGAATTTACTTTTATACTAGAAAAGCTACAAATCACAGAGATGTTTTTCTTACCATAATGAGGAATTATTGCCCGAACCAATGCAGAAGCGTAGATACCACCAATCATCCAAAACATACAGAGCCAAATCAGGTGTTTGCCTCGTTTCTCCTGAGCAAGCACTTCCAAAAAAAAAGGAGACGACTGTGGGCACAGCTCCACCAATCCTAAAAGGAGATATATATCATGGATTAAGGCAGAGCTTAACAGCTAATTAAAGTTTGAACAAGCCTATTGTGTTGGGTTTGGGTGGCAAGGTTTTGGTAGGGGGGGGGGGGGGGGCGGCGGGCTATAGGCGTGGCTCCTGTGAGGAGCTTCTAGAAGCTTCCACAGTATCTGACAGAGCCAATGCCAGACAGCTCCAAGATGGGCCCGCCCCTGGCCAAGGCCAAGACAATCAGTGCCTCTGTGATAACATATTTAAGAAGGGAAAAAAAAAAAACACAACCTGTGGGGGGAAGTTTTTGCAGCTGGAGGGAGAAGTGTGAAGATGTAACACCAAGGTCAGTGCAGGAGGAGGAGGGGGGAGGAGGTGCTCCAGGCATTGGAGCAAAGATCCTCCTGCAGCCTATGGTGAAGACCATGGTGAAGCAGGCTGTCCCCCTGCAGTCCATGGAGGAAGGATGAGGGGGTGTAGAGATTCCACCTGCAGCAATGGAGGATCCCACACCAGAGCAGGTGGAGACATCTGAAGGAGGCTGTGGCCCGTGGGAAGCCCAGGCTGAAGCAAGTCCCTGGCTGGACCGGTAGACCCATGGAGAGGGGAACCCATGCCAGGGCAGGTTTGCTGGCAGGACTTGTGACCCCATGGGGGACCCACGCTGGAGCAGTTTGCTCCTGAAGGTCTGCACCCCATGGAAGAGACCATGCCGGAGCAGTTCGTGAAGGACTGTAGCCCGTGAGAGGGACTCCATGCTGGAGCAGAGGAACAATGAGAGGAGTCCTCCCCCTGAGGATGAAGAAGCGGCAGAAACAATGTGCGCTGCACTGACTGCAACCCCCATTCCCCCACCGTGCCGCTGAAGGGGGGAGGAGGTTGAAGCCGGGAGTGAAGTTGAGCCCAGGAAGATGGGAGGGGTGGGGGGAGGGGTTTTAAGATTTGGTTTTATTTCTCATTCCTCTACTCTGTTTTGCTTAGTAATAAATTAGATGAATTTCCTCTCTCAGTTCGGTCTGTTTTGCTCGTGACGACAGTTAGTGAGTGATCTCTCCCTGTCCTTATCTCGACCCATAAGCTTTTTGTTATACCTTTTCTCCCCTGTCTAGTGAACGAGGGGAGTGATAGAGCAGCTCTGGTGGGCACCTGGCCCCCAGCCAGGGTCAACCCACCACAATCTCATTACAAGCACTGTGTCACATAATTGATCTGACTGTCTGGCTGAGTCAGTGACCCCAGAGATTTAGGTACACATAGAGTTCTGCAAAGTCCTTGTTTGGGTCTGGTTCTGTGCAACTGTTCAGTGAAGGCACTTTACAATCCACAAAACAAAGAGGGTTTTTTTAAGTATACACATTATTATAATCTAATTTCATAGGATATTTTTCAAATGAAAAACAGTTCATGAATAGGAATTGATAACTCAAGTTAACATTAAAACTATCTCACATCCATTTTAATTAACTTGAATTTTAAAAGTATAGATATAGCTTCAGCCTGCAAGATACAAAATTAATGGAAGTGCACTAAGTATGTGGGGAAGCACAACACGTTTGGGATCATTTTGCCTCTTACTGGAATACAAAAGAGATCAACAGATGTTGCATTATGTAGTAGATGCTTTCATGTCTGATCATAGAATCATAGAATGGTTTGAGTGGGAAGGGACCTCAAAGATCATCTAGTTCCAACCCCCCCTGACATGGGCAGGGACACCCTCCACTAGACCACATTGCCCAAAGCCCCTTCCAACCTGGTCTTAAACACATCCAGGGAGGGGGCCTCCACAACCTCTCTGGGCAACCTGTTCCAGTGCCTCACCACTCTCACAGTGAAGAATTTCTTCCTAACATCTAATCTAAATCGACCCTCCTTCAGCTTAAACCCATTACCCCTTGTCCTGTCACTACATTCCCTGATAAACAGTCCCTCACCATCTTTCCTGTAGGCCCCCTTCAGGTACTGTTTTGTTTAGTAATAAATTAGATGAATCCCTTTTCTAAGTTCAGTCTGTTTTGCTCATGATGATAATTAGTGAGTCATCTCTCCCTGTCCTTATCTCGACCCAAGCCTTTTGTTATACTTCTCTTCCCCATCGTGCTGGGGGAGGGGTGAGCGAGCGGCTGCGTGGTACCTTGCTGCCAGCTGGGCCTAAACCATGACACCTAGATTTGCAATCATTTAAAACCCAAATTGCAAGCAGCTTTTCTGCAAAGAGTGATTTTTTTCTCAAATTGCACCATGTATTGGAGAATTTCGAAACTGTGGTTGGTCTCAATTATGTATATGTTTATTTCAACTAGGTTTTTACTACGTGAAAATTTTGATTACTTTTAGAAGTAACGTTTGGGCTGGATAAGCATGATACATTTTCCCAAATTGTATCATCTTTGGTTATTTCAAGGAAACCAAAATGAAATTTGCTGGGATAATACAAACATATAGTGCACTTTTAAGCACTTTAAATTGAGTTGTTGTACTTAGAAAAACTGCATCTAAACTGATCTAAAAGTACCAAAACCAGTAAATTAATTGATTAGATGAAATAAATATAACTTTTTTTTTGTACTAGAGGTTAGATAAAATTCTTTAGCTGAGATTAATGTTTAACAGTGGCAGTGTTGAATAGGCAACAACTCCAGTTCCATTCAAGTTAGCAGCGATATTATGAGTCATGTTCTGGTATTAGAGAAACCTTCCTTTGACAATTTCAAAGACAGATCTGACAATGTGCTTTTTGATGATAAATCTTTGCACATTCCTCCAATGGCTAATGATGAATATAGCTCACAGTTTCTTGTCTAGGTCTTTTTACTTTGTAGGAAGCCATGTCTAAATCCCTCCTAGATCTTTATCTGGCTTTGGGATTAAATTTCTTTTTGAGTTTTGATTTTGCATTAATCAATGGAGGAATCAGAGTTGTGATATTATTTTATGTAAAAAGAAAAAATTTTGCAGACTGTCCAACATTTCTTTATTCTTTTCACTAGCTTAAGTTCACCTTTCAGACTTTCATATCCCTCAATGCCCTTTACCCAGCAATATCTTAATATTATTTATACAGTTTTGTATTCCGAATCACTTTTTTGCAATGAAAAATTTTTACTAGTTTTAGGTTTTTCAGATGCAAAAAAAATGATCAGAAGGGATTTTTTTCCCTGAGCAATTTACTTCTATAAACACATTTTGACTACAAGAGAATCTGAGGACAATCTATTTTATAGTATTTTTTATAAATAAAATCTTCTATTGGATGCTGGTTTTATTGTTCATGCTTCTTAATCTATATTTTCTAGAAGATAACAGACCATTTTAAACTCTATACACCCAAACAATTTTATATCTTATGAATATTTCTTAAAATTTTATTGACTTTTAATTATATGAAATTGTCCAGGTAACTCTCTGCCCCTTCAGAAAGCTCTTCTCCAATCTGAGTAAATATTATTTTACCTTTAAAACATATAATTCATTTCACTGCTTGAAATTATTCATATTTCATATTTGAGCTCTGATTCACACAAAATTACTGGAACAAAACCTCCTCCCTTGATAACAGAGATATATATTCAGTGTCTTTCACTAAGAAAGGGGAACTGACATGTATTGTCCAAAGACAGGACCTCTAAAATGAGGAGAGGTTATAAAGAGAAATTAAGTTGAATTTCTATTCCCATTCAACTGACACAATTTCCTTTTCATTTGAGCAAGATGTGAGATGTAGTAAGGAATGCAACAAATGTTAAAGATTTAATTCAAACCCTTTGAGAAAATTTCCTGTCATACTGCAAGAAAATATGGCTTCAAAGCTGGCACAAACATCTGGAAGTTCTTCAGTGAGTGATACCAAAAAGAGTTTGCCTTCTTGCACAAAGGCTGATGCCAAGTATCTGGAAATAGAGAACTGTAAGATGTATGTTCTAACAGTGGGTATATTTGTGCACAGCTGTCTAAAAGCAGAAAGATTTTACTTTGCAGCCTCTGCAGTTGGAATGTTCTAGCCTCTCCTTTCTTTCTTGGTGTTTGGCATATGATGTGTATGTTGCTATTACAACTGCTCTCAACATAAGATCATAGATAAAATGGGATTAAAAAACAGAGGAAAGGCAGATGTGACACAAATGCCATCTTGAATACCACTCAAGTGAAAAGTAAGCTTTCACTGAGAGTGGGTGAGCCGATGAATGTTCTGAAAAGAAGGGCTCCAAACATGCAAAGTCTGGTGGAAAAACTATATCATCACAGGAAAACAGTGAGAACAGAAAAAGGAAGAGCCTTCCCTCATCTCGAGGGTATGAAGGACAGATTCAGTTCTAGAAAACTTGTGGCTTTTATGATAGGTGATATCTAGGATAAAATGCAACTGATACCAGTTGAAGGAGGTTCTTCTGGAGAGAAACCCTGTATTTGAAGAAACAAATGTGAGCCAGCCATGAATCTTTCTCTGCAGTAATAGCTATGAGAAATGACTCTGAAACTCATGTGGTCTTGGGTTTGTGGTGGTGGTGTTAGTAGATGGTGGAAAATTATCTATAATCATCTGTTCATGCAGTTCTCAGAGATGAGGTAGGAGGACTTTGGACACAGCATGGACCCACATGGAGGTATAAGAAATGGATATGAAGGGCCTGCTCCTTCAAAGACCATTAATCATAAGCCAGGTACACAACTGAACATGCTTCCCAATCCAGGACATGCATCTATTACGAGTAAAGCTACAGGCACTGTAAGTTACTGGAAAAGCTACTGCTACAGGTGAGGAGACCCTGCAGGCAAGTTTGGCATGACAAACACAAGAGGGACAATCTGAGTGAGAGCCAACAGTATCACAAACCTGTCTGCCAAAAGACAAACCTTTGTGGCACAAGATTCCAGTACTGCCCTCACGAATTGGGCAGGCTAAGCAGGAATACAACAAGCTTCTGGATTTTGACAGGATCATGAAAGAGTGAAAGTGTCATGCAACATGATAAAAAATTGTTTTCTCAGAACAATGGTCCATTAACCAGCCACAGAGGTACAAGAACAGAAAAATCTCTTTGCAGTGAAGACAGCTTGTAACTAGTGTCAGGACCTTGATGAAAATGCAGAAATATAGAGAGACAAAACATAGCACCTGGAACTGATAGTGGCCTATGAAATTAAAAACATGTAGAGAAGCTGAATGGGGCTTTTTTTTGTTTTTCTAAGTTTTTTTTGTTTTTGTTTTAAGAAGTAGAACAGTTGCCATTTCCTTTTAACCTCTTTTAGAGTCATGTCTGACAATTTGGTGACAGACTGAGGATATTCTTCTAGCAAGACGACTCCTCACATCTTCCTCTCTCCCCTTGCCCTTCTATCCACCTTACTAAATCAGTTTAATTGTATTTAGTGCTATGGCAATTTCTTTTTGGTATGACTACTTCAGACCATACTTCAGACCAGTTCAAGGGGTTGCTAAAAATGCAAACATCACACAATAGTGTTAGTGTACTACAGCTACATAAACTACAGCAAACAAACCATACAAGCAATGGACTTTGTGCACACCTTTACAACACAACATACTGTGCTCTTAGCAGCTCCTGCCTGTTCAGCATCCTAAAGATTGATAGTGGCCTGATAGTGGCCTGAAATGGAATTGTAATTGGGAGTTTTTATCTGAATCAAGCAATTACCAGAAATGCTAAACTAATTGCTCTACAGAACAGAGTTCTTGATTATTAGGGGAACTAGTCAGTCAGGTCCCCGGGAAACTGCTCTTGAAGGCGTTGGGGTCCATCAGCGCTGGTCACTTTTTAAGGGCCACCTCCTAAGAGCTCAGGAACAGGCGATTCCAAAATGCCGCAAGTCAAGCAGGCAGGGCAGAAGGCCGGCTTGGCTGAACAGGGATCTTCTTCTAGAGCTTAGGCGGAAAAAGAAAGTGTATGCTCGCTGGAAGCAGGGTCAGGCAACGTGGGAGGACTACAGGGATGCTGCTCGCCTTTGTAAGGAGAGAATTTGTGCGGCCAAAGCTCAGTTAGAGTCGAAGCTGGCCAGTACTGTGGGGGACAATAAAAAGGGCTTTTTTAAGTATGTTACTAACAAAAGGAGGACCAGAGAGAATATTGGCTCGTTACTCGACGAGAATGGTCACCTTACAAACAGGGACATAGACAAAGCAGAGACCTTTAATGCCTTCTTCGCCTCTGTCTTCAACACTGATGACGGGCTCTGGGACCCCAGGTGCCCCGAGTTAGAGGACCGTGACTGCGGTAACGATAAACTCCCAGCTGACCCCGAACTAGTGCGGGACTTGCTGCTCCACCTGGATGCATGCAAGTCCATCGGGCCCAATGGGATTCATCCCAGGGTGCTCAGAGAGCTGGCTGATGTCATCGCGAGACCTCTCTCAATTATTTTTCAATGGTCTTGGGAATCTGGAGAGGTCCCAGTTGACTGGAAGCTGGCAAACGTTGTTCCAGTCTTCAAGAAGGGCAAGAAAGAAGACCCTGGTAATTACAGGCCTGTCAGTCTCACTTCAGTGCCTGGTAAAATTATGCAGAAAATTATGCAGTGTAATGCTTTATTTTAAAAGGTATTGTCCTGCATATAAAGAAAAGAACTGGAAAAATTTTGTTTACAAAGAATTTTGAACAGATACATTGCAGTTTATCTGAATACATTAAAATGAGATGGGGAAAAATAATTTTGGGGTGATTTTTTTTGAAGTTAATGATTTTTTCAAAGTTAAGTACTTTCCCATAGAAAGGTAAGTTGAAATATTTAACACTCTGACCATTCACATCTTATCATATTGTACATTATTTCCTTTCCAGGGACAAACCCTCTGTGGGTGTGTTGGTTTTGCGTGGCAAGGTTTTGGTAGTGGGGGGGTGTCTACAGGGGTGGCTTCTGTGAGAAGCTGCTAGAAGCTTCCCCTGTGTCTGATAGAGCCAATGCCAGCCGGCTCCAAGACGGACCCGCCGCTGGCCAAGGCCAAGCCAATCAGCGCCTCTGTGATAACATATTTAAGAAAGAGAAAAACAGTTAGAGAGTGCTTTTGCAGCCAGAGAGAGGAGGGAGAAGATGTAAGAACATCTGCAGACACCAAGGTCAGTGAAGAAGGAGGGGGAGGAGGGGCTCCAGGCGCCGGAGCAGAGATCTCCCTGCAGCCCATGGTGAAGACCATGGTGAAGCAGGTTGTCCCCCTGCAGCCCATGGAGGGAGGATGAGGGGGTGTAGAGATTCCACCTGCAGCCCGTGGAGGACCCCACGCCGGAGCAGGTGGAGACACCCGAAGGAGGCTGTGACCCCGTGGGAAGCCCGCGCTGGAGCAAGCTCCTGGCAGGACCTGTGGATCCGTGGAGAGAGGAGCCCACGCCAGAGCAGGTTTGCTGGCAGGACTTGTGACCCCGTGGGGGACCCCACGCTGGAGCAGTTTGCTCCTGCAGGTCTGCACCCCGTGGAAGAGACTCACGTTGGAGAAGGTCGTGAAGGACTGTCTCCCATGAGAGGGACCCCACGCTGGAGTGGGGGAACGATGAGAGGAGTCCTCCCCCTGAGGATGAAGAAGCGGCAGAAACGACGTGTGATGAACTGACCGTAACCCCTATTCCCCGTCCCCCTGTGCCGCTGAGGGGGGGCAGAGGTTTGAAGCCAGGAGTGAAGTTGAGCCCGGGAAGATGGGAGGGGTGGGGGGAGGTGTTTTAAGATTTTGGTTTTATTTCTCATTCCTCTACTCTGTTTTGCTTAGTAATAAATAAGATGAATTCCCTCTCTAAGTTCGGTCTGGTTTGCTCGTGATGATAATTAGAGAATGATCCTTGAACACTTCCAGGGACAGGGCATCCACAACTTCTCTGGGCAACCGCTGACATGCCGTGCTCCGGGTCGCTAGCGCTCCCTAGGCTGCTGCTTATAGGCGTCGGGGGGTGGGCGCCATTGCTTTGGCAACGCCCAGGTCCTGTCAGCGTTTCCCGCGAGAGCAGCCAGCTTGTGGCAGGTCTCTTCTGTGTCCCTGGCGTTTCCCTGCCTCTGGAAAGTCAGGAAAAAACCCTGTGCGGCTAGATCTGCCGCTCTGCTGCGGGTCAGGCTGGCACCGGAGCTGCACTCTTCAGCTGAGAGAGTTGGGATTGTTCAGCCTGGAGAAAAGGTGGCTCCAGGGAGATCTAATTGTGGCTTACCAGTATCTGAAGGGGGCCTACAGGAAAGATGGTGAGGGACTGTTTATCAGGGAGTGTAGTGACAGGACAAGGGGTAATGGGTTTAAGCTGAAGGAGGGTCGATTTAGATTAGATGTGAGGAAGAAATTCTTTACTGTGAGGGTGGTGAGGCACTGGAACAGGTTGCCCAGAGAGGTTGTGGAGGCCCCCTCCCTGGAAGTGTTTAAGACCAGGTTGGAAGGGGCTTTGGGCAATGTGGTCTAGTGGAGGGTGTCCCTGCCCATGTCAGGGGGGGTTGGAACTAGATGATCTTTGAGGTCCCTTCCAACCCAAACCATTCTATGATTCTATGATTCCAGTGCCTCACCACCCTCACAGTGAAGAATATCTTCCTAATATCTAATCTAAATCTACCCTTCTTCAGTTTAAGGCCATTACCCCTTGTCCTATGACTACCTGCCATTGCAAAAAGTCCCTCTCCAGCTTTCCTGTAGGCCCCCTTCAGGTACTGGAAGGCTGCCATAAGGTCTCCCTGGAGCCTTCTCTTCTCCAGGCTGAACAATCCCAATACTCTCAGCCTGTCCTCACAGGAGAGGTGCTCCAGCCCTTGGATCATCTTCGTGTATACAGGAGCAGAATACACCTGTAGTAACTAGAGCAGATTATTCTTGTTGGTCCATTCCTATTTCAACTTACTTATTGAAAAGAAAGCAGCCTATAGCAATTTCTGATTCAAATAATGAATTCCACATGCTCAGTTATCTGGACCAAAAGAATATCTGTCAGTCCTCAACCTGGGCAATCTGAAGTAGATGAAAACAGCTATCTCCTTTGCCCTTGACTGTGACCAATACCAGCAAAACAACCGTTTCTGCAGCTGTCTTTTTAGCCAACAGAAAATAAGAACAGGATATTTCTAGACTGTCTTCTCCTTGAGTCCCTAAGGACAGGATGGCAGATCCATTGTTGCTCATCACAGGAGCATTAACTATCTCTTTACCTAAGTAAGATCAACAAACTCCTTAAGAACAACAGTCAAATGTCTTTTCAAAACACCTTTTTTCAATGGACATTTTCTAGCTGTTACTGGGATCTTAGTCTTTCATCAAAGGATATTGATGACAATGTAGGTAAATCCAGAATTTGTAGAAGTCCTAAGATATCTTTGTTATCTTTCTTCTTAGCCAAGGAAGGACGCAGACACTACAATATTCTCTTTGGTTTAGCAGTGTTTAGCAGCAGATCTTTATCAGATAGTTCCTTCGTTCTGATGAGAAATTTTTATTCCAATACTTGGGATTTTCCTGAGAGCACACACACACAGAGCTCTTAAATTTTCTGATTCTAAAGACACAAAGTTGGTGAGAGGCTTGACATATTCACTCAGCCTCCTTTAAGATCTCTCCTGTGAGCAAGATTACTGTACCAGTAGACCAGTAATCACAAGCAGTTTGGAAAGTCTATCCAGCAGAGCTGGTGCTTACTTGTAAATATTAGTTGAAAGATCTTAGCAAAAATAGTTCAATAGCTGCATTGCCAGCGGATTGATTTCAAAAAGGCAACAAAAATGGTTAATTTTTACTTTTAAAGCAAAATTATTTACTACTGTATATGACATGCATAAATGTTGGGCTTTCCCGATCACCACTCTAATATTAGAAATACTCACAGAAGGCCAGTCAAATATTTTGGCATTTCTTTATATAGATAACTTTGAAATATTTTATGCAAATACTCTTAATTTTACCAAGTAGCTACTTTCCTTGTGATGCATAGACATATCAAAACACTCTGAACAACAAAAGAAAAAAAGGTTCAAAGTCTTAAGAATTTAAAAACATTAATCTTATTTTTTGATTAAAAGTCCTTTCATCATTGTACTGTACTGTGGCCTCTCTGATACTCATAAAATTCTCTGGAAGAGCATTCAAAAGATAGCTGCTAAAACAATATTCCCCTCCTATCAATAAACTACTATAAATAAGCTGCTCTCTGAGCTCCACCATTAGCTCATTATTTCCCATCATATTAACTTTGAATTTTTTCCTAAATGCCTTGCAGATCCTCCGCAAACCTTCTCCCCCACTGTGCTGGTTTTAGCTAGGATAGAGTTAATTTTCTTCATAGTAGCTAGTTGTCCTGGTTTCAGTTGAGAGGGTTAATTTTCTTCACAGTAGCTAGTATGGGGATATGTTTTGGATTTGTGCTGGAAACAGCGTTGATAATATAGAGTTGTTTTTGTTCTATGGACCTATTGTTGAGCAGTGCTTACACAGAGCCAAGGCCTTTTCTACTTCTCGCACTGCCCTGCCAGCAGGATGGCTGGCGGTGCACCAGAAGTTGGGAGGAGACACAGACAGGACAGGTGACCCAAACTAACCAAAGGGATATTCCATACCATATGATGTCATGCTCAGTTTACAAGGGGCTTGGGGGAAGAAGAAGAGAGGGGGCGGCAGCGTTCAGAGTGATGGAGTTTGTCTTTCCACCGTTACGTGTGATGGAGCCCTGCTTTCCTGGAGATGGCTGAACACCTGCCTGCCCATGGGAAGCGGTGAATGAATTCTTTGTCTTGCTTTGCTTGTGCGCGTGGCTTTTGCTTTACCTATTAAACTGTCTTTATCTCAATGCACAAGCTTTCTCGCTCTCTCGTGGTTTAGACCCAGCTGGCAGCTGAGCACCATGCAGCCAGTCGCTCACTGCCCCCCTCCCCCAGCGGGATGGGGAGCAGAATGAGAAGACAAAGGCAAAACCTTGTGGATTGGAATAAAGACACTTTATTGGGACAGCAAAGGAAGAGGGAAATAACAACAACAGTACTCAGAATATGCAAAACTGGTGATACACAATGCAGTTTCTCACCTAACGACCATACAACTCAGACGGCATGCTCAGACCTGTCCTGAAGCCGAACCGTCCCTGAGCCACACATCCTGGAGCTGCACCACTCCTCCCCGAGTAGCCCCCCCTTTATGCTGAGCATGACATCAGATGGTATGGAATACCCCTTTTGGCTAGTTTGGGTCACCTGTCCTGGCTGTGTCCCATCCCAGCTTCTGGTGAAAATTAACTCTATCCTAGCCGAATGCAGGACATTATCCACCCTTTATTCCATATCATCTATGTCATGCCCAGATCCTACACTTCCCAATTAATCACCACTATTCTCCCTCTGTTTGAGAGAGAGAGATATATACACACACCCACAGATACCATTCCCTTAGTCTATAGGCTGTCCCTCTATGATGTCCACTGAGTTAATTTAGTCTGTGACTTTGGGCTTCATCTGTCATAGCAGTCTCTCAGGGCAAGAGTGATGGTGTGTGCTGTTCGATTGTTGCATGCTGCATCCAGAGCTTGCACCTGGTGTATCCGGCATAGTCCATGATTGCTCTGTGGGTTGAAGATATTGATTTCAAGGAAGTTGCTGGGCATCAGTTGCTGAGGCCAGTCCTAGTTCCATTGCAGCATTAACCCTTCATTAATTTGGGGGATTCTTACTGTAATACCACTGATACAGTATATAGCAATTGACATCATATAATTTAATGTATTGGCTATTCTCACCTAAAATCAGATCCCCTTGAGGTACACATCGGACTTCACCATCCTTCCACATCATCCACCAAGTGCACCCCAGTCCCTGAGCAAAAGCAATCCCATGGATTGGTTTGCTTTTGTCTGAAGCAGGGAACACCCAGACTGTCTTCCCCAACATATTCTTCATGTGCACTAAGGGAACTTTATCCCCTTCTACAAGATGTGGAAGTTTTGATTATGCAGGGCCAGTTTGACTGGTAGACCCCCTAGAGTTAAGTAACCAGGTGGCTTTTGCTAAATGTGTGTCCCAATGCTGGAAGGTTCCACCACACATTCCTCTCAGGGTAGTCTTTAGCAGTCCATTGTATCACTCGATTTTCCCAGAGGCTGGTGCATGATAGGAGCGGATGTGATACACCCACTCAATGCCATGCTCTTTGGCCCAGGTGTCTATGAGGTTGTTCCGAAAATGAGTCCCATTGTCTGACTTGATTCTCTCTGGGGTGCCATGTCACCACAAGACTTGCTTTTCAAGGCCCAGGATAGTGTTCTGGGCGGTGGCATGGGCCACAGGGTATGTTTCCAGCCATCCGGTGGTTGCTTCCACCATTTTAAGAACATATCACTTGCTTTGGCAGGTTTGTGGGAGTGTGATGTAATCCATCGGCAAGGCCTCCCCATATTTATATTTCAGCCATCGTCCTCCATACCACAGAGGCTTTACCCATTGCAGTGCATGTTTCACATTCATGGATAACCTGTGAGATGGCGTCCATGGCCAAGTCCACCCCTTGATCACGGGCCCATCTATATGTTGCATCTCTTCCTTGATGGCCTGAGGTGTCATGGGCCCACCGAGCTATAAATAATTCACCCTTACATTGCCAGTCCAAATCCACCTGAGCCACTTCAATCTTAGCAGCCTGATCCATCTGCTGGCTGTTTGGATGTTCCTCAGTGACCCGACTCTTGGGTACATGGGCATCTACGTGACGTACTTTCACAACCAGCTTCTTTAGTCAGGCAGCAATATCTTGCCACAATGGGGCAACCCAGATGGGTTTGCCTCTGAGCTGCCAGTTGCTCTGCTTCCATTGCTGTAACCACCCCCACAGGGCATTGGCCACCATCCGTGAATCAGTATAGAGGTAGAGTGCTGGCCGCTTCTCTCTTTCAGCAATATCTAAAGCCAGCTGGATGGCTTTCACCTCTGCAAACTGGCTCGATTCACCTTCTCCTTCAGCAGCTTCTGCAACTCGCCGTGTAGGACTCCATACAGCAGGCTTCCACCTCTGATGCTTTCCCACAATGCAACAGGACCCAGCAGTGAACAGGGCATATGGCTTCTCATTATCTGAGAGTTTAGTATATGGTGGGGCTTCTTCAGCACGTCACCTCCTCTGGCGACATTCCAAAATCTTTCCCTTCTGGCCAGTCCATGATCACTTCTAGAATTCCTGGACGATTGGGGTTTCCTAATCAAGCCCACTGTGTGATCAATGCAACCCACTTACTCCACATAGTATCAGTTGCTATGTGTAGAGGGGACCCTCCCTTTGAACACCCAGCCCAGCACCGGCAGTTGGGGTGCCAGCAGGAGCTCTGCTTCAGTGCCAATCACCTCTGAAGCAGTATGAACCCCTTCATGTGCTGCCAATATCTCTTTTTCAGTTGGAGTGTAGTGGGTCTCAGATCCTCTGTATCCCTGACTCCAAAACCCCAGGGGTCGACCTCGAGTCTCCCCTGGTGCTTTCTGCCAGAGACTCCAGGTAGGGCCATTCTCCCCAGCTGCAGTGTAGACCACATTCTTTACAGCTGGTCCTGCTCGGACTGGTCCAAGAGCTACCGCATGAACTATTTCCTGTTTAATTTGTTCAAAGGCTTGTCGTTGTTCAGGGCCCCATTTGAAATCGTTCTCCTCCTGAGTTATGTGATAGAGAGGGCTTACAATGAGACTGTAACTTGGAATGTGCATTCACCAGAAACCCACAACACCTAAGAAAGCTTGTGTTTCCTTTTTGTTGGTTGGTGGAGAAACAGTTTTTATTTTGTTGATTACATCCATTGGGATATGTCAATGCCCATCTTGCCATTTTATTCCTAAAAACTGGATCACCTGTGCAGGTCCCTTGGGCTTATTTCGTTTTATGGTGAAACCAGCTTTCAAAAGGATTTCAACTATGTTCTTCCCTTTCTCAGAAACTTCCTCTACTGATTTGCCCCATACGATGATGTCATCAATGTATTGCAGGTGCTCTGGGGCTTCACCCTTTTCCAGTGCAGCCTGGATCAGTCCATGGCCAATGGTGGGGCTGTGTTTCCACCCCTGGGGCAGTCGATTCCAGGTGTACTGGACGCCCCTCCAAGAGAAAGCAAACTGTGGCCTGCACTCTGCCGCCAAAGGGATCGAGAAAAATGCATTAGCTATATCAACTGTGGCGTACCACTTGGCTGCCTTTGACTCCAGTTCGTATTGAAGTTCTAGTATGCCTGGCATGGCAGCACTCATGGGCGGCATGACTTCATTCAGGCCACGATAGTCTACTGTCAGCCTCCACTCTCCATTGGACTTCTGCACTGGCCACATGGGACTGTTAAAGGGTGAGTGGGTTCTGCTGATCACTCCCTGACTCTCCAGTTGATGAATCAGCTTATGGATGGGAATCAGGGAGTCTCGGTTGGTGCAGTATTGCTGCCAGTGCATGGTTGTGGTAGCGATTGGCACCTGGTGCTCTTTGACCCTGAGCAACCCCACAACAGAAGGGTCCTCTGAGAGACCGGGCAAAGTAGACAATGGTTCAATTTCCTCCATCTCCAAGGCAGATATACCAAAACCCACTGGTACCCTTTCGGGACTTTGACATACCCTCTCCTGCGGTAGTCTAGGCCCAGGATGCACGGAGCCTCTGGGCCAGTCACAATGGGGTGCTTTTCCCACTCATTCCCAGTTAGACTCACTTCAGCCTCCAACAGAGTCAACTGTAGGGATCCCCCTGTCTCTCCAGAAGTACAGATGGGTTCTGCCCCTTCATGGCTCGATGGCATTAGGATACACTGTGCACCGGTGTCCACTAGAGCCTTGTACTCTTGTGGATCTCACATGCCAGGCCATCGGATCCACACAGTCCAATAAACCCGGTTGTCCCTTTCCTCCACCTGACTGGAGGCAGGGCCCCTCTTATCCTGCTCATCGTATTCACTACTCGCTTCTTGCAAAAAGGACATAGAAGTCCCTTCAAGAGGATCATATGTACAAGTAGTCCTTCCACTCGGTCTGGGGGGCTGCCTGCTGGAAACAGGAGCAGCATTTTTCCTGGGAGAATCCCCTTTTTGTGGCTGTTTTGCCTTGCAACTCATGTACTCATGCCTGTAGGACTGAGGTAGGCTTTCCATCCCACTTCCTCATGTCCTCTCCATGGTCACACAGGAAAAACCACAGGGTGCCTCGTGGTCTGTACTCTCTATATCCTCTCTCTTGAGCAGAGGAGTGCTTACTCCTAATAGCTGAGATACTGGTCTGTACAGGTGGGGAGTAGGACCTATACTCTCTGAATTGCTGGAACTCCCAGGACGGTTTCTCCAAAGTCGAGATGAGGGAGGAAGACAGACTCTTATCATATTGCTGGAATCATCCAGCCACTTCATCCACTGTTGGCGTCTCTTCACTTTTCCAGTCCATTACTGCCAGTGAGTTGGCATACGATGATGGTGCGCTTTGTACAAACTTCCGCCACATGGGTCGTGTGCACTGGACTTTGTCAGGGTCTGTGGGTAGCTGCGCACTGTCCGGGTCATAATAAACCATCTCCTGCTCAGCTAATTCCCTCAGGTATTGGATACTTCGTTCCATGGTGGTCCACTTGCCTGGCCAACATAAAACATCTTCACTGAAAGGATACCTTTCCCTCACAATTGACAGAAGTCGCCTCCAGAGGCTGGGGACCTGTGCCTTCTTCCCAATCACCTTTTCAATGCCCCCTTCCCTAGACAGGGATCCCAGCTGCTTGGCCTCCCTGCCCTCTAATTCCAGGCTACTTGCCCCATTATCCCAGCATCGGAGCAGCCAGGTAATCATGTGCTCCCCTGGATGGCAGCTGAAATCTTTTCTCATATCTCACAGCTCACTCAGGGGCAGGGATCAGGTGATTACCTCTGATTCTGGCTGTTCTCATGATGGTCCCAGTTCATCATCATCCCTCACTAAGCAAACTGATTTCTTGGTGTATTTCTTCTTGTGTATAGGGGTGACTGATACCAGTATGGGTTGGGTTTTGGTTCACCTGCATTCCCTGTCACGGGCGTTTGAGTAGCCACAGTGCCTGTCGCTGGGGTTTGAGTGGCCACAGTGCCTGTTGTGGGGGATGGGCTGGCCGCAGTGCCTGTCGTGCTGGTGGGTCTGTTCTCCCTCTCTTCCCCCGATGGCGCTGCCTACTACCGAGCAGGGTTTGGTAGATAGTGGCCAGGGCCCAGCACAGGGTGGTAAGTTGTGCCTCCTTGGAATAGCCACAGCATTTTTCCTTCAAATATTCTAGCACTTTATCAGAGTCCTGTAGTTGTTCAGGGGTGAAATTCCAAAGCATTGGGGGTGAGAAGGTCTCTAGATGCCTGCCTATACTCTCCCACATGCCATGCCAGCCCTGACTATTCAGCCTCGGGGAAGATCCCTGGCTGGTATTCTTAAAACACTTCTTTTTTGTAACCCTGAACAAGGTTTGAAACACATTTGGGAGACATAATAATAGGAACATGCTGGCTTGAACATCCCAAGGGAACTCAAAGTTTTGAAAGGCTGCTGTGACTAGCCTGAATGGAAAAGGGGAGGTGAAAGAGCAGGAGAAAGTATTCCCCCCCATCTTTCCCATAGATTGGGTGTGATTATTAAACAATTCAAAGAGATGTCGTCTGAGGTACAGGCATGACAGCAAAGCCCCATACAAATACCAACTTAAGCTCATGACCACTGATGTTATCATATCATAAGTTGATATAGAATCATAGAATAGAATCATAGAATGGTTTGGGTTGGAAGGGACCTTAAAGATCATCTAGTTCCCACCCCCCCTGCTGCGGGCAGGGACACCCTCCACTAGACCATGTTGCCCAAAGCCTCATATCGCACTGTACAGCAAAATGAGTATCTGTGCCCCTCTCCCAGAGATGTTAAACAGCATCGCAAGAAGTACATACAACAAGTAAGGGTTTAGATACCACAGCCACGTGACCAAACAAAAAAACATTGTGACCAGCAGCTGCTTAAAATAATGCAGTAAATACTTAGCACAACTTTGTTTTAACATGCTCTGGTCAGATCTGTTATTATCTCAAGCCTTCGTGCCCCACATTGGGCTCCAAAAAGGACTGTCGTGGTTTAGCCCCAGCTGGTAGCTGAGCACCACGTGGCTGCTCACTCACCCCGCCCCCCCCGGTGGGATGGGGAGGAGAATGGGAAGACAAAGGCAAAACCCCGTGGGTTGGGATAAGGACAGTTTACTGGGACAGCAAAGGTGATATCTTTAAAGTAGAATTTTCCACTTTACAGGGACAGAAATGTGTTTGGGTTAGTGTTTAGACACTGTTTAATTTAGGGTTAAATGCACTACCTTGCTTTGCTGACGACTATATCTTTGAAGAAGAGCCAAAAGACTGATAAAAAGCATGCTTTGCTAAAGAGTATCCTTGAGGAAGAGCTGAAAAACTGATAAAAAGGAAACATCCTGCCCCAGAAGGCGCCGAGAGCTGGGTGATTGCCAGAGAGGCCTGAAGTCAACAAGAATCACCAGTAACCAGGGGAAAGGTAAAGGTGGCTGGGGGGCGGTTCGCCACCACCACCTACCCAATTAAAGGACTATGCAAATTACACCCCCCACACCCTCAAGGAGCATGCATGCTAATTTAAAGATGCTTGACCAATAGTAGATGATGTGGTGATTAATAACCAAGTAGTGTAAATTTAGGCAGGTTTTTCTAATCCTGTAACAAGATAAATGTGTGGTAGATTCTGTGTGTGGTCTGCTAGCTTTGTGGAATTACCACCTAGCACCCATCTATGCGCAGACATGAAATGAATAAAATACCTCTGTTCTGTGTGTATATTGGTGTACTGCACACCGGGTAAATGATCCCGCTTTTGGGACAACAAAGGGAGAGGGAAATAACAACAGTACTTAACAGAATATACACAGCTGGTGATACACAATGCAGTTTCTCACCCAATGACACCACACGCCCGAACACACCCATCCTGAAGCTGGACCTTCCGAGCCACGCACCCTAGAGCTGTGTCGTCCCTCCCGACTAGCCCCTTTTTTTGCTGGGCATGATGTCACATGGTATGGAATACCCCCTTTGGCTAGTTTGGGTCACCTGTCCTGGCCATGTCCCATCCCAGCTTCTGGTGAAAATTAACTCTATCCTAGCCGAACCAAGGACACACTTTTACCTTTCCTGTTCTCTCCCCCATTGTACTGGAGGGGAGTGAGCAAGCACCTGTGTGGTGCTAAGTTGCTGCCTGGGGTTAAGCTATGACACCCACCAAAGATCTGTATCCCTTCCATCTTGAATCTACTGCAGCTGCCAATGATACCTGTTTCAATGTATTTTCCTGTCTGTCATCTTTTTCATATTTTCCTTCTCTCTTTATACAAAACATAACTCTTGCCCATAGCCCATAAACATAGTTCCCTTCTTCTCAGCTTAATCATTCCTTAAGACCTTTTTCCCCTCCAGCAATATTCACAATAAGCCTTAAAAGTGACAAATGGTGAAGGAGAACTCTAACTATGAACAGTTGAAATAGCTGTACCACCTAACCAATGACATCAGATTATCATTTTAGCCTTCATCATCCCTTCCTTTCTAACCTTTGTAGCTCATTTATTATATCATGCCACTGGTCATAACACGAATATCATGGGGAAAATGTTGCTGCTTTTTTTTTTGCACACCTTTCATAAAATCGCATATTACATTTTGCATACTGCAAAATACTTTGCATTTTGCATGATTTTAAATATGTAAAATTTAAATATCCTGATGGTAGTCAGACCTTGTTCCCTTTTCTCATTACCTTTTCACAATTGTCATCACAATGGTAATTATATGGGTATGCATATACGTATATATATTTTAATCTAGCGTGTCGTCCTGAAGGTGGTATGCCCTTTTTGAGAAGATACTGCTGATCACAAAACTGGCTGCTATCCTTTTTCTTTTTGGTACACCCTACTTGTGCCTCTAAAGAAGTTAGCTCATGTAGCACAAGGCACACACTGATTTCATATCCAGCATGATCCCAGAAACATTTTTTAAAAGTTAAAGTCTATTTTAAAATACTAAGACTACTAGTGGTGTCTGCAACATAAGTCTTTGATTTCCCCCAGGAAGTAATGTGCAATCTCAAACTCTGTCATTTGTTGGAAAATCACTGAGAACTGTTGTCCCAAAACTGAGGATTCGTTTACCCAGTGTGCAATACGCCAGTATACGCGCAGAGCAGAGGTATTTTATTGCATATTTCCACAGATATGGGTGTCTGTCCCAAGACAGCACACCAAAGCTCCAAATCAGTGGTTATTTATACATACAACATTAACATATTCATCTTTCTTATACATATGCATGGTTATTCTATGAAATGATTGGTTTAGATTTCTTCGTCTAGCATGCAAACTAGAATGCATGCTCAGTTCTTTTCTTCGCCTTTATCTTTTGAGTAGGTGGTGTAATTAGGGTGGGTGGTCCATGGGTCGGTGGTCACGATCTCCCCCTGTTGGAATTATCTTTCCCCTAATTTCCTTCTTCTTTGGCAATCCTCAACGATTCTTCAAGACTTGTTGGTCAAACTAACAATTTATCAGTTACGCTTCTACTTCTTGACAATCACATCTTCATTAGTACATTGTTTGGATAAACATTAACTAACACAGCAGTAGAACTATACAATGGTTGTCCTTAGCAGCAATAGTCTTGGTTACATTTGATTTTGCTGTAACAAGAAGAGACAAGTGACAGCTGAAAAGAAACTTGCACCATGCTAAAATGAATATTCTCTTCTATTGCTTTTACCAAGTTTTAACAATCTATATCTTCTTTCCACAGCAGAAATTCTACATACTTCAATGATTTTTCTCATTGTACAAATATACAAAATACATGATTGCCTCCTCTTCAGATAAGGGGAGCCGAGTTTGCAATTGGTTTACACCATGCACACACTTTGGCTACCAGGTAGCTAGATTGTAAGGTTTAGCTGTTGCTAGCAACCTGAAAGATGCTGTGTGCACATCCTTTTAAAAACAAAGCAGCCAACCAAGAAATCCCTCAGTGTTCAAACCCTAGTTATAGGCAATTTAAGCAATGGGATAAGAATACATGTATGATCCATCACTGAGGTTCAGTTCAACAGTATTTTACTCCTTGTGCTGCCATAACTTTATTACTTGCAACTGGCTGTTGCAATTCATATCCTGATATCTAAATGATAGCCAAACCCTTCTGAAAAATCAGTCTGTAAGTATACACTTCATTGGGTGAAATGAAAGCAATAAAATTAAAGACAGACTTCCTTGCAACAGAGAGACTCAGGCTATGGGACTCACTGATGGCCGTCTTTTGCTTTAACACACCTATTATAAAGTAGATATAAAACTAGTCTGAAGTTGTTTTATCCTGTTGTTTTGTTTAGGCCATTTGTCTGAGTGAAGAACATATTTCATAGAACCATAAAAAGTACTCTCATTAAAAAAAATACTCTAAAAATAAGATTAAAAGATTATTTATATTTTGGAAAATGAGATTATAAATGCAGATCTAAGACAGCTCCAACAGGAGAAAAACTCCTTTCATAAGATTATACTGTACTTTAATCAGTGTTTTATTTATTTGTACTGGGATCTTCCTATATGTTATTGTTTAGAATATAACAGTTCGTAGTGAAGAACGCCAATGCCTATAAGCATCAGAATGAGTAAGAAAGAATATCCAGATTTATCATTGTTTTAACCTTGATAAACTGCATATTCAGAGTTCAAAGATGATAATCTTTTACAACTATAGTTAATTATTATCTGTCATTAGTTTCTTTGATCAGAAAAGACTTTGAAAAGAATTGCAAACCATGCAACAACTAACTTCAGTCAAACAAAAATAATTAAATTGTTCATAATAGGAGATAATTAAAGCAAACACTTTTCCATTAAGACGACAAATATAAGAAAACTGTAATAACTCCAGAATTGACAGAAGAACTATGTTTTCTAAAGCCATTGTCCTTGGATATCTAAAACCATCTGTATAGTCAGAATATTAGATCTTCACTTCTTATTTGTTATATTATGCCATTCACCTCCTCAGAGGTACTAACACTCAAACAGTCTTACATAAAGAACTGCCACAAATGAATATTCCTACATAACAACCATTTCTTCTTTTCTCTAATATCGTGGTTTAGCCCCAGCTGGCAGCTAAGCACTATGACATCATATGGCATGGAATACCCCTTTGGCTAGTTTGGGTCACCTGTCCTGGCTGTGTCCCCTCCCAGCTTCTTGTGAAAATTAACTCTATCCTAGGCGAAAACCAGGACATCTAAACAGTGCTTGAAGTGGTGGAACAACAAATTGTATATTTATGGAATGGTAAATTTTTAAGGTGTAGTTCTAAATGGTTAAAGGAGTAAAACATTAATTGTTCAGCCATCTGAAAAAGATGATAGGTACTGCTTTCCAACAAATGTGTGAGCCAGCAACCATATTAATTAAAATTTAAATTTTGCATGAGTCTTTGCAAGTTCAAGACTTTTCTAGCCATAGATTTCTTTTATCCAAATGCTAGCTGTTTCCCACAGCAATCATTTTCTCTTAACTTTAGATGTTAAACGATTGCTCTTACCTAATAATATGCAATTTATGCAAATCCCCAAATGCCACAGCATATCAGGCTCTTTTTCTTTTACTACTCTTCAGACTATCCACTCCTCCTGCATTCACTTTCAGGACAGCTGCAGACAGACTTCAATCCGCAATTTCATACTCTTTAGTGCAGATGCTTAATTACACACTCATTTTGAAGCTTTTTGCTCTTCTACTTAATATATATTTACAAACAGTCAAGTTTTTCTAATTATTACATTATTAGAATTATTTATAGCAATTATTCTGGTAATAGGGTTTTTATCTGTTTAAATACATGAAAGGTATAAAGCTATTTTAAAATGAATGCTGAAGCTCTTCAGTCTCAATATAAAAGTTTGTACAGTGTCTACCACACTGCAGTGATTCTTGGACCTTCCAGTGGGACTTGCAACTAACCTGTATGCTTAGTTCTCTAATAGTAATAATTCCTAAGAGGCAAGTCTTTGCATGACAGACCATTTAGCTTTTGCATATATTTAGCTGCTTAGTGCACAAGACATTCTAGATATCCTTCACAGTCAGTAAAAAAGGACAACTTTATCTCCATAATAACTAAAGAAAGATATAAATTCACATTCATTGAGAGGAAGAAAGATACTGAATCCCAGTGAGATCAGTGAAAAAAGACAACCTCATCTCCTCTTCTGAAACATTCTGAGCAATACAGAAATGTTAATGTTTTCATGAAGGGAAGAAAGCTAAAAAACATTGTTTCAATCCAAATCAATTTTTAAAAATGTTTATTAATTTCTAAAAGTCCATTTCCCTAGCATTTACATCGGAAAATAACTCACGGAAATGCTCTGATATAAAGGCTACCAAAAATACATAGTATATAATTCATAGCTCAAACCATCAAATAACAATACAACAAATAGTCCCTCTACTCCGTCAACAGAAAGAAGAAAACGAGCACAGACTATCTCCTTATACCACTTTCAAACATACCTACAAAACATCTGATGACATTCAATCTGATACCAATCCAGAAACATCACATAAATAGAAATCAAGTGAATGTATCTGGTTCTCAGACAAAATGATCCTGTTCTCAGACAATACTGATGAACTGCAATATTTGATAGAGGAACTCAATCATGAAAGTCAGGAAAATGGGACTGAAAGCAAAGCTGAGCAAAAGCAAGATCACATTCAGTTGACCAGTGTAAATAGGAAAATGAAAGAGAAAGTAACTCAACAGTTCTATGTGCAAAGCTTTAAGATAATGTGTGTCTTTAAGATAATAGGGGAAAAAACATGATCAGCAACACAGACAAACAACACAGGTTTGTAATAGTATGACAGGCATAATTTGATGATTGAGTTAGTCAAAGGAAAACTGTCATGAGGTAGCCAAGTACTGTACGTCTAAAGAGAAGCCTGACAAATACTAAACAAAGATAGAGCCTAGAAAAAGTACAAAATATTAAATGGAGATTTAAAAACCCAACAAACACATTTTTTCCATATTTTTAACCTTTCAAAAGGATCAAGTCCAAATTTTCCAGAGAACTGAATTCAAAAAGGGAAATAGATGTAGAAGCCCACTAAGGAACCTCCAAAATAGTTGGAAGACAACTGAATCTAAGTGAATGGGACTTATGACATACTCGGAAAGCAGAAAGCACATAATGCAAGACAAAATTTGACAACACAATTTTAGATCAAAAAATTTTATATCAACAAATATCTATAATATATTTGTCTTGATTTAACATTGACACAAAAAAAAAAAAAATTCCAGAGATGAAAACCCATAGCTGGAGAGGTTTGACCAAAGCTTTTCCAGTGCTATATCAGAAATACCACTCACATGAAAGTCAAAGGGCCCCAAAACAATCATTGGCACAGATTTCATTCAAGTATTAGTTAATTATTTTGTTTGTTTCCTCTGGCATGCTTGTGTTAAGTTTATGTGGCTAATATGTCTACTTTTGATTTGTTTCCTGTAGCTCAAGTGTGAGCTTTACAACCTGAGGTGTTTGTGGTCTAAGGCTCACTTTCATTCCAAGAGGGAAAAAATGGCATTTTGCCTCCATTTTTTCTCTCATTGGTCTTATGAGACTAATTCCATTTTGTTGTAAGTGCAGAACAAGATGATTTAGCTCTGGACCTTTACGTTACCTGTCAATTTAGAAAAACAAAATATTTTGTTGCTTTAAGAGTATGTATGCTATTAAATGTCCTTACAGTTCCAGGGACGTTCACCTTATAAGATATCTAAAATTTACAGAAGCAGGTATGCTGATTGATACATACTTTTTAAAATAATGAAATAATACTCTATCTTAACAGATGTTTCCTGTGTACTCAGATATTATTTTAATTAAAACACTGTAATAACAAAAGGAATAACTGCTCCTGCTTTTACTCAGATCTAAATTAGATAAATTAATAAATGCATAGAAGCAGTTTAGCAACTGCAGAAACTGTGACAGGTAATAGATTACTTGCTAGGATTGGGAATTTTCTTCACAGCTGTATTTTATGACAAGGCAACAAAATAGAGAATATGGTAAACCAGTAACTTTGCAGTACATTGTCATCATCACTTCTGCCTTAAGAAAGTTATCATGTCAATAATTAAGTCTTTAAAAAAGTGCAATCTGCTACCAGACGCTAGCATCATTTTTATTCCATAACAGATTTCTCAGATCAGAGTTATTCCATTTTCTTCATTATAATCATTTACAACCTGAATACTGGTAGTGATTATTGCAGGAAATGGCAGCACACTACTATTTTATACTGCTATTGCTTGGCTAGCTAAATCAACAATGCATTATAGAGAAAAAGACCAAAGCGCTGCTTCCTTGATACAACACAATCAATCAGCATTCAAATTTAGCAACATGGGGCTGTAAGAACCAGCCAATATGTGGTATTTGTCTTCCCATATAAACAATATTTTTAAAAGACTGTTGTTACCAATATGCAATATATAAAGCACTTTTATCAAAACCCCAGGCATTCCCAGGTGATGATGTGAAGCTGTTGACAGATTCCATAGGTGCTATCACTGAACACATTTTCACACTATCTTCTCCTTTGATCCAACAGTTCCTTCTGACATTAGAAAGAAAATCCTAACAGACAAGCTTCAGATAAAACACACCTAGTTAAGCTGTCCTAATATCGCTAATTCCTGTTTTTTTCCACTGCAACTGCAGAGGTTCCTCTGGATTTTTCTCCTTTCAGATTTAGATGCTAAATTCAATGCACTCTTTGCCCAGCTCTGAATTGACTATGTCATGCTAGAAACTGCTGTGACTTTGCAATTTGAAATGCACTTCCATGGCAATCCTAAGAATCAGAATGATTATAAATGCTGCATATGATTGAACAGTGCACAGCACATACTGTACAATGTGCTAGGATTAATTAAATTTCAAAGTAAAAAAATATATTTCACTAAAGCTTTAAATTGCCCATGCAGTCATCAACATTAATCATCTCATTTCATATCAAAACTGTTGATTTTGGCTACATGTTTTATTGCCTGAATGTTAATTTCTTATTTACCTAGTCCTGCTTCTAACTCAAAACAGAGAAGTTCATGAATATCACTAACTTTTAATTACTGCTGAATTAAAACAAAAAAGCCTAAAGTATCTACATCTACATTAATAGTAGATGCATCTAATTTAGCAAATCAAAGCATGTGATACTAAAAACTAATTAATAAAACTATGCTCCTAATGAAGGCATCTGTAAAATATTAAAGCTAACAGTTGGTTATTTCTTCAGTTTTTAATCAGCCATTAACTCTCCTTACTGCAACTATATTCCAGTACTGTGCCAAATTATTTCCTTGTAAATGGGAGGAAGTAACTATTTTATTTTCCTTCATCTATATGGTGGCTGTTACCACCTTTGTTCCAATGAAGTGAAAGGGTGGGGGAAGAGAAATGATGCTAAAAAAAAAGAAAAAAACAAACCCAAAGACATTCCACTGGCTTCAGAAAAAGACATTGAATTAGGCCTAAACTCATCAGGAACAGGTTACCAAAATTAATAAGAGTCTACCCACACATCTCCCACAGCATCTGACAAGAGACCTGGTCTTCCTCACCTAGCACACAACAGCATATGAGTGAAAAAGGAAACTCCCTTTGCTAATGGTCTCACTTCTTTCTGCTTTCCCGTTTAGAGTCAATGAAATTAACTAATCCAACATCAGAATGAGGAATAATGGATCAGAATAATCTTCTGTACAGTGCCAATACACCTGCAGGTGCTGGTGATGCTAAACAGGCTTTTTAATTATGTATTTGTAAGGCTCTGATAGCAAGTGAATGTCACAAACACCCATCTTGAATGAGGGAGTGTTGACCAAGGGCAGAACCTGCAGAGGCAGGGCGCCATCTTGGGAGTCCATCCTTCTGTTCCTGAAATATGCGGACAAAGACTGTCTGCTGTGCATGTGTGCCTGCGAGGGGCCATCGCTCGGTCAGCCCCGAAGGGAGGGGAACAGTGAGACCCTCAAGACCCCCACAACCCATCGACTCATTTCTAGAACATTCCTGAACATTCCTGAACATGTGCTGCACCTGCTCAGTGGTGACAAAACCCCGCCTATAGGGGGGGAGCACATTGGGTTATAAAAAGGGGAAACACAAGTTTTCGGTGCGTGCCCGCCACCTAAAGGGTTACAGCTACGAGCAGAGAATGTTGCTTGCTTGCTTGCTTGCTTGCTTGCTTGCTTTCTGGCTTGGGAATTAGTTCAAGGTTTTATTAGAATGTGGGGTTACCAAAATAAAGGTGTGTCTTACTTTACCTAGATCCGCTGAAGAAGGCTTAAGGTTTTTTTATGTCACCTGTAAATCTGTCGTTTATCTTTAATATGACTAATGCCACCTCTGTAACATTCCTGTCTCCCAACTGGACCATCAGGAATAACTGGGTGTATTTTCGACAACAGCCAATGATAAGGTCTGGTATATATGACGTTTGGAATAAACCTCCAAGATGAGACAAAAATGCGAACTTATATTCAGCAGTGGTGTGTAAAGCTACTAGACCATCGTTTAATGTCTCTATTCCTTCTCCAATAGATGGATCAAACTCCTTATTTACTAGCACCAAAGGGAACATACCTGCTGGAAATGTCACTTTCAAAAAATTCACCAAGAAAACCTCCTGTTATTATTATCCATGGGATCCTCTGTTTAATCCATTGGCAAAACCTGATTTCTATGAAGCAAGCTACTCTACTCGATGGAACCCAGAATGGTGTATCCTACTCCCGAATAAGACCCATATAACCTCTCAAGATGATAGAAATAATTTGATTGGTCAGGGAACAAAGTGGGATGAGTTTTTACAGAGCCTAAGTTTGATCCACCCATCAGGGAAGTTGAAAGCCCCCTTTTTAATTGTTCTAAAATGATCACTTGTGATTCAGTACCAGGGGATCCTCCCAAAACTTGATTTATTGATAGTCTCAGAACTCTAATTCAAGATATGTGTACGTGATGGGGATATCCTTCAAAGGGAGGGCGAAATAGTGACAAAACTTGTAACATCACTCTTCCTGAAAGTCACAATCTTATTAAACAAGAACTGTGTGGAATACCCTTTACTCATTATTCCCTACAAGGGACACCCTTAAACACCAAGCCTATTATATATGCTGTGAGTTATACGAATCAATATACCTGTAAAACTAGCATATATCCAGCTCCGTTGGGACTAGCATGGGGATGCTCCAATGGAAAATTTTACTCTTACTTAACATTGGAATAACATGCTGGCCTGAGGTGTGGATTGGGTATCCCTTCTTTGTGTCCATCCCATGTTTTTAATTTTACAGCACCTTCCTGGCGATCATGTAGAGAAGCGGGAAGTAATCTAAAGGCCTGCCCCGAGTGGGCGATTAACGGAGTCCAAACTCCCAATTATGATACTGCTGGACAACTAACTGCGTTAATGTTTGAGAATATTTTTACCTCTTATGTAACCTTAAAACAACACCAATTTGTCCTAGAAATTATTACCTGGCAGGAATATCTTTTAAGTAACTGGACACGATATGCTTTTGGAGAATTAAACTTACAGGTCCAACAGGTGTTGAAGATGACCCTTCAGAATCGTATAGCCCTGGATATGATATTGCTTAAAGAACAAGGAGTTTGTGGGATGTTAAATCTCACCGATAGAGAATGTTGTATCACCATACACAACGCTACTACCTCAATAGAAGAGGCTCAAACAAAATTGAAGGAGATAACAGACCAGACGGCGGAACTTTTTCGATCCATGCAACCGAAAGACTGGTTTGATGACGAGACACCGAACTCTTGGTTACAATCCATCCTACGATCCATGGGACTCATGGGATGGGGGGCACGGTTAATGAAAATAGGACTAACATTAGTTGTCGGTTTCATATTTTTAATGATTGACAAAGCTGTTGTTCACTGTATGATTACCCGTGCCATCTCTTCCTTCTCTCCTTTCCCCCTCTGTTCGCTGTGTGAGAATCACCACCCTAGAAGATGACCTCCAAGAAGAAATCAAGATGTCTGTTTGAGCCACGGGATGGTGTAAGGCTCTGATAGCAAGTGAATGTCACAAACACCCATCTTGAATGAGGGAGTGTTGACCAAGGGCAGAACCTGCAGAGGCAGGATACCATCTTGTGAGCCCATCCCCCTATTCCTAAAACATGTGGACAAAGACCATCTGCTGTGCATGCATACCCATGAGGGGTCATCGCTCGGTCAGCCCTGAAGGGAGGGGGACAGTGAGACCCCCACGACCCCCACAACCCATCGACTCATTTCTAGAACATTCCTGAACATTCCTGAGCACATACTGCGCCTGCTCAGTGATGACAAAACCCAACCTATGGGGGGGGAAGCACATTGGGATATAAAAAGGGGAAACACAAGTTTTCGGTGCGTGCCCGCCACCTAAAGGATTATAACTATGAGCAGAGAACGTCACTGGATCCCAGGGTGGTGATATCTTTTTCTTTTCTTTTCTTTTCTTTTCTTTTCTTTTCTTTTCTTTTCTTTTCTTTCTCTTTTTCTCTCTTTCTCTTTCTGTCACTCTCTTTGTCTCTAATTTCATTTTCGGCACATTAGGATAATATCATTACAAGTTTTGATAAGCCATTATCTTTCCCCCGAGTTTTAAGTATTGTTATAACTTTTGCCAAGCTGTTATCTTTTGTAGTCCCACTGAGTTTTAAGTAAATTTGTGATTTGTTTGAACCTCTAGAGTAATTGTCATTACTCCTGATTACCGCGCAGGGAATTAAAAAGTTAACCTCACCCTCCCTCACCGAGTGGGACAGGACAGTATTTACAGTAGTGCCAGAAGACACTGTTATAAACTCTAAATGGAAAACAGATGGCTGTATCTATCAGTTCCTGATCTCTGTTTAACAAGACTTGCTAGAGGCAACTTCAGAACCAACCTTGAAAAATCACTCTGAATTCTAGTGGATAAGGAAAATATTTGTGCACTATGAAAATTAGTAGGTCTGACAAATGCCAGAAAAAAACAATACACAGCACAGAGAGTGGCACATCACATGGGTTACAATCATCCATACTCCCTCAACTTCATATGAGGCTCCACTGCTACACTGCTAACGAGTATATTGTAAATAATTTCAGTCCAGATAAAGTGACATGAAGAAATTTTTGCAAACTGGCAATGTTTACCTATACTTGAGAATGTAGACCTTTAACAGTATGGATGTAAAGCCATTGTCACTTTACACCATTTTCTTAATTTTCCTAGTTTACATTACTCTCCCAACTTTCTATCATCCAAATAAAAGTCAGATAAAAATGTCTGTCTGCCTGATAAACTGGTTTCTTTGAGTCTTTGAAGACACTTTGTCCATCACACATTGTATTGGGTCTGGCTGAGATGGAGTTAGTTTTCCCCACAGCAGCCCTCATGGTGCTGTGCTGTGTATTGGTAGCTAAAAAGGTATTGATAACACACCAATGTTCTGGCTACTGCTGAGCAGTGCTGGCACAGCATCAAGGCTGTCTCCCCAATATTTGTCCCCCTGCTTCACCAGTAGGCTGGAAATGGGCAAGATCTTGGGAGAGGACATAGCCAGGACAGCTGATGCAAACTGACCAAAGGAATATTCCATACCGTATGACGTCTGCTCAGCAATAAGAAGCTGAGAGAAAGGAGGAGGAAGTGGGGGCATTCGTTATAAAAATGTTTGTCTTTCGGAGAAAATGCTATGCGTACTGAAACCCTACTTCCAGGGAAGTGGCTGGACATCACCTGCTGATGGGAAGTAGAGAATAAATCTTCTGGTTTTTGCTTCCATGCGCAGCCTTTGTTTTTGCTTTATTAAACTGCCTTTATCGTGACCCACAAGGACTTTTTCCATCATGTTTTCTCCCCCTGCTGTCCTGCTGAGGAGGGGAGTGATAGACCGGCTCGATGGGCACCTGGCATCCAGCTAAGTCACCCCACCACAGTCCTTTTTGGCACACAACGTGGGGCACGAGACAACGGCAGTTTTGTATGAAGCGTTCCTGTGCAGGTCATGGAGTTTGCTGGTGTCATGTAAAAGGTAAAGTCTGATGCGTGGCTGAGTCACGAGGTTCAGAAAGGACCCCTTGCTTTCTAAACTCCTTCTCAGAGAGGAGCCTATGTGCGGCTAGGTCCGGTCTTAGTCCCAGACTTGGTCAACGGTTTATGTCTAAAGGATTACATATATAGCCACTTATCAGAGTCAACGTTTGCCTGTCAGAGCCCCCAAAGGACTTGCACTGACTCAGTTTTGCAAAATTGAAACTAATAGAAAGTTTCTTAAAGCAACAGATATAAAGAGTTTGGAAGTGCCATTGATAAAAGCACTCACTGCAATAGTGCTAATATATGACTATGATTATAATTATAATGCTAGTAAAATGCTATCCCGGGTATATTTTTCACCAAAAAGGTGAAACCATAATGCCTACCAAGAAGGCGTCCCTGTCTTAGGTGGAGAAGGAGCATAGCCCATCGACTGCCTCTTCAGGGTCTTCAATTTCTTCTCTCCCGCCCCAGGGGTAACTTCCTCAATATCCTTTATACCCTAACCTTAGCTGTTCCCTCCCAGGGGTGATGTTTAACATGATTTGGGTGGACAGTCGAGTACCATGTTTAGCATGTACTCCTTTTAGCTTATTAGCATATTTAGGGGTGTCAACTTGAATATTCATTTTGCAGACAATGAAGCAAATGGTCTCACTCCGGGCACCATGGCCTTCAAAATTCTGTGTAGAAACTATCTGTTTATTCCACATTCTCTAGCCAAAACAGGGCCATCTTGCCACCGTAAGACTCCCTCCTGCTGCTGCTTCTCCTACCAACCTTGCAGATCTCCATCCACAATGTTTGTATAAGAGAGAGGCGGACATCTGTGTTTTTAACCTCTTAGGTGCAATTCCCACAACTGGCTTCACTGCTTATCTATTTTTCTGAGCCTGAGAACATGTTAATACATGTGCTATGTGCTTTGCCCTGGCATTGATGTTATTGCTGTGCTGGGGGAGCTATCTTGGGGAGATGATGGGGGAATACATCTCTCTCTTCCTACCCGGGATTGATGTGGATGGTTTTATTATGCAGGCTCCCAAGGTCCTTGTTCACCCTTATTTGAGCTGTTTAATATTACTAATTAATACTGTTGGCATATTATGGGGTTTGTGGAATTTGGTCTTGTCCTGGTTTAAGAGAAGACAACTTTTGGGTGAGTCAATACTGAAATGTGCCCTGAGGTGGCTGGTCCCTGGGTAGCAGGGTGTGTGGAAGGATTTAGGCAGGTTCCTAGGGTAGTTGTGACCTCCTATAACCTGGGAATTTACACCTGAACAGGCAAGCAACTCTGGGAAACTGAGACACCAACTGATAGAAGGGTGCCTTGCCTACCCCAATGAAAACCGACAGCTTCTAGCACTGTACTGGGGCCTGGCCTGTGCCTATCGAGCCACAGTGCAGTACTCTCAGAGGGCTGTGGTTGAGGAAGGGTCATAAACTGCATCTGAAGACACCATGGTTGAGATGATAGGGACCCAAACAACGATGACTACAGTAATTGCCCCAGTAAATTAAAAAGAAACAGTGGACAAGGAGAACAACAGGTCCATATCACAGATTAGTAAGGGAGGAGGAAGAAGAGGAAAGGTTTGATCAAGAAGCCAGTCCTTCAACAAAGAAGTGGGAGGAAGGAGGGAGAGAAATCAGACAGGAAGCAGAAACTACCCGGTCTCTGACCTCATCCGAACTTCAAGATTACAGCCACCAGCCAGGTGAGTGGATTGCTGCCTGGCTGCTCCAATGCTGGGATAATGGGGCTGACAGTCAGCAATAGGAAGGAAGGGAAGCTGGGATCCCTTGCTAGAAACCAGGGAATTGAGCAGGGAATTGGAAAAGAGGCAGCAATTTGCAGTCTCTGGAGACGGCTCCTCCCAAGTGTGAGGGCAAGATATACATTCAAGGAAGATCTTGTCAACTCCCCAGGAAAGTGGACCACCGCAGATGAAGGCATCCAGTACCTGAGAGAACTAGTGGTGTTGGAAGTCATCTATAGTGATCTAGATGATGAGGAGGTCTCCAAAGATCCAGAGGATGTCCTGTGCACACGGGTCATGTGGAGGAAGGGGATTCAAAGTGCCCCAGCATCGTATTCTAACAGCTTGGCAGCAATGTATTTCCCAGATATGGACACACCAACTGTGGAGAAGGTGTCTTCTTGGCTTCAGAACTTTGAAGAAAACCTCTGTACCTCCTCATCCCTACAGGTCAGTGCCTTGGCTGTCAGAGGTACCCAAAGAAATCAGTCATCTCCTGCTCTGGTCAGAGGGAAAGGGAGCCCCAGGCATATGCCACGTGGTACACTCTGGTTCTCCCTGCATGACCAAGGGGACGACATGAGCAAGTGGGACGGTGAACCCACCTTTAAGTTGGAAGCCCGTGTTCGTGAACTAAGAGGGAAGACAGCTGTTAAGAAGGGGTCACCCAAGAAGGCTGTCAGCATAGTTGCTGCAGAGACACGAGAAGGCAAACAGCGATCTCCCAGATGTAAAACTAAAATCACCTCCCTTGATCCTGGTGAGGGGACTTCTGGTCTGTCACCACGAGGGTCAGACAGGGAATACTCTGACCAGGAACAGGAATAGAGGGTCCCTGCCTTCGGCCAGGAGGAGGAAAGGGATGACCGGGTATACTGGACTGTGTGGATTCGATGGCCTGGCACATCAGACCCACAGAAGTATAAGGCTTTGGAGGACACTGGTGCACAGTGTATGCTGGTACCATCAGGGTATAGGGGCACAGAACCCATCCGGATCTCTGGAATGACAGGGAGATGCCAAGAACTGTCCGTATTGGAGGCTGAGGTGAGCTTAACAGGGGACAAGTGGGAGAAGCACCCCATTGTAACCAGCTCAGAGGCCCCTTGTATCCTTGGCATAGATTACCTCAGGAGAAGGTACTTCAAGGACCCAAAGGGGTACTGACGGACTTTTGGTGTAGCCACTGTGAATGCAGAGAAGATCAAACAGCTATCTTCCCTGCCTGGTCTCTCAGAAGATCCCTTTGTTGTGGGATTGCTGTGAGTTGAAGAACAACAGGTGCCAATTGCTACCAGGACAGTGCACCAGTGGCAATATCGCACCAATCGAGACTCCCTGATTCTCATCCATGAGCTGAATCATATTGTATTGGGTCTGGCTGAGATGGAGTTAATTCTCCCCACAGCAGCCCTCATGGTGCTGTGCTGTGTATTGGTAGCTAGCAAACTGTTGATAACACACCAGTGTTTTGGCTACTACTGAGCAGTGCCAGCACACATCAAGGCTTTCCAACATTTCTTTTTCCCCAGCAGCAGGCTGGGGGTGGGCAAGATCTTGGGAGGGGACACAGCTAGGACAGCTGACCCAAACTGACCAAAGGGATATTCCATACCATATGACGTCATGCTCAGCAATAAGAAACTGAGAATAGGGGGAGGAACAGGGCGGGGGCATTCGTTGTTTTTTTTTTTACAATGTTTGTCTTCCGGGGGTAAGGGACACGCTTACTGAAGCCCTACTTCCCAGGAAGTGGCCGGACATCGCCTGCTGATGGGAAGTAGAGAATAATCTTTGCTTTTTGCTTTGCTTCCGCGCGCGGCTTTTTGCTTTAGCTACATTAAACTGCCTTTATCTCGACCCACGAGTTTTGGATTGTTTTTTCTCCATCTTCCCTTCTCCCCTCCCTGCCTTGCTGAGGAGGCGAGTGATAGAGCGGCTCTGGTGGGCACCTGGCCCCCAGCCAGGGTCAACCCACCACAGTCCTTTTTGGCGCCCAACGTGGGGCTTGACAATGGCAGTTTAGTATTAAGAGTGCTACAGCTATAGTAGTTATTAAGTTGCAAGCTCCTGTGCAGGTCACGGGGTTTGTTAGCTGTGCTGCTTATCTCTATTTTGCTAAACTTAGGAACATGCTGATACAAACAATGGCTGCTCTGTGCTTTGGCCTAGTGTTGATGGTCTTACTGTGCTGGGGTAGCTATTTCGTGGGGAGGATGAAGGAACTTGGGAGCATGCTAGTACAAACAATGGTTATGTGCATGGCCCTGGCATCGATGTTATTGCTGTGCTGGGGGAGCTATCTTGTGGAGATGATGGGGGAATACATCTCTCTCTCTCTACCTGCTTTTGACGTGGATGGTTTCATTATGCAGGCTCCTAAGGTCCTTGTTCACCCTTATGTAAGCTCATTAATATTACTAATTAATACTGCTGGCATATTACGGGTGTTGTGGAGTTTGGTTTTGTCCTGGTCCTGCCTAAACAAAACCCCTGCATACTGTGGGAGGAGACAAGGTCCCTGTAGTACACATGGGAAAGTGGCTGGGGAAGGCGGTGTGGATTGCTCCTCCCATGGGAAAAGGCAAACCCATTCCTGGGATTGTCTTCGCTCAAGGACCTGGGTGTACTTGGTGGGTAATGCGAAAAGATGGGGAGACCCGGTGTGTGCCTCAAGGAGATTTAACCTTGGGGTAAAATAATCTGTAATGTGAGTTGTACGTTCTAGGAAGTAATGTAGAAGGAATGACCCAAACCAATGAAGAGCAAGTTTCACAAGGAGCCAGATGAATGCAACAACAGCCCAAAGCAAGCCGGTGTTGGTGCCCAACAACTGAACCTGAACACCCATCCTGACAGATTGGGCCCAAGTCATAGCCGGTTCATGAACATCTGGAGGAGCAGAGGAAGCTCATGGAATGGGAGAATAACATCTATCTGTTAAAGGGCTGGAAATAGTAGTTAATAAGAAGTAAATACAATGAAACAGTTACTATATATATATATATGTATTAAAGTGTGTGGAGCGTGAGCACGACACAAATGGTATGGAATAAGGGGTGGAGATTGTACTGGGTCTGGCTGAGATGGAGTTAATTCTCCCCACAGCAGCCCTCATGGTGCTGTGCTGTGTATTGGTAGCTAGCAAACTGTTGATAACACACCAGTGTTTTGGCTACTACTGAGCAGTGCCAGCACACGTCAAGGCTGTCTTTCCAACATTTCTTTTTCCCCAGCAGCAGGCTGGGGGTGGGCAAGATCTTGGGAGGGGACACAGCTAGGACAGCTGACCCAAACTGACCAAAGGGATATTCCATACCATATGACGTCATGCTCAGCAGTAAGAAACTGAGAACAGGGGGAGGAACAGGGCGGGGGCATTCGTTGGTTTTTTTTTTTACAATGTTTGTCTTCCGGAGTAAGGGGCACGCTTACTGAAGCCCTACTTCCCAGGAAGTGGCCGGACATCGCCTGCTGATGGGAAGTAGAGAATAATCTTTGCTTTTTGCTTTGCTTCCGCGCGCGGCTTTTTGCTTTAGCTACATTAAACTGCCTTTATCTCGACCCACGAGTTTGGGATTGTTTTTTCTCCATCTTCCCTTCTCCCCTCCCTGCCTTGCTGAGGAGGCGAGTGATAGAGCGGCTCTGGTGGGCACCTGGCCCCCAGCCAGGGTCAACCCACCACACATATACTGTAGAACCAGGGTGTCATCAGCACGACTCACTCACCCTTTTATAGTCCCATGTGACCAGTGCAGAAGTGTGATGGAGAATGGAGTTTAAGAGTAGACTATCATGGCCTGAACGAAGTCACGCCCCCACTGAGTGCTGCTGTACCAAATATGTTGGAGCTCCAATATGAACTGAAGGCAAAAGCAGCCAAGTGCTATGCTACAAATGACATTGCCAATACATTCTTTTCAATTCCTTTGGCAGCCGAATGCAGGCCACAGTTTGCTTTCACTTGGAGGGGCATCCAATACACTCAGAATCGACTGCCCCAGGGGTGGAAGAATAGTCCTACCATTTGTCATGGACTAATCCAAACTGCACTGGAAGAGGGTGGTGCCCCTGAACATCTACAATACATCGATGACATCATTGTGTGGGGCAATAAGGCAGAAGAAGTGTTTGAGAAGGGAAAAAGAGTAATTCAGATTCTTCTGAAAGCTGGTTTCACCATAAAGAAAAGCAGGAGACCTGCACAAGAGATCCAGTTCTTGGGAATAAAATTGGAAGATGGAAGCCGTCATGTGCCTATGGATGTGGTCAGCAAGATAGCAGCTATGTCTCCACCAGCTAACAAGAAGGAAACACAAGCCTTCCTGGGCCTTGTGGGGTTCTGGAGAATGCATATTCCAGGTTATAGTCAGCATGTGAGCCCTCTCTATCGAGTAACCTGGAAAAAGAACTATTTTGAATGGGGCCTTGAGCAACAACAAGCCTTTGAGCAGATCAAACAGGAAATAGCTCAGGCAGTAGTTCCTGGGCCTGTCCGGACAGGACCAGCTGTACAAAATGTACTCTACACTGCAGCTGGGGAGCATGGCCTCACCTGGAGCCTCTGGCAGAAAACAGCAGGAGAAACCCACGGTCGACCATTAGGGTTTTGGAGCCAGGGGTATCGAGGATCAGAAGCCCACTACACCCCAACTGAAAAAGAGATCCTAGCAGCATATGAGGGGATTCGAGCTGCTTCAGAAGTTGGTGGTACAGAAGCGTCTCTCCTCGTGGCACCGCAATTGCCTGTGCTACACTGGATGTTCAAAGGAAACATCCCTTCTACACATCACGCAACCAGCACTACATGGGGTAAGTGGGTAGCATTGATCATGCAGTGAGCTCAACTGGGGAAACCCAACCACCCAGGAATCCTGGAAGAGATCATGGACTGCCCAGAAGGTAGAGATTTTGGAGCACTGCCTGAGGAGGTGGCGCGTGCCCAAGAGGCACCACCATATAATGAGTTACCAGAAGATGAAAGGCGTTATGCTCTGTTTACTGATGGATCCTGTCGTGTTGTAGGAAACCATCGGAAGTGGAAAGCTGTTGTGTGGGGTCCCACACAACAAGTCATTGAGGCCACTGAAGGAGAAGGTGAGTCAAGTCAGTTCGCAGAAGTGAAAGCCATCCATCTAGCCCTAGAGATTGCTGAATGAGAGAAGTGGCCAGTACTCTATCTCTGTACTGACTCCTGGATGGTGGCAAATGCCCTATGGGGGTGGCTACAGCAGTGGAAGAAGACCAATTGGCAGCGCAGGGGTAAACCCATCTGGGCTGCTGCACTGTGGCAGGACATTGCTGCCCGGGTAGAAAACATGGGTCTGAAGGTACGTCATGTAGATGCTCACGTGCCCAAAAGCCGTGCCACTGAAGAACATCAAAACAATGAACAGGTAGACAAGGCTGCCAAAATTGAAGTAGCTCAAGTGGACCTGGACTGGGAGTGTAAGGGTGAGCTACTTGTAGCTCGATGGGCCCATGAAACATCAGGACATCTAGGGAGAGATGCAACATACAGATGGGCTCGTGATCGAGGGGTGGACCTGACCATGGAGGCCATCACACAAGTTACTCATGAATGTGAAATATGTGCTGCAATCAAGCGAGCGACACGAGTAAAATCTCCCTGGAATAGAGGGCAGTGGCTGGGTTTTCGAGATGGCAAGGCCTGGCAGATTGACTATATTGGGCCACTGCCACGAACATGCCAAGGCAAGCGCTACATACTCACCATGGTGGAAGCAACTACTGGTTGGCTAGGAGCATATCCTGTAAACCATCCTAGGCCTTGAAAGGCAAATTTTGTGGCAACATGGTACCCCAGAAAGGATTGAATCGGACAATAGGACTCATTTCCAAAATAACCTCCTAAACTCCTGGACAAAGAAACACAGCATTGAGTGGGTGTATCACATCTATTACCCACAAGCCTCTGGAAAGATGAAGAGATATATAATGGACTGTTAAAGACTATGTTGAGAGTGTTGGGTAATGGGGCATGGAAGCACTGGGATACAAATTTAGCAGAAGCCACTTGGCCAGTTAACACCAGAGGATCTTCTAACCCTGCTGGTCCTGCCCAAACAAAACCCCTAGATACTGTGGGAGGAGATAAGGTCCTTGTAGTGCACATGGGGAAGTGGCTGGGGAAGGCAGTGTGGATTGCTCCTCCCATGGGAAAAGGCAAACCCATTCCTGGGATTGTCTTCGCTCAAGGACCTGGGTGTACTTGGTGGGTAATGCAGAAGGATGGAGTGTGTGCCTCAAGGAGATTTAACCTTGGGGAAAAAATAATCTGTAATGTGAGACTTATGTGGTAGGAAGTAATTTAGCAGGAATGACCTGAACCGACAAAGAGTGAGTTTCGCAAGGAGCCAGATGAGTGCAAAGATGACCCAAACCAAGCCAGTGTTGATGCCCAAAAATTGAACATACTGCTTCTCCTGTCCTGAACACCCATCCTAACAGATTGGGCCCAAGTCATAGCCTCTTCATGAACATCTGGAGGAGTGGAGGAAGGTCATGGAACAGGAGATTAACATCTATCTGTTAAAGGACTGGGGATAGTAGTTAATGAGAATTAAATACAATGGAATGGTTATAAAATTTCTATATGTATTAAAGTGTGTGGTGATTGAGCATGACACAAATGGTATGGAATAAGGGGTGGAGATTGTATTGAGTCTGACTGAGATGGAGTTAACTTTCCCCATAGCAGCCCTCATAGTGCTGTGCTGTGTACTGGTAGCTAGCAAGGTGTTGATAACACACCAGTGTTTTGGCTGCTACTGAGCAGTGCTGGCACAGCATCAAGGCTGTCTCTCCAACATTTCTCCTTCCCTCAGCAGTAGGCTGGGGGTGGGCAAGATCATGGGAGGGGACACAGCCAGGACAGCTGACCCAAACTGACCAAAGGGATATTCCATACCATATGACATCTGCTCAGCAATAAGAAGCTGAGAGATAGGGAGAGGAACGGGGTGGAGGCATTCATTTTTTTACGTTTCTCTTCCAGAGCAACCGCTATGCGTACTGAAGCCCTGCTTCCCAGGAAGTGGCTGGACATCACCTGCTGATGGGAAGTAGAGATTAATCTTTTCCTTTTTGCTTTGCTTCCACATGCAGCCTTTTGCTTTTGCTGTATTAAACTGCCTTTATCTTGACCCACGAGTTTGGGGTTGGTTTTTCCATCTTATTTTTCTCCCCTCCCTGCCCTGCTGAGGAGGGGAGTGATAGAGTGGCTTGGTGGACACCTGGCATCCAGCCAAGGTTAAACCACTCACAGAATCACAGAACAGTAGGAGTTGGAAGGGACCTCTAGAGATCATCTAGTCCAAGCCCCCTGCAGAAGTAGGTTCACCTAGAGCATGTTGCACAGGATGGCGTTCAGGCAGGGCACAAGGGCACACTGCTGGCTCATGGAGAGCTTGTTGTCCACCAGGACTCCCAGGTCCTTCTCCGCAGTGCTGCTTCTCAGCAAGTCAACCCCTAACCTGTACTGGTGCATGGGGTTATTCCTCCCTAGGTGCAGGACCCTACACTTGCCCTTATTGAATTTCATATGGTTCCTCTCCGCCCAACTCTCTAGCCTGTCCAGGTCTCGCTGAATGGCAGCACAGCCTTCTGGTGTATCAGCAACTCCTCCCAGCTTAGTATCATCACCAAATTTGCTGAGAGTATCTTCTGTCCCCTCGTCCAGGTCATTGATGAATATATTGAACAAGACAAGACCAAGCACTGACCCTTGGGGCACACCGCTAGCTACAGGCCTCTAACTAGACTCTGTGCCGCTTATCACAACCCTCTGGGCTCTGCCATTCAGCCAGCTCTCTACCCACCTCACTGTCCACTCATCCAACCCACACTTCCCAAGCTTGTCTATGAGGATGTTATGAGAGGCTTTGTCAAAAGCCTTACTGAAGTCAAGGTAGACAACATCCACTGCTCTCCCTTCATCCACCCAGCCAGTCATGCCATCATAGAAGGCTATATCAGATTGGTCAGGCATGATTTCCCCTTGGTGAATCCATGTTGGCCACTCCCAATAACCACCTTTTCCTCCATGTGCTTATTGATAACCCTCAGAAGAAGCTGTTCCATCACCTTTCCAGGGATGGAGGTGAGGCTGTAGTTTCCTGGGTCCTCCTTCCTGCCCTTTTTGAAGACTGGAGTGACATTGGCTTTCCTCCAGTCCTCAGGCACCTCTCCTGTTCTCCATGACCTTTCAAAGATGATGGAGAGTGGCCTCGCAATAACATCTGCCAGCTCCCTGAACACTTGTGGGTGCATCCCATCAGGGCCCATGGATTTGTGGATGTTGAGTTTGCCTAGATGTTCTCTAACCCGATCCTCCTTGACCAAGGGAAGGTCTTCCTTTTGCAAGACTTTCTCTCCTACCTCCAGGGTCTGGGATTCGTGAGGGCCAGCCTTAGCAGTCAAGACTGAAGCAAAGAAGGCATTCAGTAACTCTGCCTTCTCTGTATCCTCCATCACCAAGGCACCCACCTCATTCAGCAGTGGGCCCACATTTTCCCTAGTCATCCTTTTGCTGCTGATGTACTTGAAAAAGCCCTTCTTGTTGTCCTGGACATCCCTTGCCAGATTTAATTCCAAGTGGGCCTTAGCCTTCCCTGTTGCATCCCTACATATTCTGACTACATTCCTATATTCCTCCCAAGTGGCTAGTCCCTTTTTCCACATTCTGTAAACTTCCTTCTTCCCTTTGAGTTTTTCCAGGAACTCCTTGCTCATCCATGCAGGTCTCCTGCCTCCTTTGCGTGATTTCCTACTCTTCGGGATGCACCAATCTTGAGCTAAGAGGAAGTGGTGCTTGAATACTGACCAGCTCTCTTGGACCCCCTTGCCTTCTAGAGCCCTAACCCATGGGATTCTCCCAAGCAGGTCTTTGAAGAGGCCAAAGTTAGCTTTCCTGAAGTCCAGGGTTGTAATCCTACTTATTGCCCTGCTCCTTCCACGCAGGATCCTGAACTCCACCATCTCATGGTCACTGCAGCCAAGGCTGCCCCCAACCTTCACATCCCCAACCAGTCCTTCTTTGTTTGGTAGTACAAGGTCCAGCAGCACACCTCTCCTCATGGACTCCTCCACCACCTGTGTCAAAAAGTTGTCATCAATGCTCTGCAGGAACCTCCTGGACTGTGCATGCCTGGCTGTGTTGCTTTTCCAGCAAATATCAGGGTGGTTGAGGTCCCCCATGAGGTCCAGGGCCTGCGATTGTGAGGCTACTTCCAGCTGTCTGTAGAAGGCCTCATTGACTTCCTCTTCCTGATCAGGTGGCCTGTAGTAAACACCCACAACAGTGCCACCCATATTAGTCTGAAGATGTCCCTGCTTATTGCAGGGCGATGGACTAGATGACCTTTAATGGTCCCTTCCAACCCAAATCATTCTATGATTCTATAATAGAGTTGAAATTATTCTGGTTGTGATCACCTATTGTTCTCCAAAGACCTGCACAGATATGATTGCAAATCTGATTCCTTGGTAACCAGTTGTAGAAATTCCTGCTGAGTTGCAAAAGACAACTAAGAAATCAGTAACAATTTACCTGTAGTAAACACCCACAACAGTGTCACCCATATTAGCCTGCCCCTTCATTCTTACCCATAAACTCTCGACTCTTTCTTCATCCACCCCTAGGCGGAGCTCAATACATTCCAGTTGCTCTCTCACATAAAGAGCAACTCCACCACCTCACCTTGCTGGCCTGTCTTTCCTAAAAAGTATGCAGCCATCCATGACAGCATTCCAGTCATGTGAGCTATCCCACCATGTCTCTGTAATTACAATGAGATCATGGCCCTGCGACTGCACACAGACCTCTAGTTCTTCCTGTATATTCCCTATGCTGCGTGTGTTGATGTACAGGCATTTCAGAGAGGTAATTGAGCATGGAGGTTTCCCTGGAGGGGTGCAAGAGGGTCCACCATAGCCACACACACCCATGAGGTGGTTGGCTTTCTGGTTCTCAGAATCTGAAAAGTCCTTGACTGCTTGGCAACAACTAAAAACATCAGTGTGTTATCAACATTATTCTCATCCTAAATACAAAACACAGCACTATATCAGCTGCTAGGAAGAAAATTAACTCTATCTCTGCTAAAACCAGGATGCTAACATATCACAGACTGGCAACATATATATTTACAGGAGAATAGGTACTCTGCATGTTTAGAATGTCTCTAGAAGAACCATGTAGTGATACAGAAAATCAAAGATAAATTAAAAGCCCGTGAGGCACATATTTGCAGCTGTCAACCACTATTTTATGGAAAAAAGGCCCACCATGTTTTGTAACATAGTTACCAGAGAATATATCACATTTAACTTAAAACTGAAACAGTTTTATAAATTAAAAGAAAAATTTAAATATCTCTTTCCTTCAGTGTCAATACTTTGAGCATAGTATCAATTAATTTTTCCATTTAACTGCTTACAATCACTTTAAACAAGCTCTAAATCTAGTCCTCTGTATCATTTTAAAAAGGACTCTGATATGTTTTAAGAGGAAAATATTATGCACTACATAATACGAAGGCAGTGGCAGCAGCTGTGGGTTCCCTATCACAGGTTTGCAAACACCTTTAATCTAATTGATGAGCTTTTCTTTAAACAAGCATTGATATGCATCCTATGATGCATATGGGTTGCAAAGGTTCACAGCAACATACAGCCCAAGTGATTTTCCTGTGAGGCTGAAACAATTTCGATATGACTGAGAATGTGAAATATCTTCATTAATATTATTTTCATTAAAAAAATAGAATTATATAGCTGAATTCATTGTGGTTCCCACTGAAATGTACAATGCAATTCACACTGATTTTAATGGGAGGATCAGGACCACTGGATATATGTTTGTCCCCTGTGCTTTGGAACATATCATTTTAAAAATTAATTTGAAATCAGCCATTACTGCAAGCAACTTATACAAGCTTATATAATCAGGTACATATGATCTCGATTATAGATTTCATGTTGTCACCTGCGGTAGCACCATATTTTGCAAATATAACTGGACTCTTCATGCAATCTTCCTTTGTTGCAAACATCTTTCTTGCATGTTACTCAGAACTGAGAAAAAACTCTTTCATCTTACTACTATTAAAAATTAATTAGATTTCTCCAATATATAATCAGAAAACACTTGGCTTGATCTTATTGGGCCAAATACAAATCTATTTTTCCAGAATGCAATGACATGTGATTTTACATCAAGTTGCAATCGGAGAAAGGCTATGTCTAGTCTGTACCACTGATATTCAGGATCACCTTTAATGAATTAGCAGTAGGAATACAGCTTCAGAAATATAGACATTAAAACATTGTTTCTTTTTTTTTCTTCAAGTATCATTTGAAGATGTTTGGAGGCACCATGTGTGTCAATAATGTTAATTGACAGATTGTCTTTTTGCAATATTTGGCCTATGCAAAGCTTTCCTCCAAATATATATATAAATGTCCACTTGGAATTCACTGTGGCTATCTTTTAGTGAATTCTGCATTTCTTTGGAATGCAGAAAAGCAATGCCTCCTGTTCTCACATTACAGAAACAGATAAAAACCCCCACAAAATAAGCACCAAAACAGTAAGATTTAATGCATATTATTCAGGAAAATTGCAGAAAATTACTAGCTGAGAAGGAAGGAATGGTGTCTCTGGTTTACCATGGTGCCTTGTTCTCTATGAAAATGGTAAAAAAAAATGCTTAATTACAGGGAAAAATGCTGAATATTGCACGAAGCAACACAATGGTAGTTTTCATTCCTACAAGGACCTCAATCCATTAAAAGATAATCCATTGTAAAACTTCAATAATTCAGGAGGACATATGGCATAGTTAAAACAGGGCTCTTTCCCATAGAGAACTAAGAGGAAAAACACTTCCGACAGAAGTATACCATTTACAATTATTCTAATCAGAGAACTTTATTTGGGTTTTTTCCCCCCCTAAAATCCTTTGTGGTTAATTGTAAATTCATCAGGAAGTTCCTTCCAAAATCTCCTTACAGTTCTACTTCCTGTTCTATCTGCATTTCTCTTGCAAAGCAATAATCTTTGGCATAGCTTGTGATATCTCTACAAATCAATTCGGTGTCTCCCTCTCTCTCCTAAGGTAAAAGTTGCTGTGAGCTCCCTGCAGTGCAGTGCAATGCAGCCCAAGTATCAGCAGTACCAATTGTGTTTGTCTGGGTAGGTTTCCCTTGTGTTGTAAAATCCTGCAATCCACCCCCCACCCCCTCCCCTGCCTCCATCAGAGATATACTCATCAGCCTCCTAACCCTTTATGGGAAGCAGAGACAGATACTATCAATCACGGAGGATGATCTCAGCATCTTTCGATGAGACGATTTTTGGAAAAGTCCTTTCCTGAAGCTGTAAGGAAGGGAATCCTTCCTCTCCTTTATGGGTCATAAATGTTAAGCTATTCTCCACACGTAGTCAATGTGAGTCACGATCCTTGAAGGCAACCTATACTGAAAAAAGTAACATAGCTTTCAAAAGCACTTAAATTGTTTATTTTTTTTCTTTTTTCTTTTTTCTTTCTTTTTCTTTTTTCTTTTTTCTTTTTTCTTTTTTTTCTTTTTTTTTTCTTTTTTTTTTTTTTCTGTTGCAGGGTCTGAAACCTTGCCTGTTCCCTTCTAAACCCATCTTAGAAAGTGTTGGTTCTCTAAGGAGCTGGAATCTTGACACCCTTCCTACATCTTTGATTTTCCTCACCAGCCTTACCGCCAGGACATCTGCAAGCTTGTTTTCTTCAAACATCTGGAGTCTCTGCAAACCTTAACACCCTTGGGTTTTGATCCCCTAGTGTGCAAAAGCTCTGCCAACCTTAATATGCCAGTCAGCTTCAAAAGCAGAGATTAGACACTCATACCGCCTCGGATCTGTGCAACCTGCGCTCTCTGTGCAAAAGAGCAAGAGAGCTCTGGACAGAGCTGAAGTGAGCATCAGCCAAGCAGACTGCTCCCGCTCACCGCTGAGATGTGATGGAACCCCGTGCTCCCTGTAATGCTCAACCTGTTGCGAAGAGAGCTCACCCTCCTCCCCAGCAAGCAAAATCCCTATAAGTCCTGTGGAAAAGTTGAACTCCTCCTCTGCTTCAAGAAAGAAAAAGAAAAAGAGAAAGAGAAAGAGAAAGAGAAAGAAAAAGAAAAAGAAAAAGAAAAAGAAAAAGAAAAAGAAAAAGAAAAAGAAAAAGAAAAAGAAAAAGAAAAAGAAAAAGAAAAAGAAAAAGAAAAAGAAAAAGAAAAAGAAAAAGAAAAAGAAAAAGAAAAAGAAAAAGAAAAAGAAAAAAGTTGCCCGAGAGCAGTAGCGGCCGCCTCACTACCCGGAGCATCACTTACCGGTGGGGCAGCCGGCGGAGAGCTGTGGCGTGGGCAGGCCGGGCGTTTCCGGTTCCCTCCGCTCCCCACTGCCTCCTGCTCGCGGCGTGAGGCTGCGGGAGGGACCGAGGAGCTTTCCGGAGGAGCCGCCAAGCGTGACAGACCAGAGGAGGGGCGGTCCGGAGTGGCTGTGTGGGCTTCGCGTTGCGGTGAAGCTTCTGCTGCAGTGCTGAAGAGAGGGAGGGAGCAGGCGAGTGAGGCGCGGCGCGGGCGGCGGCCGCCACCATTGAAAGAGTGGGAGTGAGGGGCGATCCCAGCCACAGGCAGCGACCAGAGCCAGGCAAGGAGGAGGCACAGAACCCTTCCCCGCGGGCAAGGCTGGGAAGCCTCTGCGAAAACAAGCCCCTTTTTCCCGGTAGAAGGGAAAAATAAAAATAGTGAAACCCACGCACACACTTTATTTCAGAAGACTGTTTTATGAGAGGCAGAGACAGGGGAGAGTATATGAAATGGCTTGTTTCAGAAGGGATTGCAACAGACCCTATGACCACCCAAAGACCACTGCATCCTTCTTCCTTACTGTCCTCCCAGAGCATGGGCCATGAGCACTTTGCAGGAACAGTGCCAAGTTGCCTGCATTCCAAACACAAAGACTGCAAGTTAAGATCAGGGTGAGAAGTGAAGTTGGTGTAGGAAGTCCCACAAGCAAGATTCACTTTCCTGAGTGGAAAAATTCCTGACTAGGAGAAGAGTGAAGCATTAGAATGGATTGTCTTGGGCAATGGTGGAATCCCCATCATTGATGGCTTTTAAGAAAACATCAGAAAAACATATGTTTAAAGATGATTGAATTGCCTTAGGACAAATGGATAAACTAGATTGTCTTGTGAATCTCAACCACAGACATACTGCTCTGAAGGAGACCAACTCAAAACGGCTCTCACAGGACTCCATTTATACCCAATTCAAATTTGACCTGTGGTCATATATGGTCATGTAGCCCTCCTGTTGGCTGAAGACCTCAGCTTCATCACCTGTCAATCAAAATGACCACTGCTGTGTGGGCATAATTCAAGCTGTGGTGGGAAGGTTTTTCCACGGGCTTTGTCAGGGCAGGTACATCTGCCACATCCATCTAAAGAAAAATTATAACGTGCCTTTTCATTTTTCTGTATCTAGATGTTGCACAACAAACCCATATTTTCATAGTTATGTATTTGCACCTGCATTCTCTGAGGTTTGTTCTCTGGGACTAGATAAATGACATGAAGATACAATGAAATTATGCTAGGATTATCTTTTAAATGAAGAATATCCCCAAGAACATCTTTTATAACTTAAAATCTGTAAACAAATCATGTAAATAATATGATAATTAAATCATGACTCCACAGTCTTCCTGCAGGTATCTCAGTCATGCATATGATGCCCCAGAGTGTTGAATCTTGCATATATATTTAAGGAATAATGAAAAGCTGTGTAAATCACAAGTTGACTGAAGCTTCCCTACGGCCTGTATGAACATCTGAAGAGACTTGCAAGGATTGTTTGTAGTACGAAGCTGTAACATATCACACATATCACTAGTTTAATGGGCTATATTTGAACAGTGTTATTTATTCATTGCTTCCTTTCAGAAATCTTTCCAAATAAGCAAGTGAAACAAGTGTATTTGTCCTACTGAATTTCTAGGAGAAAACAAATTAATCCTGAGATCAATACAAATTCCATAGAAAACTTTGGGGTTCTTTTCATTACATATATTGCTCCATTCTTTGAAGCCATGTATAATCTGATCAGAGACCAGAATCAAGCTATAAGAAACCTAAATTCTGAAGATAAAACAGTAACAGGAGTTAACAAGTAGGTCTATAAAAAATACACAGCAGTGCAAATGGATGACTCACTGTGGACTACAATAAAGTATTTTATAAAAAAATGGAGGAAAATAAACATCAGTAAACACGTCAAGTGTGCTTTGCACAGGCAATGCTCATTCTGGATTAGGTTAATGATTGAAAAAATCTGATTTTCCTGCAATTGTTCTAATTAGCTCAGCAGCTCTAGGAGTCTTTCCTCTCCTCTCCATCCTTTATGCACTTATCAAACACTAACAGTATTAAATCACCAAGAAAGAATATATTGGATTGCAGTGATTTTAAATGTCAGAAACTGTATTTATAAAGAGAACATATTCTACTTGTTCATAAGCTTAAAAACATTACTGATATCTATCATCGAATTTAAAGTTAACCATGGCTCTGTAGTTAATCACATTTTATATACAATGGCTCCATAGTTAAGAATGTTGTAGATAGTTGCTAAGTGGTTGCTAAGGAAAAGATCAAAGGGAACTGTTTGAAGGAACATCTGTAAACTAATTGTCCTGGAACACTAAGACATTGAATGAATATCTAATCAAGATGTTTCCACACACATAGCCAATTTGACAGTGAAGACCGAAGTCCAGGTGTCCTCAACTGAACTGTCTTCATTATAATACTAAAAAACACACCCACAGGTCAAGAAGACCCTTGCCCAGGTGAAGACCCTTCCTCCATGCAGGCACAGTGATTGAAGAAAATGACACAGTAAATATTATAACTACATGTAAATTACTAGCCAATCATTGTAACTGGGAGTGTACTATCTTGTAACATTTGTGTATAAATATAACGAGGAAATCGGCATTGGGTGTGCTTGATTTGTGGAAATCCACCTAGCACCTAGGCCAGAATAAAAAGCATTATCTCTCCTGCGTGTGAGAATTGGCTTATTGCATACCAGGTAACGGATCTGCTTTTCGGATAACAACATTACCACTTAAAATATAAAATGCTCTACGAAACAATGAAGCAAGAGTTCATGAAGTTAGTGAGTACCACAAGCATGTTGTGATTGGACTATCTGGCCACCCCATGGACCACATAACTTCATTTGCTCCTAAAAGTAAAGGCCAAACTCCCTCTTGATATAATTTTTCATTGGAGTATCTCCATTGACACCAGTGGAATAACTGACACACCAGTGCACAAAAGGACAACTAGGCTCAGCGTATCTGCTGTAGAATTCACTTTTTTTGAATGCTGCTTTTAGAAAAGGCAATTCAGTTCAAAGGAATAAAACATATGGGTCAAATCTTGTCCTCCTTAGACTACTTGTTACCTGTAACTGGAGGAAATTTCTCAAGCATAAAGGCAAAGACCTTATGGCTATTCACATTGAAGGGCAGTAATCCAACAAACTGTAGTAGTCAAAAGATACAGAAAAGAATGTAAGATTTGGTTTAGGATTTCCAGACATAAGAGTAAAGTGAATCCTTGAAACAGGCCTTTAACCCTGTGTTGCAACTAACAATATATATAGAACTGAATCATTCTTCTTTTCCCAGTACAAAGGGAAGTAAAAAACCTCACAGATCTGGAGCAAGTAGGTGAAAATCAGTACTAAATTCTGCAGCAAGACACAAAATCGCTGTATTAGAGTTGCTTTTGTTTATATACTTGTACAACACCTGCACAATGGTGTTCTGAGGTGACTGGTTTCCACATGCTGCTGGAAAATATGGCAAATAATGTACATGGTAGTGCAATTTATACATCCATTCAAGCAGTCAAATTAGCATTGAATGTTCATGCATATGAGAAAAAGCTGAAATCACAGTGAAACTGTAAATAAGGGTCATCGTATCCTATTTTCAGCCTTCCTAGCAGGAGATTTCATGCTATCCTCCTTGCTTTGTAAGTTACATCTAGTTTGCAAGCATCCTAAGTGCAATCATGAGCCTTATATCAAATTACTTTACAGCATGCCAGGAGAAGGGCACATTGGTTTGCAGTAAGTTATGAACAGGCTGAGTGGTGTAAAGGAGAGCAACCCTTAAGTTGCTTTATACTTAAGAATCAGGAGCCAAATCTTGATGTCACTGAAACTAGCAGAGATTTTGCATTTTGGCAAGAGTAGATTTGAGCTTCAAATCTGCTAAAAAGTACGGGTGGCTGTGTGCAAATAACATGTTCCAATCTTATTAAACATTTCAAAAATAGGATGAAGTTAGGAATGCCTGTAGAGTCCATCCATTAAGCTACTTTTGATTCAAAGAATAAGGAGGCTTCTAATGGTTTATCTAAAATTCTAGCTGAGTCACCAACATCAATCCAAAACATTCAAATATCCTCTGGTATGAAACAAATGTGGCCACAGCTGGAGAAGGGGTAAGTCAAAACTCTGACTTTACCCCTCCCCATCCTAGAATTATTTGAATCAGCTATATCAAACACCTACACACACAGAGATACCATTTTAGTGATTTATAAACATTCACAAGCCCATAGTTACCATGTAATCATTCAAAGCCAGATTTGAAAGTTTGTTCCTCCCAGTGATCAGTTATTCACATAAGGGGCTCTAAGTAAATATTCATGTGACTAACAACTCACCGTGACTAGATACTTCACACTGGAGTTTCTGAAGGATGATTATTTTTCACTCTTCCTCCCCTAATGATGTCCTGTCATATCTAAATTATAAAACTGTGGCCAGTCAAATAATTTGCAAAACAAATCTAAAAATGCTCAGTAAGCCTTTTCCAATGTCAGATAATTAACTTTTTATCACAATGTTCACAATAAATGTATTACGATTATTCACTTTTCTGGACAATATAATTTATTTAACATTTGTCTTGAATATTTTTTCCAATTGTTCTTTGCAGCTCTTCAATTACTTTTCTTTCTCTGATATTATTTTTAACATTAAGAATGCTTAGTTCCCAGAATGAGAAACATGCATAAAAAGCCTGCCTGACGTCAAATTTATTTTACCTTTAGGGTGGCATAGCTTTTAGAACCAAAACTGATCAAGTTGTAATGGGGTATTAAAATTTTACATATGTATCTATTTTTTACAAAGAAAATCAAATTACTAATGCAAATTAATAAAAAATTGGATAGAAAGTACCATATAGGAAATATTCTTCTGAAGGATTTCTGACTTGTGCTGTTTCATAAACAAGTGAAGGACTTGATTTAAATTAATCACTGTTTTTACAAAGATATGCAGCTGCAGTTGATCTTATCTTCTACTTATAAATTTATAAATTATTGTGCTAATTTTATTTTTGCCTTAGATCACATACATAAAATATAGTGGAACATAAGGAAAGAGATGACAGGAAGAGAGGATTTGGTTCTCCTCATCTAATGATATTTTTCTGAATACACATAATGACCACAACATCCTAATTAAGAATTTTGTTTCTAGGAGCAACACCATACAAAGTATTCTTCCAGCTGCCTCAGTTATTAAAGCTTCATCTACTTATCACCATGTATATTCTCTACATGTAGTGTACTCACTACAAATTTCATTCTCATAAACTTCCAAGTCAACCATTTCTTCCAGAAAGCCCACAGAGACATCATTCAAATGGTTGTTTTGTTCCAGTAAGATATCTGGAAGTGGGATGATGTCAGACAAGACAGAGTGTCATGGTTTAGCCCCAGCTTCTTGTGAAAATTAACTCTATCCTAGTCGAAACCAGGACATTATCCACTCCTCATTCTCTACCATCTACATCATGCCTAGATCCTACACTTTCTAATTAATCATCACCACTTTCCTTGCTTTTACATACATATACGTACACACGCACATGCACACACACAGATATCATTCCCTTAGCCTATAGGCCATCCCTCTAAAATGTCCGTTGAGTTCATTTAGTCTGTGACTTTGGGCGCAATCTGTCATAACAGTCTCTCAGGGCAGGAGTGATGATGTGTACTGTTGGATTGTTGCATGCTGCATCCAGAGCTCATGGCTAGTGTATCTGGTGTGGTCCATGCTCGTGGTCTGCAGGTTGAAATGTTGATTTTAAGGAAGTTGCTGGGTGCCGGCTGCTGAAGTGAGTTCTAGTACCATCACCTCTGCACTTTGCTCACTTTCATCAAAGTCCATCCTTTATTAATTTGGGTGATTCTTACTGTAATACCCTTCATAAAGCATATAGCAATTGTAGTAGTGATGACATACAACGGCAAGGTTATTTAGCAATTAACATCATGCAATTTAATTTCTTGGCTATTCTCACCCCAAATCAGATCCCCTTGACGTACACATAGGACTTCACCATCCTTCCACATCACCCACCAGGTGCACCCTGGTCCCTGAGCAAAAGCAATCCCATGGATGGGGGTGCCTTTGCCTGAAGCAGGGCTAACCCAGACTGTCTTCCCCAACATATTCTTCATGTGCACTAAGGGAACTTTATCCCCTTCTACAAGATGTGGAAGTTTTGACTGAGCAGGGCCAGGTCAATTGTAATGTTGACTAACCAGGTGGCCTTTGCTAAATGTGTGTCCCAGTGCTTGAGGGTCCCACCACCCATTGCTCTCAGGGTAGTCTTTAGCAGTCCATTGTATCATTCAATTCTCCAAGAGGCTGGTGCATGGTAGGGGATGTGATACACCCACTCGATGCCATGCTCTTTGGCCCAGGTGTCTATGAGGTTGTACCAGAAATGAGTCCCATTGTCTGACTTGATTCTTTCTGAGATGCCATGTAGCCACAGGACTTGCTTTTCAAGACCCAGAATAGTGTTGCGGACGGTGGCATGGGGCAAGGGATATGTTTCCAGCCATCTGGTGGTTGCTTCCATCTTTGTAATTACATAACACTTGACTTGGCAGGTTTGTGGGAGTGTGATGTAATCAATCTGCCAGGCCTCCCCATATTTATATTTCAGCCATCATCCTCCATACCAGAGAGGCTTTACCCATTTGGCTTCCTTCATTGTAGCACGTTTCACATTCATGGATGTCGCGTGAAAGGGTACAAGTCTGATGTGTGGCTGAGGGACGCCCTCCCGTTGAGTCACGAGGTTCAGAAAGGACCCCCTTGCTTTTTAAACTCCTTCCCAGAGAGGAGCCTCGGTGCGGCTAGGTCCAGTCTTAGTCCCAGACTTGGTCAACGGTTTATGTCTAAAGGGTTATGTGTGTAGCCACTTATCAGAGTCAACGTTTGCCTGTCAGAGCCCCACCAAGGACTTTCACTGAAACAGTTTCGCAAAGTTGAAAAGAAAAATAGGTAATTTATTGAGGCGACAGATATAAAAGTTCAGAATTGCCGTTGATAAATGCACTAACTGCAACGATTTTGAGCTCAAGTTAATAGTTCAGCGCTTTTGTTAATGATAGTTTTCCCGGGGTAACATCCGACATAATCGGAGGCGCAAGTCTTACCAAAGAGGCGTCCCTGCTTGGGGAGGAGAGAGGTCCAGGCCCATCGACCCGTCCGGATAGTTGGAGTTCTCGTCCTCAGAAAAGAGGATTCTAAATGCCAGATTTATACTTTTGGCAAGGTGGGACTAAGTCAGGTATTGTGTGTCGATTGGCCCTTAACAAGGCTTGTTGTGCAGTTGATGGGGGCTGGTGGGGGGAAGTGGCGGAGAACAAAGGCGTTCAGTGTAGAGGGGCGGTGGTCTGTTTAGTTTTACCAAAGTAACGTCAAGCTGTGAAGGCTCCCCCTCACCCCAGCCGTCACTTAGTTGATTAAGGAGCAGACCCGTCAGGCGCCGCATCTTGTTAAGATGAACACATTGCTCATCTCCTGCCCCTGTTCAGGTCCAGTGCTTGTCAGTGCAAGATAAGCAAGTTGCTCAATCCCTGCTCTCGCCCAAGCTGGACTCCCCCAGGGCCCCTTCTGCTGGGTCATAATGGCCCTGTATTCGGCACTAACAAGCCTGGACAAGTCTAGCATCCGACAATGGATAACCTGTGAGATAGCATCCATGGTCAAGTCCACCCCTCGATCACGAGCCCATTTATATGTTGCATCTCTTCCTTGATGGCCTGAGGTGTCGTTGGCGCAGCAAGCTATAAATAATTCACCCTTATGTGGCCAGTCCAAGTCCACCTGAGACACTTTAGTCTTGGCAGCCTGATCCATCTGCTGGCTGTTGTGATGTTCCTCAGTAGCCTGATTCTTGGGTACATGGGCACCTACATGACGTACTTTCACATCCAGTTTCTCTAGCCAGGCAGCAATATCTTGCCACAATGGGGCAGCCCAGATGGGTTTGCCTCTGCGCTGCCAGTTGCTCCGCTTCCATTGCTGTAACCACCCCCAGTTCCCCACCACGGCTCAGGGGCTTTGTGAGTGCCCCAAGTCGGTGTCTGCTGTGCCTTACAGTCTTGTGGATCTGACGTGCCAGGCCATCGAAACCAAACAGTCCAATAAACCTGGTTGTCCCTCTCCTCCACCTGGCTGGAGGCAGGGCCCCTCCAATCCTGCTCATCATAGTCACTACTCACCTCTTGCAAAAATGACTTAGAGGTCCCTTCAAGAGGACCATACGAATGAGTAGGCCTTCCATTCGGTCTGGGGGACTGCTCACTGGAAACAGGAGCAGCATTTTCCCTGGAAGAATCCCTTTTTACGACTGTCTTGCCTTGCAACTCATGTACTCGTGCCTGTAGGATCGAGGTAGGCTTTCTGTCCCACTTCCTCATATCCTCTCCGTGGTCACGCAGTGAAAATGACAGGGTCCCCATGGTGTGTACCCTCTATATCCTGTCTCTTGTGCAGAAGAATGCTTACTCCTAATAGCTGAAATACTGGTCCATATAGGTGGGGAGTAGGACATATCCTCTCTGAATTGCTGGAACTCCCAGGACAGTTTCTCCACAGCTGAGATGAGGGAGGAAGAGAGACTTTCTTCATATTGCCAGAGTCGGCCAGCCACTTCATCCACTGTTGGTGCCTCTTCACTTTTCCAGTCCATTACTGACAATGAGTTGGCGTACAACGATGGTACACTCCGTACAAATTTCTGCCACATGGGTTGGGTACATTGGACTTCATCAGGATCTGTGGGTAAGTGCATGTTGTCCAGGTCATAATAAAGCATCTCCCACTCAGCTAATTCCTTGAGGTACTTGATACCTCCCTCTATGGTGGTCCATTTGCATGGACAACATACACCATCTTCACTGAAGGGATACCTTTCCCTCATGCTGAAAGAAGTCACCTCCAGAATCTGAGGGCTTGCATCTTTTTTCCAATTCCCTTGTTGCCACCCACTTCTCTAGACAGGGAACCCAACTGCTTGGCTTCTGTACCATCTAATTCCAGGCATTGGAGCAGCCAGGTAACGATGTGCTCCCCTGGAAGGCGGCTGAAATATTTTCTCATAACTCACAGCTCACTCAGGGACAGGGACTGGATTAACTCTGGTTCTGACTCTACTTGTGATGGTCCTGATTCATTGTGATCCCTTACTATGTGAACTGAATTTTTGTGTGTGTGTTTCTTCTTCTCTATAGTGGTGACTGATATCAACATGGGCTCTTTTTTTTTGTTCAGCTGCCCAATCTGTCAGTGGGGTTTGAGTAGCTACACTGCCTGTCACTCTGTTTTCCATCTCTTCCCCCTGAGGGTGCTGCCTAATACTGGCAGTGTTTGGCAGATAGTGGCCAGGGCCGGGTACAGTGCAGTCAGTTGTGTCTCCCTAGAACAGCCACAGCATTTTCCTTTCAAATATTCTAGGACTTTATCATAGAATCATAGAATCATAGAATGGTTTGGGTGGGAAGGGACCTCAAAGATCATCTAGTTCCAACCTGCCTGCTGCGGGCAGGGACACCCTCCACTAGACCACATTGCCCAAAGCCTCATCCAACCCGGACTTAAACACTTCCAGGGAGGGGACATCCACAACCTCTCTGGGCAACCTGTTCCAGTGCCACACCACTCTCACAGTAAAGAAATTCTTTCTAACATCTAATCTAAATCGACCCTCCTTCAGCTTAAACCCATTACCCCTTGTCCTGTCACTACATTCCCTGATAAACAGTCCCTCACCATCTTTCCTGTAGGCCCCCTTCAGGTACTGGTAAGCTGCAATTAGATCTCCCCGGAGCCTTCTCTTCTCCAGGCTGAACAATCCCAACTCTCTCAGCCTGTCCTCATAGGAGAGGTGCTCCAGCCCTCTGATCATCTTTGTGGCCCTCCTCTGGACTCCCTCCAACAGCTCCATGTCTCTCTTGTACTGGGGCCCCCAGAGCTGGATGCAGTACTCCAGGTGGGTTCTCACAAGAGTGGACTAGAGGGGCAGGATCACCTCCCTCGACCTGCTGGTCACGCCTCTTTTGATGCAGCCCAGGACACGGTTGGCTTTCTGGGCTGCAAGTGCACACTGCCGGCTCATGTTGAGTTCTTCATCAATCAACACCCCCAAGTCCTTCTCCTCAGGGCTGCTTTCAATCCATTCCTCGCCCAGCCTATAGTTGTGCTTGGGATTGCGCTGACCCACGTGCAGGACCTTGCACTTGGCCTTGTTGAACTTCATGCGGTTCGCACGGGCCCACCTCTCCAGCCTGTCAAGGTCCCTCTGGATGGCATCCCTTCCCTCCAGCATGTCGACCACACCACACAGCTTGGTGTCGTCGGCAAACTTGCTGAGGGTGCACTCGATCCCACTGTCCATGTCGCCGACAAAGATGTTGAACAGTGCCGGTCCCAGTACTGATCCCTGAGGAAGGCCACTCATCACTGTTCTCCACTTGGACATTGAGCCGTTGACCACAACTCTTTGAGGGCGACCATCCAGCCAATTCCTTACCCACCAAGTGGTCCATCCATTGAATCCATCTCTCTCCAGTTTAGAGACAAGGATGTCGTGCGGGACAGTGTCAAACGCTTTGCACAAGTCCAGGGAGATGACATCAGTTGCCCTTCCCTTATCCACCAGTGCTGTAACCCCATCATAGAAGGCCACCAAATTTGTCAGGCACGATTTGCCCTTAGGGAAGCCGTGTTGGCTGTCACCAATTACCTCCTTGTTTTCCATGTGCCTGAGCATAGTTTCCAGGAGGGTCTGCTCCATGATCTTGCCAGGCACGGAGGTGAGACTGACCGGCCTGTAGTTCCCTGGGTCTTCCTTTTTGCCCTTCTTAAAAATGGGGGTTATGTTTCCCCTTTTCCAGTCAGTGGGAACTTCGCCAGACTGCCAGGACTTCTCAAAGATGATGGAGAGTGGCCTGGCCACTTCATCCGCCAGTTCCCTCAGGACCCGCAGATGCACCTCATCAGGTCCCATGGACTTGTGCACCTTCAGGATCCTTAGATATTCTCGAACCTGATCTTCTCCTACAGTGGGCGGTTCTGCATTCTCCCAGTCCCTGCCTTCTGTGACCTGGGCAGTGTGGCTAGAGCACTTGCCAGTGAAGACTGAGGCAAAGAAGTCATTGAGTACCTCAGCCTTCTCCATATCCTGGGTAACCAGGTCTCCTGTTTCATTCCGGAGGGGACCCACATTTTCCCTCGTCCTCCTTTTATCACTAACATACCTATAGAAGCTTCTCTTGTTGTCCTTGACATCCCTGGCCAGATTAATCTCTATCAGGGCTTTGGCTTTCCTAACCTGATCCCTGGCTGCGCAGACAGTTTCTCTGTATTCCTCCCAGGCTACCTGCCCTTGCTTCCACCCTCTGTGGGCTTCCTTTTTGTGTTTGACTTTGTCCAGGAGCTCCTTGTTCATCCATGGGGGCCTCTGGGTGGTTTTGCCTCAGTTCCGCTTGGTTGGGATGCATCGCTCCTGAGCTTGGAGGAGGTGACCCTTGAATATTAGCCAGCTGTCTTGGGCCCCTCTTCCTTCCAGGGCTTTGTCCCATGGTATTCTACCAAGCAGGTCCCTGAAGAGGCCAAGTCTTCTCTCCTGAAGTCCAGGGTAGTGAGCTTGCTGTGTGCCCTCCTCGCTGCCCTGAGGATCCTGAATTCCACCATTTCGTGGTCACTGCAGCCAAGGCTGCCTTTGAGCTTCGCATCCCCTACCAGGCCCTCCTTATTGGTGAGAACAAGGTCCAGCATGGCACCTCTCCTCGTGGGCTCCTCTGTCACTTGGAGGAGAAAGTTGTCATCAACACATTCCAGGAACTTCCTGGATTGCTTATGCTCAGCTGCGTTGTCCCTCCAACAGATATCAGGGTGATTGAAGTTTCCCCATAAGGACCAGGGCTTGTGAGCGTGAGGCTGCTCCTATCTGCCTGTAGAGGGCTTCATCTGCTCGGTCTCCCTGGTCAGGTGGCCTGTTAGAGGACCCCCACTATAGTGTCCCCTGCCCCTGGCCTCTCTTTAATCCTGACCCATAGGTTCTCGATGGGCTCCTCATCCATCCCAAGGTGGAGCTCCATGCAGTCCAGCTGGTCATTGACATAGAGGGCGATGTCCCCTCCTCGCCTGCCCTGCCTGTCCTTCCCAAAGAGCCTGTACCCTTCCATCCCTACACTCCAGTCATAGGAGCTATACCACCACGTCTCTGTAATGCCAATAAGGTCATAGCCTTGCAGGCGCACACACGTCTCCAGCTCCTCTTGTTTATTCCCCATGATCCGTGCGTTCGTGTAGAGGCACTTCAGTTGTGCCCCTGATGAGGCTGACTTATTGGCTGGGGTGGCTGGAATTCTTTGGATGTATCTTCCCAGTGTTACCCTGTTGGTTCCTGTTGCATCTGGAGCCCCTGGCTCGTCTCCTCTAGGCTTCGAGCGTGCTGTAGTGCATCCAGCACGTCTCTGAGCAGTAGGCTGAGGGCCCTCGTCAGCGCCCCGTCCCTCTGACCTGGGCACATCATCCCACAACATGTCGCTGGCAAGCCTGATGATGTTATCCCCCTCTCTCTTCGAGCCTAGCTTAAAGCTCTGTCGATGAGCCCCACTAGTTCCTGGGCAAAGATCCTCTTTCCCCCTTTGAGAGAGATGAATCCCATCAGGGTTCATCAGGCCCGGTGCCGTGTAGGCCGCCCCATTGTCAAAGAACCCAAAGTTGTGGCGTTGACACCAGCCACGGAGCCACGCATTTATGGACTGTGTCTGCCTGTTCCACCCACCATTTCTGCCCTCAACTGGAAGGAGGGAGTAGAATATTACCTGCAGTCCCGAATCCTTCAGTGACTGTCCCAAGAGCCTGAAGTCCCTTTTGTTCGCTTTCGTGGTACGTGTCTCTGCTTCATCCCCACCCACATGGAGGAGCAGCAGTGGGTAATAGTCAGAGGGGCGTACCAGGCTGGGGAGTTTCCTAGCGATGTCCTTGACATGGGCCCCGGGGAGGCAGCAGACCTCTCTGAGAGGAGGGTCTGCCCTGCATATCAGGCCCTCTGTACCCTTCAGAAGGGAGTCCCCTACAACTATAACTCTCCTTTTCTTCTTTGGGGGGGTGGTCACGATTCGAGGTGTGGGCCTTTTTGGCCTAGGTGCTACCTCTGGTGTAGCTTGACTGTCATCCATATCCTCGCTCGAGTGGCCTTCCACAGCCAGAGCCTCGTACCTGTTGCACAGGGGTACAGGGTCCTGTAGTTGTTCAGGAGTGAAGCTTCAAACCATTGGGGGTGAGACATTTTCTAGATGCCTGCCCATATTCTCCCACATGCCATGCCAGCCCTGACTATTCAGCCTCAGGGCAGATCTCTGGTTGCTATTCTTAAAACAATTTTTTGTAACCCTGAACAGGACTTGAAATACATTCAGGAGACATAATAATAGGAACATGCTGGCTTTAACATCCCAAGGATATTCAAAATTCTCAAAAGCTGTTGTAACTAGCCTGAAGGAAAAAGGGGAGGTGAAAGAGCAGGAGAAAGTATCCCCCCGTCTTCCGCATGGATGGGATTTGATTATTAATCAATTCTGAGAGATGTCATCCAAGGTACAGACACAGCCAAGCGTGGGTACTGCTGCAAAGTATCTACTATAGAGACTGAGAGCAAGGGCCTGGGCTTAAAAGCAGTTCCAAAGCAAAGCGGGAGAGGCCCTACTGCTCAAAGCTTTTTCTCACACAGTGGTTTCCAGACAGCTCCCTGATACAAGGCCGGGCAGCTGCACTACCAAGGCTGGCCCTGAGCCCAAGCAGCCAACTCCCCCAGAAGGGAGGGTGCTTTTAGGTCCCTGGCACCTAATTCCCATCCTTACCACGAAAGTAGGGTTTCTGCTGACCTACTGCATGCTATACAGTCCCTTGTCTTTTGTAATGTAGCACACACTTATGATCTACTTTGCTGGTTTAGGATATGTTTTCAGTAAAAAAAGATTTGCACAGTAACAGACATGGAGCATTTGAGGAGAAATTTCTGAAGCATGCTTCCTTGTAATAACAGATGCTATGAATATATTGGCAGGTTTTAATATGTGATACACATCATCATTATGTTCATTATAAAATGAGGTGATTGGTGACAGCCAACATGGCTTCACTAAGGGCAAATCATGCCCGACAAACTTGGTGGCCTTCTATGATGGGGTTACAGCACTGGTGGATAAGGGAAGGGCAACTGACATCATCTACCTGGACTTGTGCAAAGCATTTGACACTGCCCCACACGACATCCTTGTCTCTAAACTGGAGAGACATGGATTCAATGGATGGACCACTCGGTGGATAAGGAATTGGCTGGATGGTCGCCCTCAAAGAGTTGTGGTCAATGGCTCAGTGTCCAAGTGGAGAACGGTGACGAGTGGCGTTCCTCAGGGGTCAGTACTGGGACCAGCACTGTTCAAGATCTTTGTCGGCGACATGGACAGTGGGATCGAGTGCACCCTCAGCAAGTTTGCTGACGACACCAAGCTGTGTGGTGTGGTCGACATGCTGGAGGGAAGGGATGCCATCCAGAGGGACCTTGACAGGCTTGAGAGATGGACAAGGAGCTTGAGCCTTGACAGGCTTGAGAGATGGACAGACCCTGGAGGTAGAAGAGAAAGTCTTGCAAAAGGAAGACTTTCCCTTGGTTGAGGAGGATCGGGTTAGAGAACATCTAGGCAAACTCGACATCCACAAATCCATGGGCCCTGATGGGATGCACCCACAAGTGCTCAGGGAGCTGGCAGATGTTATTGCTAGCCCACCCTCCATTATCTTTGAAAGATCATGGAGAACAGGAGAGGTGCCTGAGGACTGGAGGAAAGCCAATGTCACTCCAGTCTTCAAAAAGGACAAGAAGGAGGACCCAGGAAACTACAGGCCAGTCAGCCTCACCTCCATCCCTGGAAAGGTGATGGAACAGCTCATTCTGGGGTTCATCAATAAGCATGTGGTGGGGAAGGTGGTTATTGGGAGTGGTCAACATGGATTCACCAAGGGGAAATCATGCCTGACCAATCTGATATAGCCTTCTATGATGGCATGACCAGCTGGGTGGATGAAGGGAGAGCAGTGGATGTTGTCTACCTTGACTTCAGTAAGGCTTTTGACAAAGCCTCTCATAACATCCTCGTAAGCAAGCTTGGGAAGTGTGGGTTGGATGAGTGGACAGTGAGGTGGGTAGAGGACTGGCTGAATGACAGAGCCCAGAGGGTTGTGATAAGCGGCACAGGGTCTAGTTGGAGGCCTGTATCTAGTGGTGTGCCCCAAGGGTCAGTGCTTCATCAATGACCTGGATGAAGGGACAGAGTGGGAGTCCTGGTGGACAACAACTTCCCCATGAGCCAGCAGTGTGCCCTTCTGGCCAAGAAGGCCAATGTTATCCTAGGATGCATTAAGAAGAACGTGGCCAGATGATCGAGGGAGGTTATCCTCCCCCTCTACTCTGCCCTGGTGAGGCCCCATCTGGAATATTGTGTCCATTTCTGGGCTCCCCAGTTCAAGACAGACAGGGAACTACTGGAGAGAGTCCAGCAGAGGGCTACAAAGATGATTAGGGGACTGGAGCATCTCTCCTATGAGGAAAGGCTGAGAGAGCTGGGTCTCTTTACCCTGGAGAAGAGAAGACTGAGAGAGGATCTCATCAATGCTTATAAATATCTAAAGGGTGGATGTCAAGAGGAAGGGGCCAGACTCTTTTCACTGGTGCCCAGTGACAAGACAAGGGGCAATGGGCACCAACTGGAACACAGGAAGTTCCATCTGAATATGAGAAAAACCTTCTTTACTTTGAGAGTGACCGAGCACTGGAACAGGCTGCCCAGAGAGGTTGTGGAGTCTCCTTCTCTGGAGATATTCAAAATCCACCTGGACGCAATCCTGTGCATCTACTTTAGCAGAGGAGTTGAACTAGATGATTTCAAGAGTTCCCTTCCAACCTCTAACATTCTGTGATTCTTGTGATTCTATGATTCTGTGAAGAAATTCTTCACTGTGAGGGTTGTGAGACACTGGAACGAGCTGCCCAGAGAGGTTGTGGATTCCCCCTCCCTGGAAGTGTTCAAGGCCAGGTTGCATGGGACTTTGGGCCACCTGGTCTAGTGGAGGGTGTCCCTGCCCATGGCAGGGGGGTTGGAACTAGATGATCTTTAAGGTCCCTTCTAACCCAAACCATTCGATGATTCTATGTTTCCTTGCTGGTTTTGAAGGTTTCTCTCACTGTAGCTGTTGCCTGAAATACCCTGACAGGATCTTGACCTTCCAGTACTTAAAGGGGGCATACAGGAAAGATGGGGAGGGACTGTTTATCAGGGAGTGTAGAATGTGGTGATAGGACAACGGGAAATGGCTTTAAGTTGAAGGAGGGTAGATTTCTATTAGATCTTATGAAGAAATTCTTCTCTACGAGGGTGGTGAGACACTGGAACAGGTTACCCAGAGAAGTTGTGGATTCCCCCTCCCTGGAAGTGTTCAAGGCTAGGTTGGATGAGGCTTTGAGCAACCTGATCTCATGGAAAGTATCCCTGCCCGTGGCAGGGGGGGTGGAACTGTATGATCTTTAAGGTCCCTTCAAACCCAAACCATTCTATGATTCTGTGATCTGAGGATCTCAGGGATATGTACCAGTAACATACCGCCTGTGACAGTTGTAGTTCAAACATGCACTCCAACATCTTAAAGGCTTCATGGTCATCAGAGGATGTTTCTTCCCTTCTTGCTTCCCCAGGCTATTTCTCTTTCTGGCCTTTGCAGATGAAAGAGAGGTCCATTACATTACCCTTTGGATACAATATGGGGTTGTAAGGCTCTGATAACAAGTGAATGTTGCAAATACCCGTCTTGACATGGGCAGGGATGGGCTGATGACAAGGGAGTGTTGACCAAGAATGGAACCTGCGGAAGCAGGATAACGTCTTGTGAGCCCACTCCTCTATTCCTGAAACATGTAGACAAAAGACCACCTGTGTCCTGTGAGCCGTGTGCCTGTGACAGATCACCACTCACTTGGTGGGGGGGACAGTAAGACCCCCACAACCCACTGACTCATTTCAAGTACATTTCTGAATATTCCTAGAGTAATTGTCCTTACTCCTGATTATCGTGCAGAGAATTAAAAAGTTAACCTCACCCTAACTCATCGAGTGGCATGGGACAGGGCTGTACTGGTGAGCTCGGGAACCCCACTTGATGTATTTCTCACACTTTTAAGAGACGATTGACATATTGTTGTCCAGCAAACTTATGTCATGCCTATCTGAAGCCACTTATAGGTCAAATCCAAGCAAAATCATTTATGTATGACATGCAAAATAAATCATGCACTTAATATTTGTAAAAGTCATAGGTAAATACACAGAATACACTTAATCTACTTAAGCTAAACATACATTAGAAAGTTTCTCACCCCACTGACTTGCTGCTTGCTTCTGTCAAGGCTGCAGTCAAGGTTTCAGTCTCTGTGTATAGTTTATGGGTCAGGACGCATTTATAAAGAGAAAATGCTTCCATGAGAGAACTCACCCAGGAGAGGAAGCCTCCCAACAAGAGCTTCCTTTAGAGACTTCTTTCAGAAGCCTAATAAAATCCTTCTGTCTTAGTGGAACATATGATGCTATCCTTCACAATCCTAGAGGATCCTGACAGGTACAGACTTTTATCCTGAAATTCAGTCCTTTCTTTTCTTGACATAAGGACCTTAGGAAAATATTCTTCACTGAGAGGATAGTGCAACCCTGGAAGACATTTCACAGAAAGGTTGTGGAATCTCCATCCTTGGAGATATTTGAAAGCCCTGAGCAACCTAATTGTGCTGGTTTGGGCTGGGATAGAGTTAATTTTCTTCATAGTAGCTAGTATGGGGCTATGTTTAGGATTTGTGCTGAAAACAGTGTTGATAATACAGAGATGTTTTCGTTATTGCTGAGCAGTGCTTACACAGAGTCAAGGCTTTTTCTGCTTCTCACACTGCCCCGCCAGCAAGATGGCTGGGAGTGCACAAGAAGTTGGGAGGGGACACAACCAGGACAGCTGACCCAAACTGACCAAAGGGATATTCCATACCATATGATGTCATGCTCAGCATATAAGGGGCTGGGGGAAGAAGGAGGAAGGGAGGGACACGTTCGGAGTGATGGTGTATGTCTTCTCAAGTAATCATTACACATGTGATGGAGCCCTGCATTCCTGGAGGTGGCTGAACACCTGCCTGCTGATGGGAATTAGTGAATGAGTTCCTTGTCTTGCTTTGCTTGTGCACAAGGCTTTTGCTTTACTTATTAAACTGTCTTTATCTCAACCCATGAGTTTTCTCACTTTCACTCTTCCAATTCTCTCCACCATCCCACCGGGGAGGGGGTGTGAGTGAGCAGCCGTGTGGTGCTTAGTTGCCAGCTGGGGCAAAAACACAACACTTTGAAGTTAGTTCTGCTTTGAGCAAGACATTAGATCCCAGAGGTCACTCCCAACATAGATTTCTCTCTATCATTTAAATGAGACCAAAAAAAAAAAAAAATCTGTTTACTAATTCTTGACTGAGATCAGATGTTACTGTAATTAAATACTTTGGGGTGACTGAATTTGGGATGAACTCATAAGACCTATAGAAAGCCTACAGGAGTTACATATTTGGTTCATTTCTGTTGTTTCTGTTGTTGCTGTTAAATAAAAGTGAAAAATGTCCAAATCTCCTTTTGCTTGGTGGGAATACACTTCCAGTTGATAAAATAGCTTGCCACTAATCTAGTGCTTGCTTGTGGCAAATTTAAAGTATAAAACAGTTGTCACTTGGGCAAGTCTTTGACTGTTAGGAGAGACTTCTGTAGAAGAGCTTCTGAATTCAGTGGAAAAACAATGTTTTAGAAACAAACTCTTTCACAGTAATTGCTATCTGACAAAATTATTTTGCAGATCCATGAAACAGTTTCCATTCATGCACTCCTTAACTTCTACTTGTTGCTACATTGGTTTTGACACAGCATAGTATCAATAAGGAAGGTGCAGGCAAATGTTGAGGGGTAAAACTTAAGGTGAAAATTTAAAATGTGAAAAGACAAAACAGTCCAAATGATGAGATGTTCTTAAGTTTTTACTGCTTAGCTATTTGGACCAGATGAACTACTTGAAAATATCTCCATTTGTAGTTTCCACTCTTTTCCCTTTTTTTTTTTCCCTCTCAGTCACACTTTAAGCAAAAATATCTTGCAAATACTTTGTATTAGCTTGCCTTTAGCACAAAGAATTTAAGATCACTTTTCAGACAGTCATGTACATTGAGGGATAAGATACCTCTGTTTATTTCAGGATGAGACTGAATACAAACACATTTGTCACAGAGCAGTTGATACATCATCACTCCTGATTTCAATTTCCAGTAACTTTTCTGCCAATGTTCACTTTCATATTGCCCAAGAACAGATCATACTGTATCTGGCTAATGAAGGACAGCATGTGCTCACTCAAAGTATGGGCTCACTCAGCTCAAAACTGTATTGTTTTTAATGAATATATATTCAATTATTTTTAGAAGTATTGAATCATTTAACTTCAATTAAATGCATTTTAGCAACTCCATTTTGAAATATAGTGAATGTGAGAGATACTTTACTTAAATGTTTATTAAGAAGGGAATAGCATTTACAAGAATAGTGTGACTAATTTAATGTTTAGAGACAATTTTACTGACTGAGTGTGTCTTTGTATATAAATAATATCCTACTAAATTCATCCAGCGGCTATAATGTTAATTCCTGTGTTTATTACTGACCAGTATTTCAGAAGTACTTTGCTGTTATAGGTCAGTCCAAGACTTTATTGCAAGATTAGGTACCTCAAATAATATATATACCTCATTTCAACTCCAGTAAGTCCCAGGAAAAGTCATACCAGTACTTCATAGACTCAAAATGCCCCCATGATGCAAACTAAAGGAGGAACAAGCTTTGAATGCCTCCTCTACTCTCTCTGAATATTGCATTCCTCTTCCTGAAAGAGAAGGACATGCTCTTGCAGCACATCCTTTACTTCTCATCTCTTCAAAGGTTTCTAGCTTTTTGGCTCTGGATGCAAGGCACAACTAAGATGAGCTCCTTTAGATCTTCGCATCCAATCCTCATCAGACTACAATTGTCCCAGACTTCTGCACCTCATCTGCCACAGAGCTGGCAGAGAATTTGAGATAATAATGCTTCTCTACTTTCCTGAAGTGGATAGATACCTTAATGATTGTGAGGTGTTCAAATGATAAAATGCTGAGAGCCACAAAAAAATTGGTAGCTGTTGGATGACAGTGGGAGTTCACACAACTCAGGCTGTACCTGCTCCAATCTTTGCATTGTGCAGAGGACTCAATTACTTTGCTGTAGTTGGCTGAAATCTGAGATACAAGGTACGTGCTACATGTATTGGCTACCATAGTTTCAACAGCAACAAAAGAAAAAGTAAACCAAAAGTAAATAAAATAGAAATAGATGTAAAGCATGCAACCAAGAGTCAAAAGGTGTCAGAAAGGGCAGTACTTCTCAGCAAGGAAGAAAAATGTCAAAATCTGCCTGGGCAGGACTTTGCAGACAGAAAAGTAGGATCGTCCAGAAAAAAAAGCCCTCTAACTATCTTGGTGACATGATGCTGAACTCAATCCAGTTTAGTGATGTTCTTTTATGGGAGCTCACACTGGATGCGGTATTCTAATGTGGTCTAACGAGTACTGAGCAGAGGGATAATCCCTTCCATTGATGTACGAGCTGTGTTCTTGTTAATACAGCCCAGGATACCCTTGGCCGCCTTTGCTGCCAGGGTTCACTGCTGACTCACATTCAGCTTACTGGCTACCAGGACTTCCAGGGCCTTTTCTGCAGAGTTGCTCCCTGGCCAGTCAGTCCTCTTCCTGTCTTGGGACTGCAGCAATGGGTTCTTACTTTCCAGGAAGAGGAATTTGCATTTGTCCTTTTTGAATTTCATTATATTTCCTGTCAACCCATTCCTCCAGACTGTCTGGGTATCTCTGAATGACAGCCCTGCCCTTGAGCATATCAACAAGTCCTCTAGTTTGGTGTCACCTGCAAACTTGACAACTGTGCACTTTGTCACCTCCTCCAGAACATTGATAAAGGTGTTAATGAGAATATGTTCCACAACAGATCCCTGCAGTACTATATTTGTTATCAGCATTGAGGTAGAATACAACCCATTACCCATCAGCCTTTGAGCCAGGTCACCAAATTGTTTTTAACTCATCAAGTTGCACATCTATCTACACTGCACTAATTTAACTTGGATGCAAGAATATTGTGGGACATCATAGTGTCAAAAGTCTTGCTAAAGTCAAGGTAAAAGACATCTACTGCTCTCATCTGTATTCACATCATTAATTTTAAAAATGGTTAAAAATGTTATTTTCCAGAATTATGAGTGTGCTGGTTTTGGCTGGGATAGAGTTAATTTTCTTCATAGTAGGAAGTATGAGGCTATCTTTTGGATTTATGCAGAAATAGAGATGTGTTTGTTATTGTTGAGCAATATAGTAGAGTCTAGTGCTCGTTAGTGGGTGCTTTTTGCTTTCACTGCTTGCTGTACTGCTTATCATCTTACTGTGCTGTGCCTGGGAACATTTTGATAACAGCAATGGCGATGTGCCTGGGCTGGCAGATGGCCAGGGCATCGCTGCTGTTTCTGTGCTGCTGTACTGGTGTGGTGGGTTGACCCTGGCTAAGGGCCAGGTGCCCACCAGAGCCACTCTATCACTCCCCTCTTTCATTAGACAGGGGAGAAAAGGTACAGTGAAAAAAAAACTTACGGGTCAAGATAAGGACAGGGAGAGATCATTCTCTAATTATCATCACGAGCAAACCAGACCGAACTTAGAGAGGGAATTCATCTTATTTATTACTAAGCAAAACAGAGTAGAGGAATGAGAAATAAAACCAAAATCTTAAAACACCTCCCCCCACCCCTCCCATCTTCCCGGGCTCAACTTCACTCCCGGCTTCAACCTCCGCCCCCCTCAGCGGCACAGGGGGACAGGGAGTGGGGGTTACGGTCAGTTCATCACGCAGTGTTTCTGCCGCTTCTTCATCCTCAGGGGGAGGACTCATTGTTCCCCTGCTCCAGCGTGGGGTCCCTCTCACGGGAGACAGTCCTTCACGGCCTTCTCCAACGTGAGTCTCCTCCACGGGGTGCAGACCTTCAGGAGCAAACTGCTCCAGCGTGGGTCCCCCACGGGGTCACAAGTCCTGTCAGCAAACCTGCTCTGGCGTGGGCTCCTCTCTCCACAGATCCACAGGTCCTGCCAGGAGCTTGCTCCAGCACGGGCTTCCCAAGGGGCCACAGCCTCCTTCAGGTACCTCCACCTGCTCCGGCGTGGGGTCCTCCACGGGCTGCAGGTGGAATCGCTACACCCCCTCATCCTCCCTCCATGGGCTGCAGGGGGACAGCCTGCTTCACCATGGTCTTCACCACGGGCTGCAGGGGAATCTTGCTCCGGCGCCTGGAGCCCCTCCTCCCCCTCCTTCTTCACTGACCTTGGTGTCTGCAGATGTTCTTACATCTTCTCACTCCTCTCTCTGGCTGCAAAAGCGCTCTCTAACTTTTTTTTTCTCTTTCTTAAATATGTTATCACAGAGGCGCTGATTGGCTTGGCCTTGGCCAGCGGCGGGTCCGTCTTGGAGCCGGCTGGCATTGGCTCTATCAGACACAGGGGAAGCTTCTAGCAGCTTCTCACAGAAGCCACCCCTGTAGCCCCCCTGCTACCAAAACCTTGCCACGCAAAACCAACACAACTGGACAGGCTAGAAATCCAGTGTGAACTCAAGTCGAAGGGACTGTGACCTGGGGATGAGTCCATGTGGGAGCAGGACACCCCAAAGCATCTGTGGCCATGGATAAGTCCACCCCAGAGCAGGTATATCTCAAAGCGTCTGTGGCCACGGTTTTGTCTGTGCCGCAGCAGGTATACCTCCAAAGGGATTGTGGTCCAAGGATAAGTCCATGCTGGAGAAGGTACACCTCAAAGCATATGTGGCTGTGGATAAATCCATGCTGCAGCAGGTACACCTTGAAGCATCCGTGACTGTGCATAAAGTTATGCTGGAGCACCTCAAAGCATGTGGCCATGGATGAGCCCACGACAGGGCAGGTTTATTTCTGAAGGGACCGAAGTGACTGTGACTGTGGGCAAGGCCATTATGGAGCAGGTATATCTCTGAAGGCATTGTGGCCCATGGAGAAGGCCACACTGAAACAGGTGCAACTCGAAGCGACTGTGGCTGTGGATAAGTTTATGCCACAGCAGGTGTACCCCTGGAGAGACTGTGGCTCATGGATAAGGCTCCACTTGGAGCAGGTACACCCCTAAGGGACTGCAGCCTGTGGATAAGTCCAAGCTGGAGCAGGGGCAAAGGGAAGAGTTCATTGCAATGGTAAACCCAATGATCGTGTCCAAAGGGACCAGGGGTGGAGACTGTAATGGAAATACCTTTAAATTGTTGTAACCCAGGACTTGAGTTGCATGTTACAGGAATTACTGTAGCAGAAATCACCCGAACCAATGGAGAACAAGCCTTACAGGAAGCAGCGCAAGTGCAGCAGTGGACCTGACCTGAGCTGCTTTTGGTGCCCAGTAACTCCATGCATCACACCACCTCTCCTGTCCTGAGTGACCATCATAACAGATGGAGCCCAAAGTCATGGGCTAAATGAACTCAATGGACATTTTGTGGACATTTTGTGGACATTTTATGGACATTTTACAAGGGTGGTCCATAGACTAAGGGAATTATATCAGCATATTATATCTAAGGATGAGAAGGGGGATGGTGGTTAATGAGGATGTATTGGATAGTGTGTGAACTGAGCATGATGTAAATTATATGGAATAAGGGGTGTAGAATGTGCTGGTTTTGGCTGGGATAGAGTTAATTTTCTTCATACTAACTACTATGGGGCTATGTTTTTTGATTTGTGCTGAAAACAGTGTTGATGATATAGAGATTTTTTTTTATTATTGAGCAGTGCTTACACAGAGTCGAGGCCTTTTCTGTTTGTCACACCGCCCCACCAGCAAGTAGGCTGGGGGTGCACAAGAAGCTGGGAGGGGACACAGACAGGACAGGTGACCTGAATCGACCAAAGGCATATTCCATACCATATGATGTCATGCTCAGTATATAAAGCTGGGGGAAGAAGGAGGAAGGTGGGGAGGGTATGTTCAGAGTGGTGGCGTTTGTCTTCCCAAGTAACCATTACACGTGATGGAGCTCTGCTTTCCTGGAGATGACTGAACACCTGCCTGCCAATGGAAAGTGGTGAATGAATTCCTTGTTTTGCTTTGCTTGAGTGCATGGCTTTTGTTTTAGCTATTAAACTGCCTTTATGTCAACCCGTGAGTTTTCTCACTTTCACTTTTCTGATTCTCTCCCCCATCCTGCCTCGGGGGGAGTGAGTGACTGTGTGGTGCTTAGCTGCCAGCTGGGACAAAACCACGAGTTATGAGATGTACCACCAGATAGCAGAAGCCTTTTCCCAGTGGGGTGAACTTGCTTTCTTTAATTTTCTTTGCTTTAGATTTCTAAAAGTTATCTTAAAATTTGGTGTAAGCTGCAATGTTGCAAAGCAAAATCATAAATGAAAGTATGAAACAGTGACACAGCAGTTCAAGTGAAAAAGCTCAATTCCTCTGTGGTATGGAATTAGGTCAAAAGTTCTAAATATGATGGACAGTCTGTTGAGAATTCTGGACATGTTAGTAAAAGAAGGTCAATTTTAAAATGCCATGTATCCCCTCAGTCCATCTCATCATCTGCTTTCTGGAAACCAGTAAAGTTTGAAATCAGATATTTCTGGTAATGTCTGACCTTCTGAGGAAGAGAAAACCTAAAATAAAATTCAAGTAAGGATCGTGAGTCCAAGTATTCAAATTCAAAAGAATTCTGAGACATTTACTTCCATAGTAATCAATGCTACAATGTACATTATTCAATCAAAAATTAATAGAAAGGCAACAAAATTATCTAAAAATCTCAAAGTTCTCATACTAACTGCAAATATTAGAGAAACACAACTTTAAGGTACTCTTCACATATAGGATTCCATTTTCCACAGTGATCTGATTAATTGTCTTATCTTGATCAAAATATCAGTCTAAATAAAGAAATCAACTCACAAGCATTGGTCAGTTGATGCAGGCAAACTAAATTTTGCAAAATGAGGACAAAAGTTAATTTGGTGACGCAGACAACCAATGTAGACTGGTGTAGCTTCAGAGCTCTACATTACACTAAAACATGCCTTCAGTCACAGTAGGACAAGCTGTCCTGGTTTTGGCTAGGAGAGAGTTAATTTTCACAAAGAGCCACGACAGGTGAGCCAAGCTGGCCAGGGGGGTATTCCATACCATGTGATGTCATGCTCACCATAAAAGGGGGCTAGTCTTTCCATGTGGCTCCAGGACTGTCTCAGTGTGGGCCGAGCCACCAGTAGGTTGGTAAATTGCCTTGTGTTATCACCCGTTGTGTATATTCTAAGTACCGTTGTTATTTTGCTCTCCCTTTGCTGTTTCAGTAAACTGTCCTTATCCCAACCCATGGGATTTGCCTTTGTCTTCTGATTCTCCTCCCCATCCTGCCGGGTGGTGCTCAGCTGCTGACTGGGGCTAAACCATGACACAAGCACTGTTCAAGTGGTACATCATTTTACATAAGTACAAAGGACAGAATATATTATTTATAGAAAAAAATACATAGTAAAATAATTTATTCCAAAAAACCCAAGATGAATATTGTTCACAGGCTCTTTCTCAGAGTGATAAACCACTATTTTCTACATTTTATTTCAATAAAATTTTTGTAATATGGAAAAAATTTGTAGAACAACTATATTTCACCTTTCAGTAAGATGAGATTAAAATGTTTGTGTTTCAAATTCAGTGCACCCTTTAGTAATACATCTAACTACTTAAAGGCTTAGGGACTTACTGAACAGAGACCTTAATACACCTGTTTGACTGTACGACCCAAAACTTACAGAATTGGGAATATAATACACCTGGACATCAATAATAATGTGTGGCAGTAACAGCAAATCTCAAAATTCTCATTAAAAACACTGAAAAATAATGTGAGATTACACTTTGCACAGATGACCTATTGAATTTTATTAACTAATTCTCTCAGCATACAAAAGTACATACAACTACCTGGAGGCAAACTAAATCTAGCCATATCTGAAAGTGTAAACATCAAAGTTCTTCACTTCCTCAGACAAAATATTTTGTAATCAAGGATCCAAATAAATTAGAACAAGCTTAATATTTATAGCGATGAGACCTATCCAGTCATTGCTAGCAGTTAACAGATGTTAAGGAAAGACAGTGGTGGCAGTGCTTCATTTTGCCATTGAGTCATTTTTCCTTATAATTTGAAGAACTGGAAAAAATATACAAATCATTCTCTGAATTTTCTTTTCCTGAGCAGCCCAAGCATGATAACAATGATGCCCTCTATAACACAGCCACCTGTTACTGTAAGCAGTTGGACACTGTACAAGCTGTCTTTCTGGTCCAGCATTCTTATTACAGAAATGAGGAACTTTTATAATGAGAAGATATTTTAAAATCCTTTAGGTTTCAGTGGTGATAATATACCACCTAATGATTTTAGAACACTAGATCTTGCTAATGCCAGTCTGCTTTGAAATGCTTAAAAATTAGATTAATTTAGTTGGTACTTTGAGTGTGTGTGTGTGTGAGTGCATGTGTGCACACACACACATATTTATGGCTTTGATTGCCTCCATATAAACTTAAGAGTAAAACTAGGCTTGAGACATCATTTGAAAGAATTACTAGTCTTTTTACCACAAAAAAATCTACCTCCCCAAAATAAGAATAAATAATTGCATGTAAAGAATTAAGAACATTTAGAAAAACAGATTTTATCAGTTTTGGAGTAAGGAATAGAGAAATTTCTCACTTCTGATATGCCCCTTAAAGATGGCCTATTTTCACCTACAAATTATCTGACACTGAAGGATCCATGCTATGAACTAGAATTTCTGCATTAGTAAACTGATGTCTAGAAGATACCAGAAAAGCTGTAGAACAAGACCTGGAGGCTATGCACACATTTACATTTGGCAATAATTCAAGACAGACATAGATCTTTATTATGGCCAGATGGTTTGTTTCATCTCATCTCTAAGTCATTTAACATATTTCTGCTTACTACTTGTAAAGAAAGAAAGACAGAAGAAGCCCCCAGTTCTCTCTTCCTTTTCTAATTCCAGATGAGTGTATGATATTTCTCATTTCTAGAAAGAATGCACAGCACAACAGGGAATATATTCAATTAAGATTAATCTGAATATGTGCTTGCTATATGGTAATACAAGCACGAAACTCTACAAATGTTCATTAAGATGTCACTGATCAATGTTAGCCTTCCAAAAAAAGAAAAAAAAAAATTTCAGAACAGGTAGACTTATTATTATGTTAATACAATAAAAACTTGATTACCTTAGAGCAATCTTGGAGCAGATTACTTTTTAAAATATACCTGGCATAACTTTTGTAGAAAGAGAGGTAAATAAATGTGCATAATAAATTATTAAAAAAATAAAACTAAATATTTAAAATGTGCGTAATAAATGATTTAAAACATTACAGTGAATAATTTATCTCATTTTCATATGAAGACTTCTACATACACCCGACTCCAATTCCAGTAATTGTGCGCATTTTGCCTACACAACAAAAATAAGAATAATAGTTTTTAAATAAAATAGTATCCTTCACAAAGCTATTGTGCCTTTGCCTATCTTTGCCTCAGTCTTCACTGGCAAATGCTTGAGCCACACTGCCCGGGTCACAGAAGGCAAAGGCAGGGACTGGGAGAATGCAGAACCGCCCACTGTAGGAGAAGATCAGGTTCAAGACCATCTAAGGAACATGAAGGTGCACAAGGCCATGGGACCTGATGAGTTGCATCCGCGGGTCCTGAGGGAAATGGCGGATGAAGTGGCCAGGCCACTCGCCATCATCTTTGAGAAGTCCTGGCAGTCTGGCGAAGTTCCCGCCAATTGGAAGAGGGGGAACATAACCCCCATTTTTAAGAAGGGTAAAAAGGAAGACCCAGGGAACTACAGGCCGGTCAGTCTCACCTCTGTGCCTGGCAAGATCATGGAGCAGACCCTCCTGGAAACTATGCTCAGGCACATGGAAGATAAGGAGGTGACTGGTGACAGCCAACACGGCTTCACTAAGGGCAAATCGTGCCTGAACAAATTTGGTGGCCTTCTATGATGGGGTTACAGCGTTGGTGGACAAGGGAAGAGTGACAGATGTCATCTCCCTGGACTTGTGCAAGGCATTTGACACTGTCCCGCATGACATCCTTGTCTCTAAATTGGAGAGACATGGATTCGATGGATGGACCACTTGGTGGGTAAGGAATTGGCTGGATGGTCGCACTCAAAGAGTTGTGGTCAACGGCTCAATGTCCAAGTGGAGAACAGTGATGAGTGGAGTTCCTCAGGGATCAGTACTGGGACCAGCACTGTTCAAGATCTTTGTCGGTGACATGGACATTAGGATCGAGTGCACCCTCAGCAAGTTTGCCGACGACACCAAGCTGTGTGGTGTGGTGTGGTCGACACGCTGGAGGGAAGGGATGCCATCCAGAGGGACCTTGACAGGCTGGAGAGGTGGGCCCGTGCAAACTGCATGAAGTTCAACAAGGCCAAGTGCAAGGTCCTGCATGTGGGTCGGCGCAATCCCAAGCACAACTATAGGCTGGGCGAGGAATGGATTGAAAGCAGCCCTGAGGAGAAGGACTTGGGAGTGTTGATTGATGAAATGGTCAACATGAGATGATCTTTGAGGTTCCTTCCAACTCGAAACATTCTATGATTCTATGATTCTATGATACTTCTTTAAGTTACAGAAGTCCTCCATGAAATTGTTCACCTAAGCACACATTGGTCATTCTGGAAGGAAGCAGCAAGTTATGGATAGTCTGAGGCATGGAGAAGTGGCAGTGCCACAACTCAGCAGTCTCACGAAAGTGATGCTAGTCTGCAGTCATTTAAGAGGGAGAGCTAGGTTATTCTCATCATTTCGAAGAAATTACTGGAAAACACTCAGTATATGTCACACTTAAGCAATAAACATTAACTCCAAAGCCAGCAAATCACTGGAGTCACAGTTCACTGGCTGTGTTTTCATGTTTGTGACACACAATATTAGAGTTCACACAGCTCCTATTTCATTTAGTTCATGAAAAATCACTACAGTTAATTTATTAATCACTTTTTGCATAAAGAATCCAAATCCATCTGCAGTTATACTTTTTTTCCCTATAACTGTCAGTTGGAACTCATGATGAAGTAATCTGAGTTTTCTTCTGCAACATGAAATACGATTTATGTTACAATCTGATTCAAGCATTGAACAGGATGATGGATCAGATGAGCTCCAGAGGCCCCTTTTGGTCTAAATTTTTATATGATTCTATACATTATCACAGTGTAACTTTGATGTTTCTAGGAGGCACCAGGCCAAAAGGAAAGCTACCCAAACTGCCAAATTACCTTCCTCAATGCTACATTTTCCCGTATAAATAAATAAAAAATGTACATAAGTTTTAGGAGCAATTGTGGAGACTGGTTTTATCTTAAAAGAGTAAGTATGAATTTGGATGCATATTTGGCATCTCTTAGGCCTTCAGAAGTGGCTCCAGTTGGTGAGACAATGATTTTGTAATCAAGTGCTTGTGGTACTGAAAGGCGAGAAGGGTGAAAGAGGCCTCCTTTCTTGTACAGTTAAATGTTCCATTATTTCATGAAAAGCAGCAAGAAGGATTTAGAGATATTTACCCTCAAACATCCTACTAATCATACAGGCAGAGAATTCATCTGAGAGGTAGGGAACACAAACTTCAGTCTCTTTAGAGACAGAAAATAATTGAAATTGGGTCCCACACATCCACAATAAGTAATGTGGTCTTGTGGAAAAGTATGGTCACTCCTCTTGGTACTGTGCTGAACCAGAAAGTGTAGTCTAAGACACAGAGAAATACTTAGTTTCAAACTTGAGTGAGCTTGGGTAAGAGCCAAAAACTGAACTGCTTCCCACTGGCAAGCCCTGAAGTACTTTTGTGCATGCTCATTAACTTTTCTCAATAACTTCTTCTGCCCCATTTGCCCCCTATGAAGATATCATCAATGTATTGCAGGTGCTCTGGGGCTTCACCCTTTTCCAGTGCAGTCTGGATCAGTCCATGGCAAAGAAGGCAGCTGTGTTTCCACCCCTGAGGCAGTCGATTCCAGGTGTACTGGACGCCCCTCCAAGTGAAAGCAAACTGTGGCCTGCACTCCACTGCCAAAGGGATCGAGAAAAATGCATTAGCTATATCAATTGTGGCATACCATTTAGCTGCCTTTGACTCCAGTTCATATTGAAGTTCCAGCATGTCTGGCACGGCAGCACTCATGGGCAGCATGACTTCATTCAGGCCACGATAGTCTACCGTCAGCCTCCACTCTCCATTGGATTTCTGCACTGGCCATATGGGACTGTTAAAGGGTGAGTGGGTTCTGCTGATCACTCCCTGACTCTCTAGTTGACGAATCAGCTTATGTATGGGAATCAGGGAGTCTCAGTTGATTCCGATATTGCTGCTGGTGCACAGTTGTGGTAGCAATTGGCATCTGTTGTGCTTCAACCCTGAGCAACCCCACAACAGAAGGGTCTTCCGAGAGACCAGGCTAAGTAGACAGCTGTTTAATTTCCTCCATCTCCAAGGCAGCTATACCAAAAGCCCATTGATACCATTTTGGGTCCTTGAAATACCCTCTACTGAGGTAATCTATGCCCAGGATGCACGGAGCCTCTGGGCCAGGCACAATGGGGTGCTTTTGCCTCGCATTCCCAGTTAGTCTTACTTCGGTGTCCAGTAAAGTTAGCTGTTGGTATCTCTCCAGAAATACAGATGGCTTCCACCCCTTCATAGTTCGATGGCATTAGGGTACATTGTGCACTGGTGTCCAGAGAGCTTTATACTCCTGGGTGTCAGATATGCCAGGCCATCGTATCCACACAGTGCAATAAAACCGATTGTCCCTTTCCTCCATCTGGCTGGAGGTCGGGCCCCTCTAGTCCTGGTCATAGTATTTATTACCAAAGAATGGGTTCATGTGGAGCACATGGGTTGGAATCCCATCCTTGTTACTCGCTTGTAAATACAAATCAGAACCTCCTTCCATAAGATCAGAAGTAAGATCAGGCCTCCTACACTGTCTGGGGAACTGCCCACTAGAGACTGGAGCAGCATTTTTCCTGGAAGAACACCCATTTGTTATTGTTTTTCCTTGCAACTCACATACTCGCGCCTGTAGGGCTGAGGTAGGTTTTCCATCCCACTTTCTCATGTCCTCTCCGTGGTCTCGCAGGTAAAAATCACAGGGTGCCTCATCATCAGTACCATTTATATCCTCTCCCTCGAGCAGAGGAACGCTTACTCCTAATAGCTGAGATACTGGTCCATACAGGTGGAGAATTTGATATATCCTCTTTGAGTTGCCAGACCTCCCGGGACAGTTTCTCGAACAGGTTTTTGGATTTTTTGGACAGTCTTTTCATGGCCAAGAAACAGACCCATAGGGAGCAAGAGAGATTTTTTTTGTATTGTAAGAGTTGGCTAGCCACTTCATTCACTGTTGGTGCCTCTTCATCTGTCTAGGTCAGTATTGCCAACGATTTTGCATATGCTGGTGGCATGCTGACGTGGTTTAGGCCCAGCCGGCAGCAGAGCGCCACGCGGCCGCTCACTCACCCCTCCCCCAGTGGGATGGGGAGGAGAATGGAGAAATAATGGCAAAGCCTCGAGGGTTGGGATAAGGGCAGTTTACTGGGACAGCAAGGGAGAGGGAAAACAATCAACAACAGTACTGATAACAGATAGTAACAATGGGTGATAACAGAGAACGATTTACCGATCCAACGACCGACCGACCAGACACTCAGCCCGTCCCGAACCCCGTGCCCAAAAACCGCGCTGCCCCCTCCCCTGCCCGACTAGCCCCCTTTTATGGTGAGCATGATGTCACATGGTATGGAATAGCCCCCGGCCAGCTTGGTTGACCTGTCCTGGCTCCTTGTGAAATTAACTCTATCCTTGCCAGAACCAGGACACACACTCTGTACAAACCTCTGCCATGTGGGACTTCATCTGGATCTGTGGGTAACTGCGCATTGTCTGGGTCATAATAAACCGTCTCCCACACAGCTAATTCCCTCCAGTACTGGATACCTCTCTCCATGGTGGTCCACTTGCCTGGGTGACATATAACATCTTTTTGAAGGGGTACCTTTCCCTTATGTCTAACAAGAGTCACCTCCAGAGGCTAGGGCTCGTGTCCCTTTTCCAATTGCCTTGTCAATGACCCCTTCCTTGGACAGGAATCCCAGCTTCTTGGCTTCTCTACCCTCTAATTCCAGGCTACTGGCCCTGCTATCCCAGGATCGGGTCAGCCAGGTGACAAGTCGCTTGCCTAATCAATCTGAAATCTTTTTGCATATCTCACAGTTCACTCAGGGATAGGGATCGAGTGGTTATTTCTGGTTCTGTCTCTTCCTCCTGTTCTTGTGATAGCCCTGTTTCATCATCCTTTACTAAACGAGTTGACTTTTGTGTCCATTTCTTCTTATGTATAGGGGTGACTGATACTGGTATGGGTTGGTTCTCTGGTTCAGCTGCAGTGCTTATCACCAGGGTTCAAGAAGCCACAGTGCCTGTCACAGGGGTTGATCTCTGGGTGGTATTATTAAATAGTTGTTTAACCCTAAACAAGACCTGAACCACATTCAGGAGTCCTAGCAATAGAAGCATGCTGGTCTGAACATCCCAAGGATATTCAACATTCTCAAGAGCTGTTGTAATTAGCCTGGAGAAGGGGAAGGTGAAGGAAGGTGTCTCCCCACATATTGGCTCTCCATGGAGAAAAAGTAAAAAGTATAATTATTAATAGCTTCCAACAGATGGCTCCCGAAGTACAGAGATGAAACTGCCACTATCACACCACTCTGTGTGCTGCCTGCTGCTGCTGAGTACAGATTCCAGATTGGTCTGACCCTAAATGATTTTATCACATGATAAGCCAGTGGGACACAGTATAGCAGAGCAATAAGTTTAATCCAGTGCCCAGAGGTGAAAAACCACACATAAACACTGATAAACAGTATATATGGTAAGTAAGGTTTTACATAACAGAACTCTGAGAATAAAACAACATTTTGAGCAGTAGACCAGTGATGATTATACCAATATAATGAATGTTTATAACAACTTTGTTTTAACACACTCTGGTCAGATCTGTCATTATCTCAACCCTTTGTGCCCCATGTTGGGTGCCAAAAAGGACTGTAGTGGTTTGACCCCAGCTGGTAATGAAGCACCATGCAGCTGCTTGCTCACCCTTCCACCCCCTCAAGAGGATGAGGAGGAGAATGGAAAAAAACTCATGAGTTTATCTAAAGACAGTTTAATAGGATAACAAAGTGAATAATAACAATAATATTATTATAATTTATATATGTATGTGTTGGGTTTGTGTGGCAACGTTTTGGTAGTGGGGGGGAGGGGGCTACAGAGGTGGCTTCTGTGAGAAGCTGCTAGAAGCTTCCCCTGTGTCTGATAGAGCCAATGCCAGCCGGCTCCAAGATGGACCTGCCACTGGCCAAGGCCAAGCCAATCAGTGCCTCTGTGATGACATATTTAAGAAGGGAAAAAAAACAGTTAGAGAGAGCTTTTGCAGCCAGAGAGAGGAGTGAGAAGATGTAAGAACATCTGCAGACACCAAGGTCAGTGAAGAAGGAGGGGGAGGAGGTGCTCCAGGCGCCAGAGCAGAGATCCCCCTGCAGCCCATGGTGAAGACCATGGTGAAGCAGGCTGTCCCCCTGCAGCCCATGGAGGGAGGATGAGGGGGTGTAGAGATTCCACCTGCAGCCCGTGGAGGACCCCATGCCAGAGCAGGTAGAGGCACCTGAAGGAGGCTGTGGCCCCGTGGGAAGCCCACGCTGGAGCAAGCTCCTGGCAGGACCTGTGGAGAGAGGAGCCCATGCCAGAGCAGGTTTGTTGGCAGGACCTGTGACCCCGTGGGGGACCCCACACTGGAGCAGTCTGCTCCTGAAGGCCTGCACCCTGTGGGAGAGACCACGCTGGAGCAGTTCGTGAAGGACTGTCTCCCGTGAGAGGGACTCCATTTTGGAGCAGGGGAACGATGAGAGGAGTCCTCCCCCTGAGGATGACGAAGCGGCAGAAACAACGTGTGATGAACTGACCATAACCCCCATTCCCCGTCCCCCTGTGCTGCTGAGGGGGGGCGGAGGTTGAAGCCGGGAGTGAAGTTGAGCCCGGGAAGATGGGAGGGGTGGGGGGAGGTGTTTTAAGATTTGATTTTATTTCTCATTGCTCTGCTCTGTTTTGCTTAGTAATAAATTACATGAATTTCCTCTCTCAGTTCAGTCTGTTTTGCTCGTGATGATAATTAGTGAATGATCTCTCCCTGTCCTTATCTCGAACCGTAAGCTTTTTGTTATACCTTTTCTCCCCTGTCTAATGAAAGAGGGGAGTGATAGAGTGGCTCTGGTGGGCACCTGGCCCTCAGCCAGGGTCAACCCACCACAGCAGCAGACTGGCCAACTTGGTGAAGCAGGCTTTAAACTGAGGAACTCAGGGGGCAGGGTCCAAAGTGGCAATGCTCATGCCATTGCAACCAACTAGGGAATAAGCCAGGCCAACCAGAGCAGTGAAAAATGTTCCTTAGCTGTCTCCCAAGATGAGAACCAGAAAACCAACAACCTCAAGGGTATATATATACCAATGCACGCAGCCTGGGAAACAAACAGGAGGAACTGGAGCTCCACGCCCAGTCAGAAAGTTATGATATCATAGGAATGACTGAAACATGGTGGGACAACTCACATGACTGGAGGACCACGATGGATGGCTATAGGCTGTTTCATAAAGACAGGCAGGGAAGAAGAGAAAGAGGAGTCGCACTCTATTTTAAGGAGATCCTTGAAAGTATAGAAGTCAACCACAGCGACTGTGGAAGCCCTATCGAATGCCTCTGGGTCAAGATCAGAGGGGTTGTCTCCAAGGGGGAATCTTACAGTAGGCATCTAGTACGAACCTCCAAAAGATGATAAGAACAATGAAGCAATATTTGGGTCACTTAAGCAAGCTTCATGTCAACAGAACCTGGTTCTTATGGGTGACATCAACTGCCTAGACATTTGTTGGAAGAACAATACAGCAGCTCACACGTCATAGAATCATAGAATGGTTTGGGTTGGAAGGGACCTTAAGATCATCTGGTTCCAACCCCCCTGCTGTGGGCAGGGACACCCTCCACTAGTGCCTCACCACCCTCACAGTGAAGAATTTCTTTCTAACATCTAATCTAAATCGACCCTCCTTCAGCTTAAACCCATTACCCTTTGTGCTGTCACTACATTCCATGATAAACAGTCCCTCACCATCTTTCCTGTAGGCCCCCTTCAGGTACTGGTAAGCTGCAATTAGGGCTCCCCGGAGCCTTCTCTTCTCCAGGCTGAACAATCCCAACTCTCTCAGCCTGTCCTCATAGGAGAGGTGCTCCAGCCCTCTGATCAGCTTCGTGGCCCTCCTCTGGACTCGCTCCAACAGCTCCATGTCTCTCTTGTACTGGGGCCCCCAGAGCTGGATGCAGTACTCCAGGTGGGTTCTCACAAGAGTGGACTAGAGGGGCAGGATCACCTCCCTTGACCTGCTGGTCACGCCTCTTTTGATGCAGCCCAGGACACGGTTGGCTTTCTGGGCTGCAAGCGCACACTGCCGGCTCATGTTGAGTTCTTCATCAATCAATACTGCCAAGTCCTTCTCCTCAGGGCTGCTCTCAATCCATTCCTCGCCCAGCCTATAGTTGTGCTTGGGATTGCGCCGACCCACATGCAGGACCTTGCACTTGGCCTTGTTGAACTTCATGCGGTTCGCACGGGCCCACCTCTCCAGCCTGTCAAGGTCCCTCTGGATGGCATCCCTTCCCTCCAGGGTGTCAACCACACCACACCACACAGCTTGGTGTCGTCGGCAAACTTGCTGAGGGTGCACTCGATCCCACTGTCCATGTCGCTGACAAAGATGTTGAACAGTGCTGGTCCCAGTACTGACCCCTGAGGAACTCCACTCATCACTGTTCTCCACTTGGACATTGAGCTGTTGACCACAACTCTTTGAGTGCGACCATCCAGCCAATTCCTTATCCACCGAGTGGTCCATCCATCGAATCCATGTCTCTCCAATTTAGAGACAAGTATGTCATGCGGGACAGTGTCAAATGCTTTGCACAAGTCCAGGTAGATGACGTCAACTGCCCTTCCCTTATCCACCAGTGCTGTAACCCCATCATAGAAGGCCACAAAGTTTGTCAGGCATGATTTGCCCTTAGTGAAGCCATGTTGGCTGTCACCAATCACCTCCTTGTTTTCCATGTGCCTGAGCATAGATTCCAGGAGGGTCTGCTCCATGATCTTGCCAGGCACGGAGGTGAGACTGACCGGCCTGTAGTTCCCTGGGTCTTCCTTTTTACCCTTCTTAAAATTGGGAGTTATGTTCCCCCTTTTCCAGTCAGTGGGAACTTCGCCAGACTGCCAGGACTTCTCAAATATGATGGAGAGTGGCCTGGCCACTTCATCCGTCAGTTCCCTCAAGACCTGCGGCTGCATCTCATCAGGTCCCATGGACTTGTGCACCTTCAGGATCCTTAGATATTCTCGAACCTGATCTTCTCCTACAGTGGGCGGTTCTGCATTCTCCCAGTCCCTGCCTTCTGTGACCCGGGCAGTGTGGCTCAAGCACTTGCCAGTGAAGACTGAGGCAAAGAAGTCGTTGAGTACCTCAGCCTTCTCCATATCCTGAGTAACCAGGTCTCCTGTTTCATTCCGGAGGGGACCCACATTTTCCCTCGTCCTCCTTTTATCACTAACATACCTATAGAAGCTTCTCTTGTTGTCCTTGACATCCCTGGCCAGATTAATCTCTATCAGGGCTTTGGCTTTCCTAACCTGATCCCTGGCTGCGCAGACAGTTTCTCTGTATTCCTCCCAGGCTACCTGCCCTTGCTTCCACCCTCTGTGGGCTTCCTTTTTGTGTTTGACTTTGTCCAGGAGCTCCTTGTTCATCCATGGGGGCCTCTGGGTGGTTTTGCCTCAGTTCCGCTTGGTTGGGATGCATCGCTCCTGAGCTTGGAGGAGGTGACCCTTGAATATTAGCCAGCTGTCTTGGGCCCCTCTTCCTTCCAGGGCTTTGTCCCATGGTATTCTACCAAGCAGGTCCCTGAAGAGGCCAAGTCTTCTCTCCTGAAGTCCAGGGTAGTGAGCTTGCTGTGTGCCCTCCTCGCTGCCCTGAGGATCCTGAATTCCACCATTTCGTGGTCACTGCAGCCAAGGCTGCCTTTGAGCTTCGCATCCCCTACCAGGCCCTCCTTATTGGTGAGAATAAGGTCCAGCATGGCACCTCTCCTCGTGGGCTCCTCTGTCACTTGGAGGAGAAAGTTGTCATCAACACATTCCAGGAACTTCCTGGATTGCTTATGCTCAGCTGCGTTGTCCCTCCAACAGATATCAGGGTGATTGAAGTTTCCCCATAAGGACCAGGGCTTGTGAGCGTGAGGCTGCTCCTATCTGCCTGTAGAGGGCTTCATCTGCTCGGTCTCCCTGGTCAGGTGGCCTGTTAGAGGACCCCCACTATAGTGTCCCCTGCCCCTGGCCTCTCTTTAATCCTGACCCATAGGTTCTCGATGGGCTCCTCATCCATCCCAAGGTGGAGCTCCATGCAGTCCAGCTGGTCATTGACATAGAGGGTGACGTCCCCTCCTCGCCTGCCCTGCCTGTCCTTCCTAAAGAGCCTGTACCCTTCCATCCCTACACTCCAGTCATAGGAGCTATACCACCACGTCTCTGTAATGCCAATAAGGTCATAGCCTTGCAGGCGCACACACGTCTCCAGCTCCTCTTGTTTATTCCCCATGATCCGTGCGTTCGTGTAGAGGCACTTCAGTTGTGCCCCTGATGAGGCTGACTTATTGGCTGGGGTGGCTGGAATTCTTTGGATGTATCTTCCCAGTGTTACCCTGTTGGTTCCTGTTGCATCTGGAGCCCCTGGCTCGTCTCCTCTAGGCTTCGAGCGTGCTGTAGTGCATCCAGCACATCTCTGAGCAGTAGGCTGAGGGCCCTCACCAGCGCCCCGTCCCTCCGACCTGGGCACATCATCCCACAACATGTCGCTGGCAAGCCTGATGATGTTATCCCCCTCTCTCTTCGAGCCTAGTTTAAAGCTCTGACGATGAGCCCCGCTAGTTCCTGGGCAAAGATCCTCTTTCCCCCTTTGAGAGAGATGAATCCCATCAGGGTTCATCAGGCCCGGTGCCGTGTAGGCCGTCCCATTGTCAAAGAACCCAAAGTTGTGGCGTTGACACCAGCCACGGAGCCACGCATTTATGGACTGTGTCTGCCTGTTCCACCCACCATTTCTGCCCTCAACTGGAAGGAGGGAGTAGAATATTACCTGCAGTCCCGAATCCTTCAGTGACTGTCCCAAGAGCCTGAAGTCCCTTTTGTTCGCTTTCGTGGTACGTGTCTCTGCTTCATCCCCACCCACATGGAGGAGCAGCAGTGGGTAATAGTCAGAGGGGCGTACCAGGCTGGGGAGTTTCCTAGCGATGTCCTTGACATGGGCCCCGGGGAGGCAGCAGACCTCTCTGAGAGGAGGGTCTGCCCTGCATATCGGGCCCTCTGTACCCTTCAGAAGGGAGTCCCCTACAACTATAACTCTCCTTTTCTTCTTTGGGGGGGTGGTCACGACCCGAGGTGTGGGCCTTTTTGGCCTAGGTGCTACCTCTGGTGTAGCTTGACTGTCATCCATATCCTCGCTCGAGTGGCCTTCCACAGCCAGAGCCTCGTACCTGTTGCACAGGGTTACATGGGAAGGCGAGGTGGGTGAGGAGGAGAAGGTTCACCTGTGCGAAAGCATGCGCAGCGTGGACTTGTTTCCATTCACTCCCCTCTTTGAGGCTGCTGCCTTCTGCCTGGCAAGGGGAGGATACAGGGTCCCCTTCACTTTGGCTTTCATCTGTTAGCTGTCCCTGTTTCTGTCTCAGGGAGGGCAGAGCTTGGCTCCACCACTCTATCTCTCTCATGTCATCCATCAAATTCCTGGAATTCGTAGAGGACTGTTTCCTCATTCAAATATTAGATGTGCCAACCAGGACTGAGGCACTGCTGGTCTTCTGTAGTGGTTAAACCCCAGCTGGCAACGAAGCACCATGCAGCCCTCGCTCACTCCCCCCAGGTGGGATGGGGGAGAGAATCAGAAGAGTACAATGAGAAAACTCATGGGTTGAGATAAAGGCAGTTTAATAGGTAAATCAAAAGCGGCATGCACAAGCAAAGCAAAACAAGGAATTCATTCACTACTTCCCATCAGCAGGCAGGTGTGCAGCCATCTCCATCACACGTAGCAGTTACTTGGGAAGACAAACGCCATAACTCTGAACATGTCACCCCCCCTTCCTTCTTCTTCCCCCCAGCTTTATAGGCTGAGCATGACATCATATGGTATGGAATATCCCTTTGGTCAGTTGGAGTCGACTGTCCCAGCTGTGTCCCCTCCCAGCTTCTTGTACACCTCCAGCCCACTCACTGGTGGGGCGGCATGAGAAACAGAAAAGGCCTTGACTCTGTGTAAGCACTGCTCAGCAATAACGAAAACATCTCTATATTATCAACACTGTTTCCAGCACAAACCCAAAACATAGCCCCATACTAGCTACTGTGAAGAAAATTAACTCTGTCCCAGCCAAAACCATCACAACTTGTTGCTCACAAACCAAGAAAACCTGCTTTGTAATATCTTGGTTAGTGATAGCCTTGTCTGCAGTGATCACGATATTGTGGAGTTTGGGATCCCGCTGAGCACACTGAGGGTTAGTACTAAGAAGACAAAGGTTTTAGATTTTAGAAACTTCAGCTCGCTCAGAGCTCAATTGGGAGGGATTCTGTGGGAAGCTTCTGTGGAGGATAAAGGACCTAGCAAGTGCTGGGAGTTTTTCAAGAACCGTCTCCTGGAAGCACAAAACCAGTTCATGCCCTTCAAAGAGAAGGGAATAAGGCAGAGGAAGAGACCCCCCTTGACTTAACTGTGAGCTTGTGAGTCTGCTCAAAACCAAAAGAGAAGTGTACCAGAGATGGAAAAGCGGTCAAATACTCGTTGAGAACTACAAGGGCATTGCCAGGACGTGCAGAGATGCAGTTAGAAAAGCAAAAGCTCAGCTCAAATTGAAATTGGCTAGAGATGTCAAAAACTACAAGAAAGGGTTCTTCAGATATGTAAACAACAAGCAGAAACTGAAGGAAAATATTAAATCATAGAATCATAGAATGGTTTGGGATGGAAGGGACCTTAAAGATCATCTAGTTCCAACCCCCCCTGCCACGGGCAGGGACACCCTCCACTAGACCAGGTTGCCCAAAGCCTCATCCAACCTGGACTTAAACACTTCCAGGGATGGGGCCTGCACAACCTCTCTGGGCAACCTGTTCCAGTGCCTCACCACCCTCACAGTAAAGAAATTCTTCCTAATATCTAATCTAAATCGACCCTCCTTCAGCTTAAACCCATTACCCCTTGTCCTGTCACTACACTCCCTCATAAACAGTCCCTCACCATCTTTCCTGGAGGCCCCCTTCAGGTACTGGAAGGCCGCAATTAGATCTCCCCAGAGCCTTCTCTTCTCCAGGCTGAACAACCCCAACTCTCTCAGCCTGTCCTCATAGGAGAGGTGCTCCAGCCCTCTGATCAGCTTCGTGGCCCTCCTCTGGACTCCCTCCAACAGCTCCATGTCTCTCTTGTACTGGGGCCCCCAGAGCTGGATGCAGTACTCCAGGTGGGGTCTCACCAGAGCGGAGCAGAGGGGCAGGATCACCTCCCTCGACCTGCTGGTCACACCTCTTTTGATGCAGCCCAGGACACGGTTGGCTTTCTGGGCTGCAAGCGCACACTGCCGGCTCATGTTGAGATTCTCATCAATCAACACCCCCAAGTCCTTCTCCTCAGGGCTGCCCTCAATCCATTCCTCACCCAGCCTATAGTTGTGCTTGGGATTGCGCTGACCCACGTGCAGGACCTTGCACTTGGCCTTGTTGAACTTCATGAGGTTCGCACGGGCCCACCTCTCCAGCCTGTCAAGGTCCCTCTGGATGGCATCCCTACCCTCCAGCACGTCGACCACACCACACAGCTTGGTGTCGTCAGCAAACTTGCTGAGGGTGCACTCGATCCCACTGTCCATGTCACCGACAAAGATGTTGAACAGTGCCGGTCCCAGTACTGACCCCTGAGGAACGCCACTCGTCACTGTTCTCCACTTGGACATTGAGCCGTTGACCACAACTCTTTGAGTGCGACCATCCAGCCAATTCCTTACCCACCAAGTGGTCCATCCATTGAATCCATCTCTCTCCAGTTTAGAGACAAGGATGTCATGCGGGACAGTGTCACATGCCTTGCACAAGTCCAGGTAGATGATGTCAGTTGCCCTTCCCTTATCCACCAGTGCTGTAACCCCATCATAGAAGGCCACCAAGTTTGTCGGGCATGATTTGCCCTTAGTGAAGCCGTGTTGGCTGTCACCAATCACCTCCTTGTTTTCCATGTGCCTGAGCATAGTCTCCAGGAGGGTCTGCTCCATGATCTTGCCAGGCACGGAGGTGAGACTGACCGGCCTGTAGTTCCCTGGGTCTTCTTTTTTTCCCTTCTTAAAAATGGGGGTCATGTTCCCCCTCTTCCAGTCAGCGGGAACTTCGCCAGACTGCCAGGACTTCTCAAAGATGATGGCGAGTGGCCTGGCCACTTCATCCGCCATTTCCCTCAAGACCCACGGATGCAACTCATCAGGTCCCATGGACTTGTGCACTTTCAGGCCCACTGTTAAACAGGAGAGGTGAATTAGTCTCAACAATGCTGAAAAGGCAGAGCTTCTCAACACTTTCTTCACCTCTGTCTTTACCAGCACTGTTGGGCCCCAGGCCTTGGGGTTGATGCAAACATGGACCAGTTTTTCAAACAGTCAGTGAAGAGTTGGTATGTGAACTCTCTTGACCCCCACAAATCGATGGGCCCTGACAATATCCACCTGAGGGTGTTAAGAGAGATAGCTGAAGTCATTGCAAGGATGCTTTCCATAATCTTTGAGACATTATGGAGATTGGGGGATGTCCCAGAAGACTGGAAGAAGGCTAATGTCACCCCCATCTACAAGAAGGGCTTAAAGGAGGATTCAGGAAATTATAGGTCCATCAGTCTTACTTCAGTCCCTGGAAAAGTTATGGAACGAATCCTCCTGGGGGCTATCACAAGTCAAACGAAGTATGTGATTGGGAAAGTCCAGCATGGATTCACCAAGGGAAAATCATGCTTGACAAACTTGATCACCTTCTACAACAAAGTAACCTGCTCGGTTGATGTGACATTGTCTACCTGTATTTCTCCAAGGCTTTGGATACGATTTCCCACAGTCTCCTCATAGAGGAGATGAAAAATGTTAGCTCAAGAGCCAAGAAGAAATTGTGGGTACTTTAGATGTTGCTGAACTGTTCACTGTGTTAGCTGGCTTGACTGAGTCATCACTGTGGGCATGTTTCTGAAGACTATAAATTTTTTCATCTTTATTTAAAATGCTCAGTCTAGTAACCACACTATTCAACTGTGAGAGAAGAAGAAAAGATAATGACTGTACAATAGCATTTACAAAATCCATGAACGTGCAGGCAACTAAACCTCTCCAAACCAGTGTCTAAGTAGGTATAAATAAGGAGCTGTGCTGGTTTTGGCTGGGAGTGTGACTTCCATTTCCTTTGTTCCCATGGCTGGAAAGGAGATCAGAAACAAACAAAAAAATTAATAGACATTCTCACAGTGAGAACAAATTAATAGCAATATCTGATCATGTTAGTAAAGGAATAAACAATCATCATTCTATATATTTTGTTCTCTCAGACGTAGATCTCCAGGTAGATTTCATCATTGCCTACATTGTTATTCATTTTTCCATTTGAATTGGAATCATTGTTTTGTGGCTTCTGCTCTGGCTCATACCATCAGACATCTGGTGCCCATGACATTTTAATTTATATTCCAGGACCAACAAAACATATATGCTAAACAAAAGTCAGACAAGCTAAAACCAAGAGAATAGAAATGAGATTTTCTGGGACAAAAGCCCCAAAAGAAATATGCAGAATGAAGAGAAACGTCATTAGATTATTTCAGTACCAAAAATGCTTCTCATTAATTTTACCATAGAGGAAAAAATCACCATCTGACAATTGGGAAAGTCACATTTTCTTCCTACATATTCTGATTTTAAATCTCTGTTGCTCCTAAATAGATGATCATACTATTGTCCTTGTTTACTAAATTAGTTGAAAGACCTTGAACTTTACAAACCAATCACTGTTCTGAATGAAATGTTGCCTTTGCTAGTCCTCATGTGTATTTATTTGCATGTTTAATTAGTTGTATTTGAGGGAGAAGGTGAAGAATTTCCCCATTAAGAGCAAGGAAGGTAGTGTTTCTCTGGCAAATAGAGCTTAAATAAATAGACCCTGCACAGCTTTTAATTCCAGTACGCTGGTCAACTTAGCTGTCAACTCTGAAGCCTTCTTTTAAATAAATCTTTGAGCTTTCATTATTCATTATTGTCCAGGAATCCTGCCAAATTTGAGGGCTAAAACTTCCATTGTATACTAGTTTTCTAGTGTCTATGCAACTAGTTAAAGTTGAGTTTACTTTTAAGAGGTTTGGAAACGAAATAACTTAGTTTTAAAAAATGTCACTGTGCTGAAAGGTTCCTTGGGGTTTTAAGTTCTCTAATTTATGTAAATTCTAGAAGTTTTTCAGGATCTAAGAGGACTGTTATAACCAATTAATGCTATTATTTTGTTTTGAAAGCTGTGAGGCAATTCAGTAGTTCAAACTGAAAGTCATCAGGTTATCAGTACATTAGTTTTGCAAAGGTAATAATTTTACTGCTTTTTCCTAGGTGTGACTGCCCTTTACACATGCCAGCTTATTTAATATTATTGGAGGTCTAGGGATGCAAGTGAGGGAAGATAATATTCAGAAAGAGACAAAATTAAAATTGAGGGAAAATGACATGCTTTTGTTCTCAAAGAGATCATTAATTTGTCCATTGGGGTTGGCTTTTTTTTCATTCATTATGTCCCTTCTTATGTTGCAATTCTTGCTTTTCATTTGTTCTTGTATATATCTTTCATAGAATCATAGAATACCAGGTTGGAAGGGACCTCAAGGATCATCTGGTCCAACCTTTCTTGGCAAAAGCTCCATCTAGACAAATGCACCATCTAGACAAGATGGACCAGCACCCTGTCAAGTTGAATCTTAAAAGTGTCCAATGTTGGGGAATCCACCACGTCCCTGGGGAGATTATTCCAATGGCTGATTGTTCTCATTGTGAAAAATTTTCCTCTTGTGTCCAATCGGAATCTCCCCAGGAGTAACTTGCACCCATTACCCCTTGGCTTTCTTTGCCGCAGCAGCACGCTGTTCACTCATATTGAGCTTGTTGCCCACCAGGACCCCCAGGTCCCTTTCCACAGAGCTGCTCCCCAGCTGGGTAGATCCCAGCCTGTGCTGCACTCCTGGATTATGTTTTCCCAGGTGCAAGACCTTACATTTGTCTTTGTTGAACTTCATAAGGTTCTTGTTAGCTCACTCTTCCAGTCTATACAGGTCTTCCTGCAGGGTGGCTCTCCATTCTGAAGTGTCTATTTCCCCACTCAGTGGGGAAGTGAGGGAAGTGGGGAAGTATCTATTTCCCCCCTCTCTGGGAGATCTCACTTGTAACAGATTGCCAGTTAGAAAAAGCTATTTACCACCACCCTCTGGGTGTGGCCAGTTAATTTCCTGGATCCTCCTTTAAGCCCTTATTTTATTTTCATTTCCTTTGGTCAAAGGCCCTAATATTTTCTTTTTCTTTCTAAGCATCTGTAATTTATTCCCAAAAGCCAGTCCACCACAAAAGTAGCATCTGAGAAACAGCTCAGAGATCACAAAGTTTCAGCATCATGCTACAAATATAACCCCACTGTAATGCTCACTTAGCCCCATCCTTCTTCTTCCCTCTGTGCCACAATAGGCAATAGTGAGTATGTGGGTGAAAGGAATCACTTGAAGTTGACAGTTTGCTACAGTTCCTTAGAGTTGCACAGAATTCTGAGTCACTGTATCAGGACTACATTTCTCTTAGCAACAGAATTTCCCTCAGCAAATTGGAGCCTCTTCCCTGTCCTGCATAGGAATGTAGAGAGAAAAAAAAGGGGAAAAAAAAAAGAAAAAAGAAAATCTAATACCTGTAAGTGGCTCAGACTAGAAGAAAGTAACATAAAGAAGCAGATATCTGAAAATCACATTTGCCCTTCTTTTCTCTTACTAAGATATCTTATCTTTCTTAAATTAGAAAGAATACTCTCTGTACTTCAGGTTATAGTCATAGGGAGGCTAAAGGTATTTATATGACACTGTGGGCATCTAGGTCCAAAATATGTTCCTTAAAATTCACCATCTAAACCTGGAGGCCTGTGAGCTTTCTCATTATAGTTGTCAGGACTCTAAATTTCTGCTACTGGGCAAGTACAGAGCCACCTACGGACTGGGCATGCTCAGTTTATCTCATGCTAAGCTCAAACAAGAGTCACATAGTAGGAATTCTCCACATATCTATCTCTGGGGTCCAAAGCCCACAGTATTCCTTAGAAAATGACAAACTGTCCCACAAAGCACAGTCAAAAAGGAACAATACCCTGCTTCTCATCCTTTACTGCCAAACAGAGCACTCATTCAGAAGCTAGAAGAGCTATCTTGAAATTTCTTCTATCTAGATATAAACCCTTGTCTTAGAAATGTAGCCTAAACATAGGTCTGTACATTAGCCTTATGATACTCTTAACATGTTAGCACAATGTCTTAATGAATACCATGTCTACACACCTGACATTCCCCAAGCATTGTGTAGGGAGAGAGGGCATCTAACTTGGGGGTTGAATTCCAGGGCATAAGAAAGCATTTTAAAATTAGGTTAAAGTTTTCAGTGGTGCAGCACCAGTACAAAAGCAGCATATGCTAGCAGAAGACTGTGAAGGTGCCCTAAGTATACTTGAAAGTCTCATCATAAGATCTATGTGCCAAGACAGAATGATGAAGCCTGAAATTCCCCTGCTTGTAACTGTTAACTGCTTCACCTCCAAAGTTCTCATTGCCTCAGCTTCTTAAATATAAATTAGAGATCAGGAAAGAAAGAGAAAATGGATGGGGCTTTAAAGTGAGATTTTGTTGACTTTATTTGATAAGAAAAGTTTGTGGAAAAATGGGGTTGGAACAAAGCACATGCAACTCTTTATGGAGTAAATCTGACATAAATCAGTACTTGATCTCACGTAGCTTGGTACCAAATGTTAGAAGTTATGATTGCCTCATAAATCAGCAAAATTCACTGTGTGGTTTCCTCAGGATTATAGCACTTCATTCCCACATTTCACCTATTGACCTCTTCTTTCATTCTTGTCAGTGACATTTCATTATATAGTGCACACATGATTTGGAACTAGAAAAACCAATTCTAAGAACTCATGTCCCCTTTTCACACTGGGTGTCCTGGTTTTGGCTAGGATAGAGTTAATTTTCACCAGGAGCCAGGACAGGTGAGCCAAGCTGGCCAGGGGGCTATTCCATACCATGTGATGTCATGCTCACCATAAAAGGGGGCTAGTCAGGGAGGGGTGGGTTTGGCTCCAGGATGGGCTGAGCCTCCAGTTGGTTGGTTGTTGGGTTGGTCCTGGAATCTGTAAATTGGTTTCTGTTATCACTCATCGTGAATATCTGTTATCACCCATTGTGAATATCTGTTATCACCACTGTTGTTGATTGTTTCCCTCTCCTTTGCTGTCCCAGTAAACTGTTCTTATCCCAACCCACAAAGCTTTGCCTTTGTTTTCCCGTTCTCCTCCCAATCCCGCCGGGGGAGGGGTGGGTGAGCGAGCCACGGCATGGTGCTCAGCTGGGGCTGGGGCTAAACCACGTCACTGGGGATGAAATGATTTCTTTTTAAAGACCCAGCGTGGGTCTCTCCCACCGGGTGCAGACCTTCAGGAGCAAACTGCTCCAGCGTGGGGTCCCTCACGGGGTCACAAGTCCTGCCAGCAAACCTGCTCTGGCCTGGGGTCCTCTCTCCACGGGTCCACAGGTCCTGCCAGGAGCTTGCTCCAGCAAGGGCTTCCCACGGGGCCACAGCCTCCTTTGGGTGTCTCCACCTGCTCTGGTGTGGGGTCCTCCACAGGCTGCAGGAGGATATCTGCTCCACCATTAATCTCCATGGGCTGCAGGGGGACAGCCTGCTTCACCATGGTCTTCTCCAGGGGCTGCAGGGGGATCTCTGCTCTGGCGCCTGGAGCACCTCCTACCCCTCCTTCTGCACTTACCTTGGTGGCTGCAGAGTTTCTTACATCTTCTCACTCCTCTCTCTGGCTGTAAAAGCTCTCTCTCTGTTTTTTTCCCTTCTTAAATATGTTATCACAGAGGCGCTGATTGGCTTGGCCTTGGCCAGCGGCGGGTCCGTCTTGGAGCTGGCTGGCATTGGCTCTATCAGGCACAGGGGAAGCTTCTAGCAGCTTCTCACAGAAGCCACCCCTGTAGCCCCCCCCGCTACCAAACCCTTGCCACACAAACCCAACACAAGGAGGATGGATGAAATATAAATATGGGGAGGCCTGGCAGATTCATTACATCACACTCCCACAAACAAGGCAAATACTATGTACTTACAATGGTGGAAGCAACCACTGGATGGCTGGAAACATATCCCGTGCCCCATGCCACCACCCAGAACACTATTCTGGGTCTTGAAAAGCAAGTCCTGTGGCGACATGGCACCCCAGAGAGAATTGAGTCAGACAACAAGACTCATTTTCAGAACAACCTCATAGACACCTGGGCCAAAGCACATGGCATTGAGTGGGTTGTATCACACCCCCTACCATGCACCAGCCTCTGGGAAAATTGAAAGGTACAATGGACTGCTAAAGACTACACTGAGACAATGGGTGGTGGGACCTTCAGACATTGGGACACACATTTAGCAAAGGCCACCTGGTTAGTTAACTCTAGGGGTTCTACCAGTTCAAGCTGGCCCTGCCCAAGCAAAACTTCCACGCCCAGTAGAAGGGGATAAAGTTCCTGTAGTGTGCATGAAGAATATGTTGGGGAAGGCAGTCTGAGTTACTCCTGCTTTGGGCAAAGGCAAACCCATCCATGGGATTGCTTTTGCTCAGGGACCAGGGTGCACTTGGTGGGTGATGCGGAAGGATGGGGAAGTCCAATGTGCATGTCAAGGGGATTTGATTTTAATGAAGGATGAACTTTGATGAAACTTTGTTGAGCAAAATGTTGCAATGATGGAACTAGAACTGATGTCAGCAACCACCATCCAGCAACTTCCTTGAAATCAACATCTTCGACACACAGACTGCAAGCATGGACCACACCAGATACACCAGCCATGAGCTCCCGATGCAGCATGCAACAATCCAGCAGCACACACCGTCACTCCTGCCCTGAGAGAGTGTTATGACAGATGGAGACCAAAGTCATGGACTAAAGGAACTCAACATACATTTTAGATGGCCTATAGACTAAGGGAATGATATCTGTGTATGCATATATATCTCTCTCTCTCAAAGATGGGAAAAGTGGTAGTGATTAATTGGAAGTGTAAGATCTGGGCATGATGTAGATGGTATAGAATAAGGGAGGGATAATGCCCTGGTTTTGGCTAGGACAGAGTTAATTTTCACAAGAAGCCAGGATAGATGACCCGAGTCGGCCAAAGGGATATTCCATACCATGTGATGTCATGCTCACCATAAAAGGGGGCTAGTTGGGGAGAAATGGCTCAACGAGGCTCCAGGACGGTCTGAGTGTGGACTGAGCGACCGGTAGGTCGTAGGGTTGGTAAATTGCTTTGTGTTATCACCCGTTGTGTATATTCTAAGTACTGTTGTTGCTATTTCCCTCTCCCTTTGCTGTCCCAGTAAACTGTCCTTATCCCAACCCATGGGGTTTGCCTTTATCTTCCCATTCTCCTCCCCATCCCACTGGGGGACGGGTGAGCGAGCGGCCGCATGGTGCTCAGCTGTCAGCTGGGGCTAAACCAGGACACTACCTGTCATATCTCCTTCCACTTCTCTTCAGGCTTTGGTCACCATTCCCCAACAAACCTAGATTAAGGTCTGTGAGAATTGCACATAAGAGTTTAAAAATGCTGGTGTCCGCTTATCTCTTATACAAACATTGTAGACAGAGATCCGCAAGGTTGGCATGAGAAGCAGCCGAAGGAGGGAGTCTTACAGCAGCAAGATGGCCCTGTTTTGGCTAGAGAATGCGAAATAAAGAGATAGACAGCTTCTACACAGAATCTTGAAGGCCACAGTGCCCGGAGTGAGATCTTTTGCTTCATTATCTGCAAAATTAATATTAAAGTTGACACCCCTGAGCATGATAATGAGCTTAAAGAAATACATGCTAAACACATATGACTATAGTACTCGACTCTCCACCCAAATCATGCTAAACGTCACCCCTGGGAGGGAACAGCTAAGGTTAGGGTATAAAGAATATTGAGGAAGTTAACCCCATATGGGGAGAGAAGAAATTGAAGACCCTGAAGAGGCAGTTGATGGGCTGTGCTCCTTCTCCTCCACCCAAGACAGGGACACTTTCTTGGTAAGCACTGTGGTTTCACCTTTTTGGTGAGAATACCCAGGATAGCATTTTGCTAGCATTATAATTATGATCATAGTCATATATTAGTGCTATTGCAATAAGTGCATTTATCAATGGCAACTCTGAACTCTTTATATCTGTCGCTTTAAGAAACTTTCTATTAGTTTCAACTTTGCAAAACTGTCTCAGTGAAAGTCCTTTGGGGGCTCTGACAGGCAAACGTTGACTCTGATAAGTGGCTACACACATAACCCTTTAGACATAAACCGTTGACCAAGTCTGGGACTACGACTGGGCCTAGCCACACCTAAGCTCCTCTCTGAGAAGGAGTTTAGAAAGCAAGGGGTCCTTTCTGAACCTCGTGATTCAATGAGAGGGCCTCCCTCAGCCTCACATCAGACTCATACCCTTTTATGCGACAAGCTGGAACAGAGAGCAGAAAACCTGTACTGTGTATGTCATGGTTTTGCCCCAGCCAGCAGAAAAGCACCACGTAGCCTCTCGCTCACTCCTCCCCACACAAGGGGATGGGGAGGAGAATGGGGAAAAAAAACCCAACCTCATGGATTGAGATAAAGATAGTTTAATAGGATAACAAAGGAAGATAATAGTAATAAACATTAATAATAATAATAATACAAGTCATGCACAAATACAACTGCTCACCACATGTGAAAGGAAAATAAATCAATCCGATGCCCAGTCTGTGTCCAAGAAGTGAATCTGCCTCCCAGCTAGCCTCCCCAATTATATATATAGGGAGCATGATGTTGTATGGTAGGGAATATACCTTTGGCCAGTCTGGGTCAGCTGTCCTGGCTGTGCTCTCCCAGCTTCTTATGCACCTAGCAGAGCATGAGAAGCTGAAAAGTCCTTGACTTAATGTAGACACTACAACTACCTAGCAACAACTAGAAATATCAGTGTGTTATCAATATTATTCTCATACTAAATCCAAAACACAGCACTATACCAGTAGACTGGGGGTGGGCAAAATCTTGGGAGGGGACACAGCCAGGACAGCTGACCCAAACCGACCAAAGGGATATTCCATACCATATGACATCTGCTCAGCAATAAAAACCTGAGAGAAAGGAGGAGGAAGTGGTGGCATTCGTTATTTACGATGTTTGTCTTCCGGAGCAACTGCTACACGTACTGAGGCCTTACTTCCCGGGAAGTGGCCGGACATAGCCTGCTGATATAATATATGAATAAATCTTTTGGTTTTGCTTTGCTTCCTCGCACACCGTTTTGCTTTTGCTGTATTAAACTGCCTTTATCTTGACCCACAAGTTTGGGGTTGGGGTTTTTTTCCATCTTATTTTTCTCCCCTCCCTGTCCTGCTGAAGAGGGGAGTGATAGAGCGGCTTGGTGAAGACCTGGCATCCAGCCAAGGTTAAACCACCACACCACCCTGTAGCCCTCCCCACTACTAAAAACTTGCCATGCAAACCCAATACAATGAACCTTAATGATGTTGATGATGATGATGTCGATGATGATGATGTCTGGTTCAGGTTGCTCACTGCTCAGTGAATGCTGGACGAAGTCCTTCTCACTGCTTAGAAGTCTAAATTTACTACTGCCAGATACCCTACCTACCTTTTTCCTAACCAGATTTGAGTTTCACTGTTACTGAAATTGACCTTGGAAAACCACATCTTTGAGCAGTTTCTTTCTCCCTTGAAAATTCCTCTGCCCCCAGCATGTGTCTTGAGTTTGTCTGGTTAGTTTTGTTAAGGACTAGATCCAACTAGTCTTGTTTGATACGTGTCTTTTGACTTCACATTTGAAAGATGGGACTGCATGAATGCAGACTGACAGGATCAAATTCCTGTTATGTAAATTCTCAAAGCTTCTGAAGCCAGTAACACTATGAGTAAGGTTTCAGTAATGTCAATAGAGAGTTCACAGTCTGACCCAATGTATGCTAAACATTTCACAGGCAAATAAAAACAAAATGTTCTTGATGAAGCGTTTAAAACCTCACTTCTACAATGTGACTAGCTACAGTATAGAAAGAGTGGAAAAGGGTCAGAAAGCAAGAAGCAGAGCAGAAAAAGCACATCCGTTGTTCCACTATCCATTAAAAAAGCTGCATCTAAATATTAATCCAGCCCCAAATAAATAAAGTGATAAAATAGGAGGGAAAACACCAGACAGGGTTGAGCATTGGTAGTCTCAGTTCTGCCTAGTTCCATGTCAGAAGGAAAGAAATGGGTCTCCCAGGGCAAACCAGTAAATATGCTGAAGGGCAGGTCCTTGAGGAACAAAGTTCTGAGAGACCTGGACAGATTGGAGGAATATGCCAAGAGGAACTGCATGAAATTCAACAAGAATGAATGCAAATTCCTCCACCTGGGAAGGAGGAACCCCTTGTAACCTTACAGACAAGGGTCTGACTGGCCAGGGAGTAGCTCTGCGGAAAAGGTAGCTAAGATGGCCAACAGCATCCTGGGCTGTATCAAGAGGAGCACAGCCACTAAATCAAGGGAAGTGATTATCCCTCTACTTAGTACTTATTGGACTGCATGTAGAAAACTGTGCCCACTGTTGGGCCCTCCATTACATGAAAGATGGGTAAACTGGAGCAAGGTCAGCAGAGGGTCACCAAGATGGTCTGGGGGCTTGACTTGTGAGGAGAGGAAGAAGAAACTGGGCTTGTTCATCATGAGGAGAAGGCTTCAGGCAGAGCTAAGAGTAGTCTTGCAACATCTACAAGAGGTCAGGCCAGTCACAGTAGTGCATGCTGGGAGATGAGAGACAGCAGATGCTAAAACAAGAGAGGTTCAGACTGGACAGAAGGAAAAAAAAACCACTATGAGGATGATATCTGGCATCGAAGTTAAGAGTTTGAGATATCCCAAGGGGAAAGGAAATTAGGAATCAAAAGAAAAGCAGAAATCATTCAGGAAGTTTCTAAATTTTTTGTTAATTAAATGGGATTTGCATACCCCATGGAGACCACAGTCTAGTGGAAAGGTAGAGAGAATGAACCAAAGAGTCAAACAGCAAATTAGGAAATTATGTCAAGAAACACAAGATGAAATGGACCAAGGTTTTGCCATTGGCACTACTTAGAATTAGAATAACTCCTAGAACAAAAAAGAAAGTTAGTCCATTTGAAATATTATATGGAAAGCCTTATGTTGCAAATTTGACAGGAAAAGGTAGTCAGATGCACCTGAAAGGAGAGCAAATTTTGAGTGATTATGTAATATCTTTGGGCAAGGTCATTAACTCTCTCCACAGATACATCCAGGTTAAAGCTCCTGTGCCTTTGGATTCACCAGTACATACCTTCAGGCCCGGAGACTCAGTATACCTCTGGACGTGGAAAGACGAACCACTTGCAGAAAGGTGGAAAGGACCCTACCAGGTGCTGCTAACCACAAATACTGCAGTGAAGCTTAAGGGTGTTGAATCGTGGATCCACTATGCTAGGATAAAGAAGACACCTTCTCATCTGTGGACATCCATACAAAAGGGACCTTTGAAATTGAGACTGAGTCACATTTGATGAATTATGCTGAATCATTTATTCAATTAGATTAAATCCAAGGAGAAATATTTTTGTATAGTTTTATAGTTTTGCTAGGAATAGTATCTATTGTATTGTTGGTATAACAAATTTAATTTTTTAATCAATAATGAAAGGGTTAGTCATTATGGGTGTTTTTATGTCTTGGATAGGAAACGATGATTCTCAAATTCTATTACCAAAATGGGATTGGAATAGAAACATTTGGGAGCTATTAGCCAAAGAAGTAACCAACATGTCTTCCTTCTCTTTGGATGCAGGGAATTCAGTAGGAGAAATGTATAGTTCCTGTTTAATAGGAGTTCCAACCCGTTTGGAGTTATTAAAGAACTATACAATGTTTAAGAGCTTTGATGCAAATCTGACTTACCACCAATTGCATAGTATGGGAAGGACAACTAGAATCAAGGAAAAAGGAATGCTGAAAGTTAAAATACAAGGAACTCTTCCAGCTAGATATTGTGTTACCTTTGTAAATTGTACCTCAAGATGCAAAAACTTAGCACAACTCCAACTCCCTTTGACCTGTAATACAACACAGGTTGTGAGTTATGCTTGGGCCCATACCAAATTACCTTTAGGGTGGTTTTTACTTTGTGGACAAATTGCTTATACCTATGTGCCAGCTAATATAACTGGAGGTCCTTGCTCTGTGGGAAGATTAGCTCCTTTACTATTAAATAAGGAAGATTTAAAGCATGAAAACAGATCAAAAAGAACTGTCCATCAGTTGCCCGAAGACTGTGATTCCCAAGTCACCATATACAGTGACGGTGAGATGACAGCCACTGCAATATTGACCCCAGGAGGAAGAGTAGCCACGAACTACCACACATTAAAGAGAATGGCCTGTGCCTTGGTAAAGGATATAAACTATACTTCACAAGCTTTGGGAACTGAAATGGTTCAAATCAGAGAAGCTACCTTAGAAAATCGAGCGGCTACAGATTATTTATTACTGAGGCACAATCATGGATGTGAAGAATTTAAGAGGATGTGTTGTTTCAATCTTTCTGACAATTGGCTGCTGATAGAAAAGAAAATCCAAGAGTTGAAAGAGTAGGCTTCTAAATTTGCAGAACAAGAAGGATTGGACCTCTCTTGGTTGACCTCATGGCTTCCCAGTTTAAGTTCGTTGAAACAATTATTTGTATTCATTTTGTTGTTTGAAATTGTGATTATCATTACTTGTTGCCTTATCCAGTGCATACCCCTCTGTAGGCCAGGGAAGTATAATGGATTAAAGTGAGACTTAAAAATACTTTAAGCTATATAAGTCTCAAAGGGGGGAACTGATATCCGGCATCGAAGTTAAGAGTTAATCATGACTCTTGATTAATCATGATTCTTGATTATGTATGATTGGTGACAGCCAACATGGCTTCACTAAGCACAAATCGTGCCTAACAAATTTGGTGGCCTTATATGATGGGGTTATGATATCTGGCATCGAAGTTAAGAGCTAATCATAATTCTGTAGCTAAGAAGTTACAGGTAGTTCTTCATAGTTCCATAGTTAAGGATGTCACAGATAGTTTTGCAAATAGTTGCTAGGTACTACTAAGGATGGCTATTGTACAATTCTACCATTATGTTAGTTAATAGTCACCCAAACAATGTATCAATTAAGACGTGATTGTCAAGAGGTAGAAGAAATGGTTAGTCTGATCAACAGATCCTGAAGAACCATTTGGAAGTGCCAGAAATATTGAGAAACTAGGGGAAAGGTAATTTAGGCCAGGGTCTCCATGACCACCGACCCATGAGCCCCCTACCCAAATTATACCACCTACCCAAAAGATAAAGGTGGAGAAAAGAACTGAGCATGCATTCTAGTTTGCATACTAGGCGAAGAAATATGAACCAGTCATTGTAACTGGGAGTGTACTAATTTGTAACATTTGTGTATAAATATGACAAGAGAACCAGCGTTAGGGGTGCTTGATTTGTGGAAATCCACTGAGCACCCAGGCCTGAATGAAAAGCAATACCTCTCCTGTGTGTGTGAGAATTGACTTATTGCACACCGGGCAATGAATCCGCTTTTCGGACAATAGATACAGCATTGGCGGACAAGGAAAGAGCGACAGACGTCATCTACCTGCACTTGTGCAAAGCATCTGACACTGTCCCGCATGACATTCTGGTCTCTAAATTGGAGAGACATGGATTCGATGGATGGACCACTCGGTGGATAAGGAATTGGCTGGATGGTCGCACTCAAAGAGTTGTGGTCAACAGCTCAATGTCCAAGTGGAGAACAGTGACGAGTGGCATTCCTCAGGGGTTGGTATTGAGACTGGTACTGTTCAACATCTTTGTTGGCGACATGGACAGTGGGATCGAGTGCACCCTCAGCAAGTTTGCCAACAAAACCAAGCTGTGTGGTGTGGGCGACATGCTGGAGGGAAGGGATGCCATCCAGAGGGACCTTGACAGGCTGGAGAGGTGGGCCCGTGCGAACTGCATGAAGTTCAACAAGGCCAAGTGCAAGGTCCTGCACGTGGGTCAGCGCAATCCCAAGCACAACTACAGGCTGGGCGAGGAATGGATTGAGAGCAGCCCTGAGGAGAAGGACTTGGGGATATTGATTGATGAGAAGCTCAACATGAGCCGTCAGTGTGTGCTTGCAGCCCAGAAAGCCAACCGTGTCCTGGGCTGCATCAAAAGAGGTGTGACCAGCAGGTCGAGGGAGGTGATCCTGCCCCTCTACTCCGCTCTGGTGAGACCCCACCTGGAGTACTGCATCCAGCTCTGGGGCTCCCAACATAAGAAGGACATGGAGCTGTTGGAGTGAGTCCAGAGGAGGGCCACGAAGCTGATCAGAGGGCTGGAGCACCTCTCCTATGAGGATAGGCTGAGAGAGTTGGGGTTGTTCAGCCTGGAGAAGAGACGGCTCCAGGGAGATCTAATTGCAGCCTTCCAGTATCTGAAGGGGGCCTGCAGGAAAGATGGTGAGGGACTGTTTATCAGGGAGTGTAATGGGCTTAAGCTGAAGGAGGGTCGATTTAGATTAGGTGTTAAAAAGAAATTCTTTACTGTGAGAGTGGTGAGGCACTGGAACAGGTTGCCCAGAGAGGTTGTGGAGGCCCCCTCCCTGGAAGTGTTTAAGGCCAGGTTGGATGAGGCTTTGGGCAACGTGGTCTAGTGGAGGGTGTCCCTGCCTGTGGCAGGGGGGTTGGAACTAGATGATCTTTGAGGTCCCTTCCAACCCAAACCATTCTATGATTCTATGATTCTATAATTCTATACATTCCCTTTTAAAAAGTCCCTCTCCAGCTTTCCTGTGAAAGTGAGCTTGCTGTGTGCCCTCCTCGCTGCCCTGAGGATCTTGAACTCCACCATTTCGTGGTCACTGCAGCCAAGGCTGCCCTTGAGCTTCACATCCCCTACCAGCCCCTCCTTGTTGGTGAGAACAAGGTCCAGCATGGCACCTCTCCTTGTTTGCTCTTCTATCACTTGGAGGAGGAAGCTATCGTCAATGCATTCCAGGTACGTCCTGGATTGCTTATGCCCTGCTGTGTTGTCCCTCCAGCAGATGTCAGGGTGGTTGAACTCCCCCATAAGGACCAGGGCTTGTGAACGTGAGGCTGCTACTTGTGTCTGTAGAGGCCCTCATCCACTCAGTCTTGCTGGTCAGGTGGCCTGTAGGAGACCCCCATTATAATGTCCCCTGTTCCTGCCCTGCCTTTAATCCCGACCCATAAGCTCTCGGTCAGCTCCTCATCCATCCCCAGGCAGAGCTCCATGTACTCCAGCTGGTCACTGACATAGAAGGCAATACCCCCTCCTTCTCTCCCCTGCCTGTCATTCCTAAAGAGCCTGTATACTTCCATTCTAATACTCTAGTCATAGGAGGCATCCCGTCACATCTCCATGATGCCAATAAGATCATAGCCCTGCAGGCGTGAGCACATCTCCAGCTCCTCTTGTTTATTCCCCATGCTACATGCATTTGCATAGAGGCATTTAAGTTAGGCCCCCAATGAAGCTGACTTACTGGCTGGAGTGGCTGGAATTCCTTTGATGTATTTTCCCAGTGTTTCCCTGTTGGCTCCTATTACCTCAGAAGCCCCTGGCTCATCTCCGTAAGACTTCAAGTGTGCTGCAGTGTGTCCAGCATGTCTCTGAGCAACAGGCTGAAGGCCCTCACTAGCACCCCATCCCTCCAACCTTGGCATGTCATCCCACAGCTTGTTGCAGGCAAGCCTGATATTATCCCGCTCCCCCTTCAAGACTAGTTTAAAGCTCTGTCAATGAGCCCTGCAAACTCCTGGGCAAAGACCTTCTTTCCCCTTTGAGAAAGGTGAATCCCATCTGACGCCAGCAAGTCTGGTGCTGTGTAGGCCGTCCCATTATTGAAAAACCCAAAATTGTGGCCGTGATACCAACCATGGAGTCATGTATTAATAGACTGGGTCCGTCTGTTTCTACCAATGTTGCTGCCCACAACAGGAAGGAGAGTGGAAAAAATAACCTGTGCACCAAATTCCCTCAGCAACCATCCCAAGGCCCTGAAGACTCTTTTGATCACTCATGGACTACTCATTGCAGCTTCATCACCACCAACATTAATTCTATCCCAGCTGAAAACCAGGACATTATCCACCCCATATTCTATACCACCTACATAATGCATAGATCCTACACTTTGCAATTAATCACCACCACTCCTTCTGTCTTTGAGATATATATACACACTGTGTTGGTTTTGCGTGGCAAGGTTTTGGTAGCGGGGGGGCTACAGGGGTGGCTTCTGTGAGAAGCTGCTAGAAGCTTCCCCTGTGTCTGATAGAGCCAATGCCAGCCGGCTCCAAGACGGACCCGCTGCTGGCCAAGGCCAAGCCAATCAGCGCCTCTGTGATAACATATTTAAGAAAGAGAAAAACAGTTAGAGAGCGCTTTTGCAGCCAGAGAGAGGAGTGAGAAGATGTAAGAAACTCTGCAGCCACCAAGGTCAGTGAAGAAGGAGGGGGAGGAGGGGCTCCAGGCGCCAGAGCAGAGATCCCCCTGCAGCCCGTGGTGAAGACCATGGTGAAGCAGGCTGTCCCCCTTGCAGCCCATGGAGGAAGGATGAGGGGGTGTAGAGATTCCACCTGCAGCCCGTGGAGGACCCCACACCGGAGCAGGTGGAGATGCCTGAAGGAGGCTGTGACCCCGTGGGAAGCCCTCGCTGGAGCAAGCTCCTGGCAGGACCTGTGGATCCGTGGAGAGAGGAGCCCACGCCAGAGCAGGTTTGCTGACAGGACTTGTGACCCCGTGGGGGACCCACGCTGGAGCAGTTTGCCCTCAGCCAGGGTCAACCCACCACACACACACACACACACAGAGAGATATCATTCCCTTAGTCTCTTCCTCTAAATGTCCGCTGAGTTCATTTAATACATGACTTCAGCTCAACAGTCTTTCAGGGCAGGAGAGATGGTGTGCGGTGTTGGATTGTTGCATGCTGCATCCGGAGCTCATGGCTGGTGCATCCGGCACGATCCATGCTTGTGGTCTGCGGGTAGAAGATGTCGATTTCAAGAAAGTTGCTTGGCGCTGGTTGGTGTAGCCAGTTCTAGTTCCATCGTTGCTGCACTTTGCTCGATTTCGTCAAAGCTCATCCTTCATTGATTTCAGTATTACTGTAATACGATTGATATAGCCTATATACTACAACTGTAGTAGTGATGACATACAATGGCAGGGTTATTGAGCAATTAATATCATACCATTTAAATCACTGACTATTCTCACCCAAAATCAAATCCCCTTGAGGTACACATCAGACTTCCCCATCCTCCCGCATCACCCACTAAGTGCACCCAGGTCCTTGAGCAAAAGCAGTCCTGCAGATGGGTTTGCCTTTGCCTGAAGCAAGGCTAACACAGACTGTCTTCCCCAGCATATTCTTTATGAGAACTAGGAGGACTTAATTCCCTTCTACAGTACGTAAAAGTTTTGACTGGGCAGGGACAGAACCCCTAGTGTTGACTAACCATGTGGCATTTGCTAAATGTGTATAGCAATGTTTGAAGGTCCCACCATCCATTGCTCTCTGGGTAGTCTTTAGCAGTCCATTGTATCATTCAATTTTCCCAGAGGCTGGTGCATGGTAGGGGATGTGATACACCCACTCAATGCCATGCTCTTTGGCCCAGGTGTCTATGAGGTCGTTCCGAAAATGAGTCCCGTTGTCTGACTCAATTCTCTCTGGGGTGCCATGTCGCCACAAGACTTGCTTTTCAAGGCCCAGAATAGTGTTCCGGGCAGTGGCATGGGGCACAGGATATGTTTCCAGCCATCCAGTGGTTGCTTCCACCATTGTAAGTACATAGCGCTTGCCCTGGCAGGTTTGTGGGAGTGTGATGTAGTCAATCTGCCAGGTCTCACCATATTTATAATTCAGACATTGTCCTCCATACCACAGAGGCTTTACCTGCTTGGCTTGCTTCATTGCAGTGCATGTTTCACATTCATGGATGAGCTGTGAGATGGCGTCCATGCTCAAGTCCATCCCTCGATCACGAGCCCATCTATATGTTGCATCTCTTCCTTGATGGCCTGAGGTGTCATGGGCCCAAAGAGCTATAAATAATTCACCCTTATGTTGCCAGTCCAGATCTACCTGAGCCACTTCAATCTTGGCAGCCTGATCCACCTGGTGGTTGTTTGGATGTTCCTCAGTGGCCCGACTCTTGGGTACATGGGCATCTACGTGACGTTCCTTTACAACCAGCTTCTCTAGCCGGGCAGCAATATCTTGCCACAATAGGGCAGCCCAGATGGGTTTGCCTCTGCGTTGCCAGTTGCTCTGCTTCCACTGCTGTAACCACCCCCACAGGGCATTGGCCACCATCCATGAGTCAGCAGGCTGCTCCAGCATGGGTCCCCCATGGGGTCACAAGTCCTACCAGTAAACCTGCTCTGGCATGGGCTCCTCTCTCCACCGGTCTGCAGGTCCTGCCAGGAGCTTGCTCCAGCATGGGCTTCCCACGGGGCCACAGCCTCCTTCAGGTGCCTCCACCTGCTCCAGCATGGGGTCCTCCATGGGCTGCAGGTGGAATCTCTACACCCCCTCATCCTTCCTCCATGGGCTGCAGGGGGACAGCCCTGCTTCACCATGGTCTTCTGTCCTGGTTTCAGCTGAGAGGATTGATTTTTCTTCATAGTAGCTAGTGTGGGGATACGTTTTGGATTTGTGCTGGAGACAGCATTGATAATATAGAGATGTTTTTGTTCTATGGACCTATTGTTGAGCAGTGTTTACACGGGGCCAAGGCCTTTTCTGCTTCTTGCACTGCCCTGCCAGCGGGATGGCTGGGGGTGGACAAGAAGTTGGGAGGAGACACAGACAGGACAGGTGACCCAAACTGACCAAAGGGGTATTCCATACTATATGACGTCATGCTCAGTTTATAAGGAGCTTGGGGGAAGAGAGAGGGGGGGCGGCGGCGTTCGGAGCAATGGCGTTTGTCTTCCCAAGTAACCGTTACACGTGACAGAGCCCTGCTTTCCTGGAGATGGCTGAACACCTGCCTGCCCATGGGAAGTGGTGAATGAATTCCTTGCTTTGCTTTGCTTGTGCGCGCGGCTTTTGCTTTACCTATTAAACTGTCTTTATCTCAAACCATGAGTTTTCTCACTTTAACTCTTCCAATTCTCTTCCCCATCCCGATGAGGGGGGAGTGAACGAGCGGCTGCGTGGTACTCAGCTGCCGGCTGGTGTAAAACCACGACATCTTCCCCACGGGCTGCAGGGGGATCTCTGCTCCGGCACCTGGAGCACCTCCTCCCCCTCCTTCTGCACTGACCTTGGTGTCTGCAGAGTTTCTTACATCTTCTCACTCCTCTCTCTGGCTGTAAAAGCGCTCTCTAACTGTTTTTCTCTTTCTTAAATATGTTATCACAGAGGCGCTGATTGGCTTGGCCTTGGCCAGCGGCAGGTCTGTCTTGGAGCCGGCTGGCATTGGCTCTATCAGACACAGGGGAAGCTTCTAGCAGCTTCTCACAGAAGCCACCCCTGTAGCCCCCCTGCTACCAAAACCTTGCCACGCAACACCAACACAAGGAGACATAACAATAAGAGCATGTGGGCTTGAACATCCCAAGGGTATTAAAATTTCTCAAAAGCTGCTGTGACCAGCCTGAAGGGAAAAAAGGAGGTGAAAGAGTGGGAGAAAGTATCCCCCCATCTTCCCCATAGATTGGGTGCAATTATTGATCAATTCCAAGAGATGTTGTCCAAGGTATGGGCATGATAGCAATGCCACATATACAAATACCAGCTTAACCTCATGACCATTGATATTATCATATCATAAATCGATATTACACAGTACAACAAAATCTGAATACAAACCCCTCTCCCAGAGGTGATAAACAGTGCTGCAGGGAATATATACAGTAAGTAAGGATTTACATAACACAGCCATGTGAACAAACAAAACACCATTGTGACCAGCAACTATTTAATATAATAAATACATTTAACAAATTTGTGGTCAGATCTGTCATTATCTCAACCCTTTGTGCCCCACATTGGGCGCATTATGACTGCCTCTGTTAAGAAAAAAAGGAGGGTAATTGTCATAGGCGATTCCCTTCTGAGGGGAACAGAGGGCCCAATATGCCGACCAGACCCATCCCACAGGGAAGCCTGCTGCCTCCCTGGGGCCCAGTTTAGAGACAGTCAGGACAGCTGACCCAAAATAACCAAAGGGATATTCCATACCATAGGATGCCATGTTCTGTTTATAACTGGGGGGTGGGCCAGGAGGTGGGTCAGCTCAGGGTCTTGCGGAGCATCGACTTTGGGTGGTGAGAAATTGTGCTGTTCATCACTTGTTTGTTTTTTTTTTTTAATTATTATTATCCTTTTTTTGTTGTTTTGTCCTAATAAATTGTCTTTATCTCAACCCATGAGGTTTTTTTCCCTTTTCCATTTTCAGTTCTCTCCTCCATCCCAGTGGGAGGGGGGGAGTGAGTGAATGGCCGTGTGGTTGTTCTAGCTGCCTGCTGGGTTAAACCACAACAGGTGGCAAGATGTTCAGGAAAGTGCAGCTGTGTCTTCCTACTGTTCTTCATGGTAAAGTCCATGATCCATTGCAGCAAGATTTTCATACCAGCAGGCCTCCAGGGTGAAAACTTAGATCGTTCTTTAGATGTGTACATCCAACACAATAGTATATTTCTCCACACATTTCCATCTTTCCTTGAGTGGGTGTTTGCCCCTTCTCTGTCCCTCCCCCAAAATTACACTGTTTGTGATAAGGTGACTCCCATGATAAACTAATAGTATTTATTGCTATGCAACCATGTAATAAAACTCAATGCAGAGTCTTTTTTGGGTCATGAGATTGTAATTCGTATTAAAAGTCCTGATTTCTTATGTACTTTAATAAATTACAAATGCATTACTACAAGATATTTTGATGACTGCTCTTCATACAAAAGGTTACTATAAATAAACTTACTACATGTATGTACATGTACTCTGACAACACTTAGAGACATACAGAGTCACAATTTGTAAAAACCAGATAGCCAGCCAGTGCACAGCTGTCACTCAGGAGGGAGATCAGGACATGTTACTGGTTGAAGCTCTCTTTTGTAGGTGTGACTGTAACTGGCTCCAAGGTGCTTGGGTGACCCATGTTTGTTCCTTATTTGAACTGTCTGTTCACCAGCTGCCTCATTGTTATTAAAGCAAAATACCAAATGTCCAAGAACTAGCCATTTAACGATGTGACTTATGCAACTAGCATGTTTCTTGCTGGCTAAATGGCCTCAAGTTGTGCCAGGGGAGGTTTAGATTGGAAAAATTTCTTCACTGAAAGGGTTGTCAAGCATTAGAACAGGCTGCCCAGGGAAGTGGTGGAGTCACCATCCCTGGAGATATTTAAAAGATGTGTAGATGTGGTGCTTAGGGACTTGGTTTAGTGGTGGACTTGGCAGTGCTAGGTTAACGGTTGGACTTGATGATCTTAAAGGTCTTTTCCAATCAAAACGATTCTATGATTCTATGATTCTATGATTGAGATTATTTTGGTAGGCTGTGGTGGCTAGGCATCCAAGGCCTCTAACTCTAATTTGGAATTAGCCACCTTTCTTTTATTGAGAGGAAAATGTGAACACTCAAAGGACACAGAAGAGACTAAGTCAGAGTTATGGAGTGTACTGAACTGCCTTGTTGCACACTGGAACAGCAGAAACCAGACAATTAATTTCTCCTTTTTGAGAGTCTGCCTATATTCCTGTTCCAGAGCAGAATGACAGAGGTATTCACATTCAGGAATACTGTGGTTGTTGCAAAAGTCTAAAAATTAATATGATCTCCAAAGAGACTGGGTCTTCGTATTTCCTTCCCCCACTCAGAGGAAAGCCCTGGCCTGAGGAGCTCCTCAGAAGCATTACCTTACCATTGTATGGGATCTGCACAGACCATACAGACCTACGTTCCAGCTACGTATGTCAAATATTAGTAGAGATTCAACTGACAGAAACTTTCTGTAAAGTCTGTTAAAATCCTCAATTTGGCAATCTTCTCTTCTGGTGAAAAGGTTAAATGGCTTCTTCCAGGACTGGAAAAATGTTTAAGATACCTGCCAAAAATCTGTGATCATAACAACAAATCACACTAAACTTCCTATTAGCAAATACTACCAGTTCTTTCTCATATAAAAGATCTAACACTAACAACCTGTCCTATGAGGAAAGGCTGAGAGAGTTGGGGTTGTTCAGCCTGGAGAAGAGAAGGCTATGGGGAGACCTTATTGTGGCCTCTCAATACTTAAAGGGGGCTTATAAGATAGGGACAGACTTTTTAGTAGGGCCTGTAGTGATAGGACAAGGGGTAATGGTTTGAAACTAAAAGAGGGTAGATTCAGACTAGATATAAGGAAGAAATTTTTTACAATGAGGGAGGTGAAACACTGGAACAGGCTGCCCAGAGAGGTGGTAGATGCCCCATCCCTGGAAACGTTCAAGGTCAGGTTGAATGGGGCTCTGAGCAACCTGATCTAGTTGAAGATGTCCCTGCTCATTGCAAGGGGGTTGGACTAGATGACCTTTAAAGGTCCCTTCCAACCCAAACCATTCTTTGATTCTATGATTACTTTATAATTATTATACTAGGTTTAATTCAGGATTTTGCTTTGTATGATAAGATAACAGTGGCAAAGTTCTCAATGCTATTACAAATATGAGCTAAGAAAAACAATACCAGTAGTTTGCAAATCTCCAGTAGTTATTTTCAGATAGGTAAAAATGAACAGCGTAGCCTCAATTCTTTAGAATTACTACAACTACTCCACAGTGAACCTAGATTAGCAGTTTAACTAGCATTTTGAGCTAGAAGAGCAACTAAGTAGCAGACCTGCCTTGTTCTCATCCCCAGGTGCTTTTTGCTCCCTTACACTGACTTTTGCACTTGCACAGCTTGTGCCATGAACCAGATCAGGTAATTACTCTTGCTGAGAAAAGGAAGCACACTAGGTTACACATGACAGACCCAGCACGAGGCTGCACAAACACTTGTGATGAGAAAGAGGGAGAGGCCAATGTTAGAAGGTAGATGTGAGCAGCCAGACAAAGGAAAAGGACCACTCTGCCTTTATTTGACAGAAATACTAGCTTCTGATAACTCTCAGATCAGAGATTTACTTTATCATGGAAATAAATCTGGATGTTTACTTGGCTATAGCCAAGTAGTTTTGCACAAAATGGAACCATGAACAGTTTATTTTTTGGCAATTTGAGAGTCCTGTGTTTCTAGCATATTGCTTAGATCAAGTATTTACAGTTTGTCTTTTTAAATCAGTTTAAACACCACATGCATTAAATTAAATAGACATTTCCATACAGAACTCCTCTCTCAGTAGCTATTTTGCAAGAATGGTAAAAAGAGAGGTGAAATTTTGGAAGACAACAGACATTACATCATTGACTTCAACAGTATCAGTTTCTTTGCATTTCTTAGGAAAAAGCATTCAAAGTCTGTTTTAAAAAAATCTGATGTAGTAAAAGAGAAAGCATAACAGATGGATCTGGCCCTAATCAAGTCATCATTTATTAACTAACATTTCTTGACTGAGTAAAAAAGAAAAAGATGTATTATATCTGCTTAGGAAAGTCATATCACTATAACTAAAACATTCATAGTCCCACAATTAGAGGTTGTTTACATCAGGACAAACTTTTTTAAAGCTTCTAGAATATCAGTTCATCTGAAGTTTAAAATAATCTCTGGTTGTTTCAATATTGTGATGACTATACCAACCAGCATTCAATATTTCAATTTCTATCTAGTATACTAGAAAAAGTCACCACTTCTCAAGTACAAGTAGGCAAGATCTGATGACTAAAATAGACAACTGTAACACTTCTTTCAGACATAATATTGAAACAATCTGTAGAGTTTCCTGGTAATAACCAACTCTGAAGTTTCTCTCTTGCTCCACCTGAACCTTTCACAGCTCTTGTATAGCATGAAGTTCTTCTTCACTAGACTTTTTTTTCCATTTCTTTCAACACAGAACGAACACTTGTTGATAGGGGAACAAGAAAAGCTGCTAGATAAAAACAGATTAAGCTAACACAGAACTTGCTGTGCCCTGGCCCCATGCTGGTCTGAAAAACTAGTAACAAAGACCACCTTGAGTAAGGCACAGGACCACCATACCTGATGCAAGATGTGAAGTAGTGATCTGATGTGAAGTAGTGATCTAAAGTGAAGTAGTGATCCAGGGAGCAAGCAAACAGAACCATGGCATGACACTCCCACAAAAACTACCAAAAATGTGGCTTATCTAAAACAACTATCCTTGAAGTTCTTTTAAATTGCATGGCACCTAATTCCTTACCACCTTTTCTATTCTTCAGGAGAAACTGAAAAGGTTACAGTGGCCCACAGGGTAGCATGCCAACCTTCCTCAGCTCCTTTTATTTAATCTCTCTTTTACTATGTTTTCTCAACTACACTCTCTTGTTCAGCTCTTTACCCTTCTTATTCCATCTTCTCCTTTTAAAAAATAACAGTGTAGCTCCTCCACGTTTTTTTTTAAAATGTTTTAATTTTCTTTCTAGTCTTATTTCACAGTAATAAACCACTTCTAAAAAAAAGATACATCAAATAAGCTACTAGCAAAAGCGGACATAAAAAATTTTCATATGACAATCACAATTAACAAAGTATTTGGACAGTATTTATAATTTTGTTAATCCAAATTCATATAATGAGCTGAAATTAATTATACACACATATTAAAAAATGTTTCCTGTACCAGCTGCAGACACACTTCAAGTCTCTATTGTATGTTAAATCTGTTCTTTAGTTTGCTAATATGATTTCAAACCCTAAAGTTTTATACAGAGTAGGTGGTTTGTTCTTATATATATTACTGACCAATTTTTTTTCCTTTTGAACCAGAAAAATAAGTTGAATTCTTGTATTTCAAGATAACTGAAACTAAAAGTGATAGAATTTAGCCATTAATCAAGTATGATGATATGACAATTGCAACACTCCTAGCTCTGTAGTGATCATGTTCCAAGGATGAAATATGGGCAAGACTGCTGACAGTTTCATCAGAAAGCAACAAAACTCTATTCTTGGGACAGCTGCCCTTCTCTTGCCACTGTGAACCCACAGCAGGCTCACCTGTGCTAACTTACAATGGAATGATGTAGTAGTGAGTCACGCCACGCCGCTCTTTAATATACAGACAGGAAAAATAAGTGCAAGCAACTTCATCAAGACAGCACAGGTACCCTATATAGTTATTTTAACTCTTAGAAAAGATATGCCTATGAAACATGCTTGTAACAACAACCAAAAGGGCTGTTATTCTGAACTCTGCGGTGGCAGCTGTTTAAGTCAGCATGATTATCAAAATCAGCTAAGATTTTTTCCAGCTATTAAAAACATGTATCTGTCCAGTACTTTACTGTTTCTTTTTCCACATACAATAAAAGAAAGCTATTAAAACAAGGAAAATAAAAATATATATTTTTTACTATCTGATTTTTAGCCATCAAACAGACCTCAAAAACCCACAAAACCAGCACAACCCCATAACACCCTGTGGTGGGTTGACCCTGGCTGAGGGCCAGGTGCCCACCAGAGCCGCTCTATCACTCCACTCGTTCACTAGACAGGGGAGAAAAAGTATAACGAAAAGCTTGTGGGGCGAGATAAGGACAGGGAGAGATCATTCACTAATTGTTGTCACGAGCAAAACACACCAAACTTAGAGAGGGAATTCATCTAATTTATTACCAAGCAAAACAGAGTAGAGGAATGAGAAATAAAATCAAATCTTAAAACCCCTCCCCCCACCCCTCCCATCTTCCCGGGCTCAACTTCACTCCAGGCTTCAACCTCCGCCCCCCTCAGCGGCACAGGGGGACAGGGAATGGGGGTTACGATCAGTTCATCACGTGTTGATTCTGCCGCTTCTTCATCCTCAGGGGGAGGACTCCTCTCATCGTTCCCCTGCTCCAGCATGGAGTCCCTCTCACAGGAGACAGTCCTTCACGACCTTCTCCAACGTGAGTCTCCTCCATGGGGTGCAGACCTTCAGGAGCAAACTGCTCCAGCGTAGGTCTCCCCCATGGGGTCACAAGTCCTGCCAGCAAACCTGCTCTGGCGTGGGCTCCTCTCTCCACGGATCCACAGGTCCTGCCAGGAGCTTGCTCCAGCGCGGGCTTCCCACGGGGTCACAGCCTCCTTCAGGTGCCTCCACCTGCTCCGGCGTGGGGTCCTCCACGGGCTGCAGGTGGAATCTCTACACCCCCTCATCCTTCCTCCATGGGCTGCAAGGGGGACAGCCTGCTTCACCATGGTCTTCACCATGGGCTGCAGGGGGATCTCTGCTCTGGTGCCTGGAGCCCCTCCTCCCCCTCCTTCTTCACTGACCTTGGTGGCTGCAGAGTTTCTTACATCTTCTCACTTCTCTCTCTGGCTGCAAAAGCTCTCTCTAGCTGTTTTTTCCCTTCTTAAATATGTTATCACAGAGGCACTGATTGGCTTGGCCTTGGCCAGCGGCGGGTCCGTCTTGGAGCCGGCTGGCATTGGCTCTATCAGACACAGGGGAAGCTTCTAGCAGCTTCTCACAGAAGCCACCCCTGTAGCCCCCCCCACTACCAAAACCTTGCCACGCAAACCCAACACACACCCCCACTGAAAGAATCAAAACAGGTTCTGAAACAAAAAACACAATAATTAAAATGAAAAAAATATACAGCATATAAAACTTAATACTGGTAGGCAAATTTCAACAAGATCAACATCTCAGTTTAATATCAATATACACAATAAGATCAAACCTGGCCATAGCAACAGATAACATGCAAGTTACTGGTTGTCTGTATGACTACTTATTGCTATTCCTAGTTTTCAAGTCAGAGAGATTAACATACCATGCCTGCTGTCAATTCACTTCTGGCAGCTGAAGGGAAAACATATCACTGCACCCAAACACTGTTTTCAAATATTAATGCTTTTATACTCTGCAGTGAGCTCTTCACAGTGTAATTGCTTTGCTGCATAATGTATCACCCAGACTGAAAAGCTATTTTGTCATTACAGAATTACTGTCCAATGTGTTGGTTTTGTGTGGCAAGGTTTTGGTAGCGGGGGGGCTACAGGGGTGGCTTCTGTGAGAAGCTGCTAGAAGCTTCCCCTGTGTCTGATAGAGCCAATGCCAGCCGGCTCCAAGACGGACCCGCCACTGGCCAAGGCCAAGCCAATCAGCGCCTCTGTGATAACATATTTAAGAAAGAGAAAAACAGTTTGAGAGCGCTTTTGCAGCCAGAGAGAGGAGGGAGAAGATGTAAGAACATCTGCAGACACCAAGGTCAGTGAAGAAGGAGGGGGAGGAGGTGCTCCAGGCGCCGGAGCAAGATCCCCCTGCAGCCCGTGGTGAAGACCATGGTGAAGCAGGCTGTCCCCCTGCAGCCCATGGAGGGAGGATGAGGGGGTGTAGAGATTCCACCTGCAGCCCGTGGAGGACCCCACGCCGGAGCAGGTGGAGACACCTGAAGGAGGCTGTGGCCCCGTGGGAAGCCCGCGCTGGAGCAAGCTCCTGGCAGGACCTGTGGACCCGTGGAGAGAGGAGCCCACGCCAGAGCAGGTTTGCTGACAGGACTTGTGACCCCGTGGGGGACCCACGCTGGAGCAGTTTGCTCCTGAAGGTCTGCACCCCGTGGAGGAGACTCACGTTGGAGAAGGCCGTGAAGGACTGTCTCCCGTGAGAGGGACTCCATGCTGGAGCGGGGGAACGATGAGAGGAGTCCTCCCCCTGAGGAAGACGAAGCGGCAGAAACACCGCATGATGAACTGACCGTAACCCCCACTCCCCGTCCCCCTGTGCCGCTGGGGGGGGCGGAGGTTGAAGCCGGGAGTGAAGTTGAGCCCGGGAAGATGGGAGGGGTGGGGGGAGGTGTTTTTAAGATTTGGTTTTATTTCTCATTCCTCTACTCTGTTTTGCTTAGTAATAAATAAGATGAATTCCCTCTCTAAGTTCGGTCTGTTTTGCTCATGATGATAATTAGAGAATGATCTCTCCCTGTCCTTATCTTGACCCGTAAGTTTTTTTTTCATTGTACCTTTTCTCCCCTGTCTAATGAAAGAGGGGAGTGATAGAGCGGCTCTGGTGGGCACCTGGCCCTCAGCCAGGGTCAACCCACCACAGTCCTTTTTGGCGCCCAACGTGGGGCACGAGAGACTCGAGATAAGGATAGTAATTGGAAGAGGTAACGGGCAAAACATTGACTGAACGTAACTTGAGAGTGATATATTTGTGAAGGGACTAGAGATAGATTTTGTGTGTAGATTGTCCACTCCTGTTTGGTGTTGTGATAGTGTTGTTTTGATGTTGGTGTGGGGAATTCTTTTTTTTTTTTCTTTTTCTTTGTTGATGTGATTAGTGTTTGTGAAGTTTTGTGTTGAATGTATATTTTAATGATAATTCTTAAATATGTGATTCACAGAGGCGAGGGGTGGAATGTGTTGGTTTTGTGTGGCAAGGTTTTGGTAGCGGGGGGGCTACAGGGGTGGCTTCTGTGAGAAGCTGCTAGAAGCTTCCCCTGTGTCTGATAGAGCCAATGCCAGCCGGCTCCAAGACGGACCCGCCACTGGCCAAGGCCAAGCCAATCAGCGCCTCTGTGATAACATATTTAAGAAAGAGAAAAACAGTTTGAGAGCGCTTTTGCAGCCAGAGAGAGGAGGGAGAAGATGTAAGAACATCTGCAGACACCAAGGTCAGTGAAGAAGGAGGGGGAGGAGGTGCTCCAGGCGCCGGAGCAAGATCCCCCTGCAGCCCGTGGTGAAGACCATGGTGAAGCAGGCTGTCCCCCTGCAGCCCATGGAGGGAGGATGAGGGGGTGTAGAGATTCCACCTGCAGCCCGTGGAGGACCCCACGCCGGAGCAGGTGGAGACACCTGAAGGAGGCTGTGGCCCCGTGGGAAGCCCGCGCTGGAGCAAGCTCCTGGCAGGACCTGTGGACCCGTGGAGAGAGGAGCCCACGCCAGAGCAGGTTTGCTGACAGGACTTGTGACCCCGTGGGGGACCCACGCTGGAGCAGTTTGCTCCTGAAGGTCTGCACCCCGTGGAGGAGACTCACGTTGGAGAAGGCCGTGAAGGACTGTCTCCCGTGAGAGGGACTCCATGCTGGAGCGGGGGAACGATGAGAGGAGTCCTCCCCCTGAGGAAGACGAAGCGGCAGAAACACCGCATGATGAACTGACCGTAACCCCCACTCCCCGTCCCCCTGTGCCGCTGGGGGGGGCGGAGGTTGAAGCCGGGAGTGAAGTTGAGCCCGGGAAGATGGGAGGGGTGGGGGGAGGTGTTTTTAAGATTTGGTTTTATTTCTCATTCCTCTACTCTGTTTTGCTTAGTAATAAATAAGATGAATTCCCTCTCTAAGTTCGGTCTGTTTTGCTCATGATGATAATTAGAGAATGATCTCTCCCTGTCCTTATCTTGACCCGTAAGTTTTTTTTTTCATTGTACCTTTTCTCCCCTGTCTAATGAAAGAGGGGAGTGATAGAGCGGCTCTGGTGGGCACCTGGCCCTCAGCCAGGGTCAACCCACCACATCCTAGAAGCTGGCAGTCTGCAATAAAAGTTTTATTTCTGTACAAACACACATACACACAATTATTTTAGAGCTAGGTTTCTATGTTACGTAGTCTCATCTGAAAGGAATATTCAGTGAGCTGTCACTATGCACTGTTTCTGAAACAACGTTGCCACCGTCTGGACAAACCTGTAACTGCCAGTTATTACTGGATGTGAGAGTATGTATCTGGCTAAAATCTCCTAATGTGAAAAAACACTTTCTCAATACACTTATTTTCATATCCAAAATAATTAAGTCTTTTAAAATTAGGTTTCATATTCATTAATCAAAATTCAAATTCTGTGTTTCCTTATTATCTTAAAATTAGACATGTATAACTAAAATGTATTTATTAACTTTCCACCAACACTTGATAAACTAGCTTGCAAAACTTTTTTTTATGTTCACCAATACTCCGTACAATAATCTGCAATACTTGATAATCAGTTTACAAATGCTTCATACCATCAGAATCAGTTTCTGCCTCTTCCTCAGACTTCATTCCTGTTAGTGAGAAAAGTAACGTTCAGAGTCAAAAGAAAACTGTAGCTCTAACCTCAGAAGATATGCTTTGGAGATAAGATTTTGGTCCTTCCACTCTATCCTATTCAGTATAAAGCATTGCAGGAGTGTTTCAATCTAGTCTTCAACATAAAATTTTATTTTATGTCAAATTTTGAAAAAAAAAATAGGAATTCTATGCTACACTTCTGATGCACAGGAAGGTAACAGGCCACTATCTAAAACAGAAAACAAGCAGCAACAGAAACAATCACAAAGGATTCTTTTAATCCTAACAGAATTGTAAATTTTTTCTAACTTTCATTAAAAAGTATATATTTCTATTAAAGTCTGGATTCAATAAGATTTAGAACATCCTACACATTTCACACAACTGAGCAATTATTATCTTTTCCTTATACAGATTCTTTCTTATTTGCACATTTCTGGTTTGCAAGAAAAACAGTTCACAAGGTAACAGGCCTTTTCCGTGAATCTGAGTGGGCATTCCACACGAACAAAAGATTTCCCACAGAAGTCAATGCTTACACCCAATTACTAGAGCAACAAAATTTACAACTGAAACTTCATAATGCCATTTTTGTTTCAGATGGCATTTACAAGAATACTGAGAAACGTTTTGCTTGCCAGCTTCCTTCTTAAAGCTCAGATCATCATAGGCTCAGGCCACATATGCCCCCTAATACAGGGTTTATGCAACATATAAAAACCTGCAGATACAGAATGGTTCAGGCTTTTTCCAGCTACTCCTGGTAAGTTGCAGCTGCAAACCAAGTCTAACTTGAGTCTGTTGTTTCCCCAAAGGGAACCTTAAAACTTGAGTCACACCGATACATAATCTTTTAAAGAAACTACCCTCTTGTTGCTGATCTACCATTCTTATAAAAACTTGCATATGCCAGTATTTCACAGTGCGGTCATTTTAACTCTTAATCATTACAATAGATGACAGTACAAATGAAGATATTGAAAAGGAAAAGTTTAAATATAAGCTGCCCATTAATCAGCATTTAGAAAAGATGAAAAATATATACCAGATCTTAAATATTTAGTGCCTCTTCTCTTCCTGCATTTTTTAATAAATAGGTTATTAAGAGTCTTTATAAATTTTTTTAATGGAAAATGGAATCAGTTATTTCCTATAAGATATATTTGGTTGTAATAAATGCATAAACTGTATGAGGAATTTGTTTTGTAATTAAAAAAATACGAACATTTTAAGTATCACTCCATGTTCTGCAGCAAGAACAATTAATCATATAGCAAAGCTATGGCAATGCCTTGACAGTATGTTATACAATAAGAAAAATAAATTAATTACATTGATAAATCTAGTTTGTTTAGTGAAATACTTGTCTGAGATACTGAAATAAGTCACCAATCACCACTACTCAACTGTCTATTCCCATCTTCTATCACATTCAGTTTCAGGACTGGCAACTGAAGAGTCATCTCAGAGTTAATTAGTTATGCTGGATGTTCCTCTCATGATAAGCACAATGCAATTGTACTATTTAATCACTGTCATGACTTGAAGGTAATCTTGTAAAAAAACCCCACTTGCAGAATGTCATTAAATACAGTCATCTCTTCCAAATGAGCCTACCTGACCATAGTGTTGAAGGTTTGACTTGACTTTGAAGATGATACTTTCTTCCCACTTGAAAATAAAAATCCCTGATAAACATTACACAATGTACTTCAGTCGCACCGCATCTGAACTTCCACATTTTCAGAAAATTAACTACTCTAATTCTTACCAATTCTTTTGTATTCCCATGGGCAGAATGGTTCCTTTTACAGAGTCTTTCCACTCTGTCTTAACACTGAAATTTTTCTTAACTCCTTTATCTATTTTTAGCAATTCCTTTCTTTACTGAATCTAACTTCTCATTCTTACAGTCTAGGGACTTTCAACATTCACCTTCTCTCTTTCAAGAGAATTAATGCAACCAAACTCAAGCAGCTCAGTTTTACATTTTCCTTCCCTTCCTTTCCAAACTGCCAATCCTTTCTATGTTCACCCAGAAGAACTGTGATACCCTTGCAAGCTCATATTTTTTTGCCATTACTCATTAGGTCTTTTTAAAATAAGCCAAAACATGTTAAAATCAGTATCTTTGCATGTCACTGAGAGCTGATACTCCTGTTTAAATCTCCACAATGATTCCCTACATCACAATGAAATAAGTTTGCTAGCTAATTGCTAGCTCACCTTCTAATAATCTAATTATTCAGAGACAGTCAAAATCAGGAATGCAAGACAACTTTTGTGTCACTACAAACAAGTAAAGGTGGTTTCAGGGTACAGTTGCTCCATCTTGAGTTTGACCTGGACATCCCAGATTTTAAGATATTTGTGAGACTATGTCTACAGTAGTGATTTGATTCAAAGCAAGTGTGGTTTTGGAGTGAATTCCATGCTGCCTCTATTTACCACATGCTGATTTGTATCTCAAAGTAGTTTCTGTGTGCAGAACTTGCTTTTTTAAACAAGGAATCCTCACATTTCAAAAGTTAACAGGATACCAGGAACCAAGGACACATGAAGGCCACACCTGCAGCATTTACCTAACTTTTTTTTTTACCTTTCTGAGAACTTCAAACTACATATATTGTAGACGTTCAGTCCTAGGAAACAGAATAAATTTAATGAGAAATAAACTCTCTGAATCACATTTGATGGAAGTGTGAGGAAATTCAACATCAACCACTTCGATCCGATGATCTGCTCCTACCACTTGTAACTAATGTAGACACAGCCCCAGCGTCCAAGAGAGTCCTAGACTCTGGACTGAATTTAGGAGAGAACAATTCAAAACTGAAAGAAACTAAACATTAATTCTTTGCATTGTAGGCTCCATGTATTTCTGTTCTAAACCCCTTTCAAGGACCAGGGCAGGCCACAACAAAGCTGTCAGCCAGCTTTTGCTTGAAGCACAAGAAGGTGTAGATACTACCTACATTATCCATTCTCACCTCTAGCTGAAGGTGGGATCTCACTCCTAGTCTGAAACAAAGCCCAGCCCCAGGTCTGAGTAGGACATACCTACCAAGTCTAGGACACAAAAGACAAAGCAGCACCTGTCAGTTTTGCACTCTCTTTCTGCAAGAGCTTATTTACTCAAGAACAGTACAAGGGGATAAAGCACATGAGGCCCAGCACTGTTCTAGAGCTAATTAGTCCTCTCCAAATCTGGAGGAAAGCAAAGCTTAGGACAGACACACTGCAGTGACCTTGCAGTGGAACCTGTATACAAGAGCTGAGTGTCTCTACAATGTTTCCTTTATAATTAATTTCCTTTCCAGTGCTGTTCCCATCCTGCACTGGTCTCTATATGGCTAGGACAGAGTGTAAGATATAAACCATATATATGCTGCAGATTGTCCTAATGTACAACAAATAATGCTCTCCAACACTTAAAAAGAGAGCATTTCTTCAATATGGTTTTGCTCCACACTTTTAAATTCCCAATTTCTTTTAAAAATGAGCTTCAGAAGTTTTCTGCACATGCATATTTTAGTTTCTATAAACTAAAATAAATTTCCTTCCCCATCCCCCATCTTTAAACTTCTTTACCAGTTTTAAAAGCACCCAAGCCCTGGTCTGACCCTGCTATACACAAATGTGACCAGCACAAGATGCTGTTCATAAATGTTGCAAGGTGAGACCATGTGTGCTAGTTTTGGCTGGGATAGAGTTAATTTCCTTCATAGTAGTTAGTATGGGGCTATGTTATGGATTTGTGCTGGAAATAGCATTGATAATTCAGGGATATTTTTGTTACTGTTGAGCAGTGCTTACACAGAGCCAAAGCCTTTTCTGCTTCTCACACTGCTCCACCAGTGGGATGGCTGGGGGTACACAAGAAGCTGGGAGGAGACACAGACAGGACAGGTGACCCCAAATGACCAAAGGGATATTCCATACTATATGATGTCATACTCACCAATAAAAAGCTGGGGGAAGAAGCAGCAAGGGGGGATGTTCAGAGTGATGGCATTTGTCTTCCCAAGTAACCGTTACGCATGATGGAGCCCTGTTTTCCTGGAGATGGCTGAACACCTGCCTGCCCATGGGAAGTGGTGAATGAATTCCTTGTTTTCCTATGCTTGCCTGTGCAGCTTTTGATTTACCTATTAAACTGTCTTTATGTCAACCCAAGAGTTAGTTTCTCACTTTTACTCTTCTGATTCTCTCCCCCATCCCACCACAGGTGTGCATGTTAAAGATTGCTTTTGGCTTTTGCGGTTTGGTGTGCTTCTCACACCATGAAGATTCAAAGCAGACTCAAGCTCCTGTATGGAGTCCTAAATGATGAGTCACAGAAAATGCTGAAGGAGAAGGTGAATATAGTCAGTCTGCAGAAGTGAAAGCCATCTGCTGGCTTTAGATATTGCTGAACGAGAAAAATGGCCAGTACTTTATACTGACTCATGGATGGTGGCAAATGCTCTGTGGGAGTGGTTACAGCAATGGAAGCAGAGAAACTGGCAGTGCAGAGGTAAACCCATCTGGGCTGCTGAATTGTTGCAAGGGGTCGGTACTGGGACCAGCACTGTTTAACATCTTTGTCAGCGACATGGACAGTGGGATCGAGTGCACCCTCAGCAAGTTTGCTGACGACACCAAGCTGTGTGGTGTGGTTGACACGCTGGAGGGAAGAGATGCCATCCAGAGGGACCTTGACAGGCTGGAGAGGTGGGCCCGTGCGAACTGCATGAAGTTCAACAAGGCCAAGTGCAAGGTCCTGCACGTGGATCAGCGCAATCCCAAGCATGACTATAGGCTGGGTGAGGAATGGATTGAAAGCAGCCCTGAGGAGAAGGACTTGGGGGTGTTGATTGATGAAGAACTCAACATGAGCCGGCAGTGTGCACTTGCAGCCCAGAAAGCCAACCGTGTCCTGGGCTGCATCAAAAGAGGTGTGACCAGCAGGTCAAGGGAGGTGATCCTGCCCCTCTAGTCCACTCTTGTGAGACCCCACCTGGAATACTGCGTCCAGCTCTGGGGGCCCCAGTACAAGAGAGACATGGAGCTGTTGGAGGGAGTCCAGAGGAGGGCCACAAAGATGATCAGAGGGCTGGAGCACCTCTCCTATGAGGACAGGCTGAGAGAGTTGGGATTGTTCAGCCTGGAGAAAAGAAGGCTCCAGGGAGATCTAATTGCGGCTTACCAGTATCTGAAGGGGGCCTACAGGAAAGATGGTGAGGGACTGTTTATCATGGAATGTAGTGACAGGACAAGGGGTAATGGGTTTAAGCTGAAGGAGGGTCGATTTAGATTAGATGTTAGGAAGAAATTCTTCACTGTGAGAGTGGTGAGGCACTGGAACAGGTTGCCCAGAGAGGTTGTGGATGTCCCCTCCCTGGAAGTGTTTAAGGCCAGGTTGGATGAGGCTTTGGGCAATGTGGTCTAGTGGAGGGTGTCCCTGCCCATGGCAGGGGGGGTTGGAACTAGATGATCTTTGAGGTCCCTTCCAACCCTAACCATTCTGTGATTCTATGATTCTATATTGCTGCTCAGGTAGATAAGCTGGTTGTGAATATACGTTACGTAGATGCTCATATACCCAAGAGCTGTGCCACTGAAGAACATCAAAACAACCAGCAGTTGGACTAGGCTGGTAGAATTGAAGTGGCTCAGGTGGATCTGGACTGAGAACATAAGGGTAAATTATTTATAGCTCAATGGGCCCATGTCACATCAGGACATTTAGGAAAGGATGCAACATACAAATGGGCTCATGATCCATCTGTCAACAGGGCATATGGCTTTTCATTTTCTGGTAGTTTATTATACAGTGGGGCCTCTTCAGCATGCGTCGCCTCCTCTGGCGACACTCCAAAGTTTGGGCCTTCTGGCCAGTCCATGATCACTTCCAGGACTCCTGGGTGGTCAGCATTTCCCATTTGAGCCCGTTGCATTATCAGTGTGACCCACTTACTCCACTTAGCATCAGTTCCATGAGGTGTAGAGGGGACCCTCCCTTTGAACATCCAGCCCAGCACAGGCAATCAAGGTGCCAAAAGGAGCTGTGCTTCAGTACCAACTACTTCTGAAGTGTCTTGAATTCCTTCAGATGCTGCTAATATTTCTTTTTCAGTTGGACTGTAGCGAGCCTCGGATCCTCTATAGCCCCAGCACCAAAACCCTAGAGGTCAGCCTCAAGTCTCTTGAGTCACTTTCTGCCAGAGGCTCCAGATGGGGCCATGGTCCCTGGCTGAGGTGTAAAGCATGTTTTTCATATCTTGTCCTGTCCGGACTGGTCCAAGTGCTACTGCATGAACTTTTTCCTGTTTAATTTGTTCAAAGGCTTGCTGCTGCTCAGGGACCCATTCAAGGTAGTTCTTCTTCTGGGTCACTCGATAGAGAGGCCTTACAATCACACTATAACCTGGAATATGCATTCTCCAAAAACTCACAACACCTAAGAAAGATTGTGTTTCCTTTTTTATATTGGTGGAGACATAGCTGTTATTTTATTGATCACATCCATTGGGATATGACGATGCCCATCTTGCCATTTTATTCCTAAAAACTGGATTTCCTGTGCAGGTCCTTTGACCTTACTTCGTTTTATGGCAAAACTGGCTTTCAGAAGGATTTGGACTATGTTCTTCCCTTTCTCAGAAACTTCTGCTGCTGAGCTGCCCCATACAATGATGTCATCAATGTATTGCAGGTGCTCTGGGGCTTCACCCTGGTCCAGTGCAGTCTGGATCAGTCCATGGCAAATGGTGGGGCTGGGTTTCCATCCCTGGGGCAGTCAATTCCAGGTGTACTGGATGCCCCTCCAAGTGAAAGCAAACTGTGGACTGCACTCTGCTGTCAAAGACTGAAAAAACCACGATATCGTGATATGAATTGTTGCATAGCACTTGGCTGCCTTTGACTCCAGTTTGTACTGGAGTTCTAGCATGTCTGGTATGGCAGCACTCAGCGGCAATGTGACTTTGTTCAGGCCTCGATAGTCCACTGTTAGCCTCCACTCTCCGTTAAATTTTTACACTGGCCATGCAGGACTGTTAAAGGGTGAATAAGTCTTACTTATCACTCCTTGACTCTCCAGTTGCCAGATTAGTTTATGGATGGGAACCAGGGAGTCTCAATTGGTGCGATACTGTAACCAGTGCACTGTCATGGAAGCAATTGGCAACTGCTGTTCTTTAACCTTGTCCTGGTTTTGGCTAAGATAGAGTTAATCCCTCTAAAATGTCCGTTGAGTTCATTTAGTCCATGACTTTGGGTTCCATCTGTCATCACAGTCTCTCAGGGGAGGAACAATGGTGTGTGCTGCTGGATTGTAACATGCTGCATCTGGAGTTTTGTAGCTGGTGTATCTGGCATGGTCCATGCTCGCAGTCTGTGCGTTGAAGACATTGATTTTCAAGGAAGTTGCTGGGCACCAGTTGCTAAAGTCAGTTCTAGTTCCATCATCACGGCACTTCGCTCAGTATCATCAAAGTCCATCCTTCATTAATTTGAGTGATTTTTATGGTGATACCGTTGATACAGCATATAGCAATGGTAGCAATGATGACATAAAATGGAAGGGTTTTTTAGCAATTAACATCATGCAATTAAAATCATTGGCTATTCTCACCCAAAATCAGATCCCCTTGAGGTACACATTGGACTTCCCCATCTTTTCTCATCACCCACCAAGTGCACCCTGGTCCCTGAGCAAAAGCAATCCTGCAGATGGGTTTGCTTGAAGCAGGACTAAGCCAGACTGTCTTCCCCAACATATTTTTCATGTACACTATGGGAACTTTATCCCCTTCTACAGGGCATGGAAGTTTTGATTGGGCAGGGCCAGCTCAATTGGCAGAACCCCTCGAGTTAAATAAGCAGATGGAGATGGCCTTTGCTAAATGTGTATCCCAGTGTTTGAGGGTCCCACCACCCATTGCCTCAGGGTAGTCTTTAGCAGTCCATTGTATTGCTCAATTTTCCCAGAGGCTGGTGCATGGTAGGGGATGTGATACACCCACTCAATGCCATGCTCTTTGGTCCAGCTGTCTATGAGGTTGTTCCGAAAATGAGTCCCATTTTCTGACTCAATTCTTTCTGGGGTTCCATGTTGCCACAGGACTTGCTTTTCAAGGCCCAGGACAGTATTGCGGGCAGTGGCATGGGGCACAGGATATGTTTCCAGCCATCTGGTGGTTGCTTCCACCATTGTAAGCACATAGCGCTTCCCTTGGCGGGTTTGTGGGAGCGTGATGTAATCAATCTGCCATGCTTCCCCATATTTATATTTCAGCCATTGTCCTCCATACCACAGAGGCTTTACCCGCTTGGCTTGCTTGATTGCAGCGCATGTTTCACATTCATGGATGACCTGTGCAATAGCGTCCATGGTCAAGTCCGGCCCTCGATCACGGGCCCATCTATATGTTGCATCTCTTCCTTGATGGCCTGAGGTGTCATGGGCCCAACGAGCTATAAGTAATTCACCCTTATGTTGCCAGTCCAAATCCACCTGAGCCACTTCAATCTTGGCAGCCTGACCTACCTGCTGGTTGTTCTGATGTTGCTCAGTGGTCTGACTCTTGGGTATGTGGGCATATACATGACCTACCTTTACAACTAGCTTCTCTAGCCGGGCAGCGATATCTTGCCACAATGGGGCAGCCCAGATGCGTTTGCCTCTGCGCTGCCAGTTGCTCCGCTTCCGCTGCTGTAACCACCCCCACAGGGCATTGGCCACCATCCGTGAGTCAGTACAGAGGTAGAGCATCAGCCACTTTTCTCTTTCAGCAACAGCTAGAGCCAGCTGGATGGCTTTCACCTCTGCAAACTGGCTCCATTCACCTTCTCCTTCAGCAGCTTCTGCACCTCACCATGTAGGACTCCATACAGTAGACTTTCACCTCTGATGTTTTCCCACAATGTGACAGGACCCATCAGTGAACAGGACATATGGCTTGTTGTTTTCTGGCAGTTTATTATATGCTGGGGTCTCTTCAGCATGTGTCACCTCCTCCTCTGGTGACATTCCAAAATCTTTCCCTTCTGGCCAGTCCATGATCACTTCCAGAATTCCTGGGCGATTGGGGTTACCTATTCGAGCCCCCTGTGTGATCAGTGTGACCCACTTAGTCCATGTAGCATCAGTTGCATGGTGCGTAGATAGGACACTCTCTCTGAACATCCAGCCCAGCACCAGCAGTTGGGGTGCCAGGAGAAGTTGTGCTTCAGTATCAATGATTTGTGAAGCAGCTGAAACCCCTTCATATGCTGCCAATATCTCTTTTTCAGCTGGAGTGTAGTGAGCCTCGGATCCTCTGTATCCCCGACTCCAAAACCCCAGGGGTCGGCCTCGAGTCTCCCCTGGTGCTTTCTGCCAGAGACTCCAGGTAGGGCCATTCTCCCTGGCTGCGGTGTACAGCACATTTTTAACATCTGGTCCTGCCCGGACTGGCCCAAGAGCTACTGCATGAACTGTTTCTTGTTTAATTTGTTCAAAGGCTTGTCGTTGCTCAGGGCCCCATTTGAAATCATTCTTCTTCGGGGGTTACATGATAGAGGGGGCTTACTATCAGATTGTGATTTGTAATGTGCATTCTCCAGAAACCCACAACGCCTAAGAAGGCCTGTGTCTCCTTTTTGTTGGTTGGTGGGGACATGGCTGCTATGTTGTTGATCACATCCATTGGGATCTGATGACACCTGTCTTGCCACCTTATTCCTAAAAAATGGATCTCCTGTGCAGGCCCCTTCACCTTACTTCGCTTTATGGCAAAGCCAGCCTGCAGCAGGATTTGGATTATTTTCTTCCCTTTCTCAGAAACTTCTTCTGCTGAGTTGCCCCATACGATGATGTCATCAATGTATTGCAGGTGCTCTGGGGCTTCACCCTTTTCCAGTGCAGCCTGGATCAGTCCATGGCCAATGGTGGGGCTGTGTTTCCACCCCTGGGGCAGTCGGTTCCAGGTGTACTGGACACCCCTCCAAGATAAAGAAAACTGTGGCCTGCTCTCTGCTGTCAAAGAGAGTGAAAAAAAACACATTAGCTATATCACTTGTGGCATACCACTTGGCTGCCTTTGACTCCAGTTCATATTGAAGTTCCAGCATGTCTGGCACGGCAGCGCTCATGGGCGGCGTGACTTCATTCAGGCCACGATAGTCTACTGTCTCCATTGGACTTCCTCACTGGCCATATGGGACTGTTAAAGGGTGAGCAAGTTCTGCTGATCACTTCCAGACTCTCCAGTTGATGAATCAGGTTATGGATGGGAACCAGGGAGTCTCTGTTGGTGTGGTATTGCTGCCAGTGCACACTTGTGGTAGCCATTGGCACCTGTTGCTCTTCAACCCTCAGCAACCCCACAACAGAATGGTCCTCCAAAAGACTGGGCAGACTAGACAACGGTTCAATTTCCCTGTCTGCAAGGCAGCTATTCCAAAAGCCCATTGGTACCCTTTTGGGTCTTTGAAATACCCTCTCCAGAGGTAGTCTATGCCCAGGATGCATGGAGACTCTGGGCCAGTCACAATGGGGTGTTATTCCCACTCATTCCCAGTTAGACTCACTTTGGCCTACAGCAGAGTCAGCTGTTGGGATCCCCCTGTCACTCCAGAAATAGAGATGGGTTCCGCCCCTTCATAGCTCAATGGCATTAAAATACACTGTGCACCCGTTTCCACTAGAGCCTTGTACTCCTGTGGATCTGACGTGCCAGGTCATCGGATCCACACAATCCAATAAACCTGGTTGTCCCTCTTCTCCACCTGGCTGGAGGCAGGGCCCCTCTAATCCTGCTCATCATATTCACTACTCACTTCTTACAAAAAAGGACTTAGAAGTCCCTTTAGGGGGATCGTACGTACCAGTAGGCCTTCCACTCGGTCTAGAGGACTGCCCACTGGAAACAGGAGAGTCATTTTTCCTGGAAGAATCCCCTTTTGTGGCTGTTTTGCCTTGCAACTCATGCCTGTAGCATTGAGGTAGACTTTCCATCCCCTTTCCTCATGTCCTATCCATGGTTGCGCAGAAAAAAGCACAGAGTGCCTTGTGGTGTGTACCCTCTATATCTTCTCTTCTGAGCAGAAATGCTTATTCTGAATATCCGAGATACTGGTCCATACAGGTGGGGAGTAGGACATATCCTCTCTGAATTGCAGGAACTCGCAGGACAGTTTCTCCACAGCTGAAATGAGGCAGGAAGAGACCCTCTCTTCATATTGCCTGAGTCAGCCAGCCACTTCATCCACTGTGGGTGCCTCTTCGCTTCTCCAGTCCATTACTGCCAGTGAGTTGGTATACGATGATGGTGCGCTCCGTACAAACTTCCGCCACATGGGGTGTGTGCACTGGAATTCATCGGGGTCTTTGGTTAACTGTGTGTTGTCCGGGTCATAATAAACCATCTCTCGCACAGCTAATTCCCTCAGGTACTGGATACCTCTCTCCGTGGTGGTCCACTTGCCTGGCCGACATAAAACATCTTCACTGAAGGAGGGATACCTTTCCTTCATGCTTGACAGGAGTCGCCTCCAGAGGCTGAGGGCTTGTGTCTTCTTCCCAATCGCCTTGTCAATGCCCCCTTCCCTAGACAGGGATCCCAGCTGCTTGGCCTCCCTGCCCTCCAGTTCCAGGCTACTGGCCCCTTTATCCCAGCATTGTAGCAGCCAGGTAATAATGTGCTCCCCTGGAAGGCGGCTGAAATCTTTCTGCATATCTCGCAGCTCACTCAGGGACAGGGATCAGTTGATTACCTTGGGTTCTGGCTCTTCTTCTGGTTCTCGTGATGGTCCCAGTTGATCATCATCCCTCACTAAGCGAACTGATTTCTTTGTGTATTTCTTCTTGTGTATAGGGGTGACTGATACCAGTACGGGTTGGTTATTTGGTTCACCTGTGATCCCTGTCACAGAGGTTTGAGTAGCCGCAGTGCCTGTCGTAGGGGTTGGGCTAGCTGCCGTGCCAGTGGGTCTGTTCTCCCTCTCTTCCTGCTGATGACACTGCCTACTATCAAGAAGTGTTTGGTAGATAGTGGCCAGGACCCATCACAGTGTGGTAAGTTGTGCCTCCTTGGAATAGCCACAGCATTTCCTTTTCAAATATTCTATCACTTTATCAGAGTCCTGTAGTTGTTCAGGGGTGAAATTCCAAACCACTGGGGGTGAAAAGGTCTCTAGATAAATGCCCATACTCTTCCACATGCCATGCCACCCCTGACTATTCAGCCTCAGGGAAGATCCCTGGCTGGTATTCTTAAAACACTTTTTTGTAACCCTGAACAAGGTTTGAAACACATTCAGGAGACATAGCAATAGGAACATGCTGGCTTGAACATTCCAAGGGTATTCAAAATTCTCAAAAGCTGCTATGACCAGCCTGAAGGGAAAAAGGGAGGTGAAAGAGTGGGAGAAATTATCCCCCCCCCATCTTTCCCATAAATTGGGTGCAATTATTAATCAATTCTGAGAGGTGTCATCCGAGGTACGGGCATGACAGCAAAGCCCCATACAAATACCAACTTAAGCTCATGACCACTGATGTTATCATATCATAAGTTGATATCGCACAGTACAGCAAAATGAGAATCCGTGCCCCTCTCCCAGAGATGATAAACAGCATCGCAAGGAGTACATACAGCAAGTAAGGGTTTAAATACCACAGCCATGTGATCAAACGAAACACCATTGTGACCAGCAGCTGCTTAAAATAATGCAATAAATACTTAGCACAACTTTGTTTCAACACACTCAGGTCAAATCTGTCATTATCTCAACCCTTCATGCCCCATGTTGGGCGCCAAAAAGGACTGTCGTGGTTTAGCCCCAGCTGGCAGCTGAGCACCACGAGGCCGCTCACTCATCCCCTCCTCCCCCGGTGGGATGGGGAGGAGAATGGGAAAGACAAAGGCAATAGCCTTGTGGGTTGGTATAAGGACAGTTTACTGGGACAGCAAAGGGAGAGGGAAATAACAGCAACAGTACTTAACCGAATACACAAAACTGGTGACACACAATGCAGTTTCTCACCCAACGACTGTACAAGTCAGATCGCACGCTCAGACCCGTCCCCAAGCTGGACCGTCCCTGAGCCACGGTCCTGAAGCTGTGCTGCCCCTCCCTGACTAGCCCCCCTTTTAGACTGAGCATGATGTCGCATGGTATGGAATACCCCCTTTGGCTAGTTTGGGTCTAGTTTGGGTCACCTGTCCTGGCTGTGTCCCCTCCCAGCTTCTGGTGAAAATTAATTCTATCCTAGCTGAACCCAGGACAAACAGGTTGCCCAGAGTGATAGTAGATGCCCCCTCTCTGGAAGTATTCAAGGCCAGGTTGGATGGGGCTTTGAGCAACCTGGTCTTGTGGAGGGTGTCCCTGCCCATGGCAGTGGGATTGGAACTACATGATCTTTAAGGTCCCTTCCAACCCAAACAATTCTTTGATTCTATGATTCTAATTGTCA